>NC_138777.1:13435012-13510012 GCF_965119305.1 Pelophylax lessonae | reverse complement strand
AAGGGGGCCCCGAGATTTCTTACAGCAGCCCTGGTCGCTGTACACTAATACAATTTATGTCCTTTTTTTTCCCCCACAGAGCTTTCTTTTGGCAATATTTGACCCCCTCTGTGGTTTTTATTTTATGTGCAATAAACAAAAAAAAAAAAAAAAACATTCAATATCACTTTATTTAGTAATGTTGTTTTAATCTATTTCCATTGGTGCAACACTTTTAGACTCGATTCACACTAGCACGACTTGTCAGCCTGACAAGTCGCGCTCCCTCGCGGTCCATTGACCGCTACAGGACCCGTTCTAATAGGAGCGACACAAGTCACTCCGACTTAGAAAAAGGGTCCTGTACTACTTCGGGGCGACCTCGGAGCGACTTGCATAGACTTCCATTATGTGAAGTCCATGCAAGTCGCTCCGAAGTCGTGGTGCATGGTAATGTACAAGTCGCCCCCGAAGTAGTAAGGAGTCGTGTCGCCCCAGTGTGAACCGATTCTGTAGTGTTGTGTGTAGTAAAAACACAGTTAGTGTTAGCAGCCATTGGCTGGTTTATTATTTTTCATTAGATCTTTCATTATTTATGACACTATATGATTGTGCTGATTTTATTTTTTATTTTTACAACATAGAGCTGCAATGTTTTCTGTCTTTTTAATTCTGTGATTGTTGTGTTAGCCCATAGTGCTCTAGGAATCCTTTCTATTGAGTGAAATGGTAATTTGTATATTTTTATACTGTGTGTGTGTATGTATACATGTATGTATGTATGTATGTGTATATATATATATATATATATATATATATATATATATATATATATATATATATATATATATATATATATATATATATATATATATATGACCTTTTCCATAATGCAAAAAGTTTCTGCACGCCAAAGTGTTGCATCCTTCTCAACTCTTTATCTTGTTAAAAAAGCAGGGACAAAACACGATGCCGTTCAGATGACCCCGGTGTTCTGCCAAAAGCTCCAACTCGCCAAAATCTGCAGCCACGCCACTTCCGGTGACTCTCCAGCATTATTAATTGCAGTTTTGATAATTTAGCTGTTTTCACAGAACACCGGCAGCCAGGGCTGGGACAAAGGGGGGGGGGGGTGGGCGCAATGGCTTATTGGGAATGGGGGGGGGTGCCCTGACCCTAACCCTAACTCTAAGGGAAGGAGGGGTGCAGTTTGGCATCTTTGCCCTGGGCGCTGGATGGTCTTGTCCCAGCACTTCCGGCAGCGTATACGCTACGCTACACAACGTCTTGTGTAGCTGTTTTGACAGAACACTGGGTAAGAAGGCAAAAGGTTGGCGCCACCTTGGAGGCAGCCATGTTGTTGGTTACTAGCGGAAGGAGGACTAACTATATCTACTCGTTATTTCATTTACTATAGCATATACACTGTCAGTGTTCTGTGAAAACAGCCAACTCGTCGCAATCTTCAACTTATTGCTGCTGGAAAGTCACCAGAAGTGATGTGGATTAAGATTGCTTCCTGTCTATGTGAATGCTAGCAATGGCTGCGTGTAATTTTTACAGGACAGGTTTCCTGCTGGGGACCATAGTGTATTATGTCTGTGTAATGCTTGTTGGAACGTCCACTTCACTGTCTTTCTTCACTGAAAGCCCTTGTTATAGGGTGACAGCACAGGTGCACACAGCTGGGAGACAGTGTTGTCACCCTATAACAGGAAGTGCCTGAACAAGGATCTTCATGGAAGGACCACCTGGGATTATTTTAATGAAAGTCCCTGAAATGATATGTTCACGCTTACTCAAACAACACTGACAGTAAATCAAGGATGAAGAAGGAGAAAAAAAAAAAAAAAAGCTTCTCGATCATGAAGGAGTTAAAGGGCTGATTCTTCTGTTCCTGGGACCGCTCTGTGATTTCTCAGGCCTGAACAAACATGGGGCTTCTGCTGAAGTGTGATGTGGGTGTGCTCCTCGCCTCTGGCGTACTACCTGGAGGATTAAACTTGATTTTCAAGTCAGTCCTGAAAATCTCTCATAGCAGAGATGACAAGCATTCCAGAAAGTGCACAGTTCTGAGCGGCCAACTTGGCTCCTGATAGAGAAGTGTGTGTCTTCTTTTTTTTTTTTTTTTTTTTTTTCTTCCCGCCTTAGCCCAGATGCAAACTTCAGCTGGGTTCAATAGTCGTTGAAATTATGGAGTTTTCCATCGTGTTTTTTAATGACCTCGGCTATTTAATGAGCTCTTTAATGTGGCTGTAACAGCTTTGAAGTGTCTAATCCAGTGTGGTGTGAAACAGACTCCGCTCTTCGTGTGTAAAATGTCCTGTAGAGTCCCCCCCCCCCCCCCCATGTGTATGTGTGTGTATGTGTATATATATATATATATATATATATATATATATATATATATATATATATATATATATATAATGTATGTGTGTTTTTTTTCTTGATTTTTTTCTTTCTTCTTTTTCCTGTTCTCTTTTCTCCTTCTTTCTCGCTTCTTTCTTCCTTCCTTCCATCTTTTTCCTTCTTTCTAATTTCTTCTGCTTCCTTCCTTCTCCTTCTCTTTCTCCCTTCCTTACCCTTCTCCTTCTCCTTCTCCCTTCCTTACCCTTCTCCTTCTCCTTCTCCCTTCCTTACCCTTCTCCTTCTCCTTCTCCCTTCCTTACCCTTCTCCTTCTCCTTCTCCCTTCCTTACCCTTCTCCTTCTCCTTCTCCCTTCCTTACCCTTCTCCTTCTCCTTCTCCCTTCCTTACCCTTCTCCTTCTCCCTTCCTTACCCTTCTCCTTCTCCCTTCCTTACCCTTCTCCTTCTCCCTTCCTTACCCTTCTCCTTCTCCCTTCCTTACCCTTCTCCTTCTCCTTCTCCCTTCCTTACCCTTCTCCTTCTCCCTTCCTTACCCTTCTCCTTCTCCCTTCCTTACCCTTCTCCTCCTCCCTTCCTTACCCTTCTCCTCCTCCCTTCCTTCCTTGCCCTTCTCCTCCTCCTCCTCCTCCTACCTTCCTTGCCCTTCTCCCTCCCCTTCTCCCTTCCTTGCCCTTCGCCCTCTCCTTCTCCCTTCCTTGCCCTTCGCCCTCTCCTTCGCCCTCTCCTTCGCCCTCTCCTTCGCCCTCTCCTTCGCCCTCTCCTTCGCCCTCTCCTTCGCCCTCTCCTTCGCCCTCTCCTTCGCCCTCTCCCTCTCCTTCTTCTCCCTCTCCTTCTTCTCCCTTCCATTTTTTCACCTGGTGATCCTGCCAGCAGAGCTAAATTTACACCTGTTCTCTCTCCAAATAGTGCGTCATGGCGGATCGCTTTTCGGAGTGTGTCTAAGCAGCCACTGCTAGGCAATCAGGAGGTGATCCTGTATGCCTAGCAGTGGTTGGGCGTTAGTTGTTGAACAGCAGTGGTCAAGTGTTTTGGTTTGTGGTTGCAGTGTGGCCCCATTGACTTGAATGGCCAAGCTTGACAGGTGATGGTTGCCTGTCAGCTCAACTTGCCATGTTACATTCCGTACAATGCCAAAGCATCAGAGCTGTGGCATGTGAACAGTCCCATCCAGCTAAATGGCTGACTTTAGTGGGGTGGTCGGGGGGCGGTAAAACTGAGGGTTAACTGCTTGTTGGAGAAAACCCGAAAGACAGGAAAAAAAATTCTAAAAAATGAAAACGAATGCAGCTGCCACATTTAAGGATTGATAAGCTGCAATATATTTACATTTTGTGTCTGGGTTTAGTACCACTTTAGGCTTACTGTTTATAAAGCAGTAATTAATGGTATGTTCCCACCTAAGCACACCCTCCTGCCTGAACTAAGGGCAGATGGATTCCAGGAAGTAAATGCTACACTAATCATCTGTCCTTAAGATGGCTACGGCCAGAAATATTAGGTGTAAAGAAATGACTGTCCTCCTTTTTCCTTCTGTAACTGCAGGAGGAAAATGGAGGAGATTGGTTCCTGTGTATGCTGCCCTCGCCACTGCTCCTATCCAGTTCACTTGTGTTCTGCAGTCTCTGGGCCCCTGTGTGCTCCCCTGGTCCCCCCCCCCCACTCCCTCTCCTCTCTCTGGCAACTGCAGGGGATGTGTCACAATAGAGAACAAGGAAGGGGTCGGTAAATATGTAATTTACCAGCTCCTTCCTTTTCTGAATGGACAGAGTCATAGTCAGTCACATTGTAAAAAAATAAAATAAAATGATAAAAAATAATACAATTAAAATACCAAAAAATAAAAACTACTGACACCAGTGGGTGAACTTCCAGGATCACAAAGGTCACACTTGCCACCGGGCCCTGGCATTCCCCCACCGTGGGGAGGCCCCAAGATGGCAGGAAAGGGGGCCCACTGCAGAACTTGTGAAAGGGTCTCGCTGTGAGGCTGTTATAAAGGGCCCCGCAAGGAGAGTAAAGGGCCCCAGGATCAGTGGGAAGAGCCCCCAGACTTGAAGGGAAGGGTCCCGGCCCTGTTACCTTTGACTATTTTAACTTTAGATGCAAGGATGTTTTGCCAGTTATGATAAAGCGATCTTGAATCGTGAAATGCGCCAACTGTCTGTGGCTTGATTGTCTTGTCGGATTTACAATCTCAAAGGATATTTTATCTTCATCCACTGGAGTGCGGTCAAACCTCCTTTTCATTTACATTGAGCAGCAGCCACCAGCCATACCCGCATGGGGGACAGCAGCCACCAGCCATACCCGCATGGGGGACAGCAGCCACCAGCCATACCCGCATGGGGGACAGCAGCCACCAGCCATACCCGCATGGGGGACAGCAGCCACCAGCCATACCCGCATGGGGGACAGCAGCAGCCAGCAATACCCGCATGGGGGACAGCAGCAGCCAGCAATACCCACAGGAATCCTGAGGAAGAAGTGAAGATTGAGGTCAGCTGAGGTGCAGGTAAACTGCAGTGCCATCCGTGTAAAGGCAACCTTAGGCCCCTTTCACACGATTGGTCCGATCGGGTCCGCCTGTCTTTCAGGTGGGCCCAATCAGACCCTCCATTCACCTCTGTAGACTTGTGTCTGTTTACACCCACCTATCTCCAATCCGATCCATTTAAAAAAAACAGAAGGGGATCCGTCCCTTATTGTCTGGGCAAATCAGATCAGAGGGCCTATAGAGTAGAGCGGGCTGTGTCTGCTCTGCATATTCTGAGTGGACATGGACCTGTCATCTACCCGCTCCGCTCATTGTGGCCCTTGACCCTGTGCCAAGTCGCTAAAGTGGCCCTCGCTCCTCAAAAGGTTGGGCACCCCTGCTGTAGGGGCATGAGTCCTGGCTGGAGAGGTGCCTTCCCCCCCTTAGTTTCACCGTGGTGTGTGGCGTAGGGAAGGAGTCCCAGATGGAGAGGTGCGCTGTACTGTAGCCCATCGGGAGACCCGCGGGGAAATCATAAAGAGTTGATAAAAGTGTTCGGACCGCCGCCACTGTCACAGCTGGCCTTAACACTTTCATCACTGAGGTTAGCAGGTTTCACTATTCTTCCCTACCACCTCCTCCTTTCTGAGAGGAAGCGGCATCATTTTAAACGTGCCGCTGTTTTAACCACTTACGGACGGCCCCCTGCTGATTGGCCAGGAGGAGGATTGGTGTGACAATAGCGAATTTTCATTCGCTATTGTCACACAATGGGTGGGCTCTGGGCGCACTGCTCTGCGCCCCGGGTCCACCCTTTGCATCACCCTATTAGAGCCTCTGGCTCTAATCAGCTGATTGAAAAAAAAAAAAAAACCCATTGAGATCCATGCGTCCAGCGCCCCTGCATGCAGATTAAGGGGCCGGATTCATGGAAGGGGGGGCGGCGCCCCTGCGCCCTCAATAGACCGGCCGCCGCTGGTAACAGTAGAGATCATCCGATCCTGCTATGTACTGTATGTCTCTGTGGTTACATCAAAAGCCACACCCCTTTACAGTTAGAAGCACGCCCCTAGGGACACACTTAGCCCCTTGATCTCTAATAAAGTTAACCCCTTCCCTGCCAGTCTCATTTTTACAGTAACGGTGCATATGTATAGCACTGATTACTGTAGTAATGTCATTGGTACCCCCAAAAGTGTCAAAAATGTCAGTTAGGGGTCCGATCTGTCCGCCACAAAGTCGCAGTCCCGCAAAACAAATCGCAGATCGCCGCCATTACTAGTTAAAAAAAAAACTATAAAAATGACATAAATCTTTCCCGTAGTTAGTAAACGCAATAACTTTTGCACAAACCAAACCTTACCCAACCTTTATAGGACAGGATTCAGCTTGGGAGAAAGAATGGACAGGTTTGGGAGCCAGTCAGGTGTGCTGATACATATCCACTTGTATGTAAGGGACATGCTAATACGAGGACAGAAGGATGACCTTATCTGTCTGCTGCTTCTCCTTCACTGTGCATTCAACAGGCTGGGGATGGCAAGGAGACACCCAGATTACATTGTACAGCCCTTATAGGGCAGCAGCCAGCCTGGGAAGGGCAGAGGACATGCTGATAGAAGGAAAGAGCCGGGTGAACAGAGGGGTGACCTTATCTGTCTGCTGCTTCTCCTTCACTGTGCATTCAGCTGGCAGGGGATGGAGAGGAGACACCCAGGTTACATTTATTGGCCTTGTGTGCCCATGTGAATTAGGCCTTATAGGACAGGATTCCGCTTGGGAGAAAGAATGGACAGGCTTGGGAGCCAGTCAGGTATGCTACATATCCACATGTATGTAAGGAACATGCTGATAGAAGGAAAGAGCCGGGTGAACAGAGGGGTGACCTTATCTGTCTGCTGCTTCTCCTTCACTGTGCATTCAGCAGGCTGGGGATGGAGAGGAGACACCCAGATTACATTGTGCACAGCCTTATAGGACAGCAACCAGCCTGGGAGAGAGATTAGGTAAGCTTGGGAGCCAATCAGGTGTGCAACATGCATAGGTGTGCGTGCCTGGGCACACCCTAATCACCCTGTGTGACGCAGATTCCCGGTGTTTAAGCCCCTGATATTTCAGCAAAGCCCCCTAACGGGGGGGGGTTCTCAATGTGTAATTAATATATATATATATATATATATATATATATATATATGTGCGTATTTATATATTATTTTTTACTATATATATATATATATATATATATATATATATATATATATTATTTTTTACTATATATATATATATATATATATATATATATATATATATATATATATATATATATATATATATATATATATATATATTTATTTATTTATTTTTTTTTTTTTTACAATTTTTTTTTTTTCAAAAAAAAAAAAAAAATACATATATTTGAAAAAAATAATACAAGTATAAAATATGGACACCGTCCACTGCTCTACTGACATTGTCAGTATATATACACATGCACACACATAAGTGTTTGAGCTTTACGGTGCACACCCTAATGCAGGGGGTCTTCAAACTATGGCCCTCCAGTTGTTCAGGAACTACAATTCCCATCATGCCTAGTCATGTCTGTGAATGTCAGAGTTTTACAATGCCTCATGGGATGTTGTAGTTCCACAACAGCTGGAGAGGGCCTTAGTTTGAGGATCCCTACCCTAATGCAATAGGTTGTGCACACCTTTGGCCAGTGGTGGACTGACAACTCATGGGGCCCCCGGGCAATCAGAGATCATGGGGCCCTCTGTGTCTACACTCAAGCCACACAAAGCCCCACCTACAAATTGCAGCTCAGCCACATAGAGTGGGCATTTAAATATCTACCACAGCATAGCCTGCATGGAAGTTCCTGGCTTCTTTCTGTAGTGCGTAGCCTCTCATGGGGCCCCCTACTGACCCTGGGCCCTTGGGCAGTGCCCTAATCCCCGAATGGTCAGTCCGCCCCTGCCTTTGGCTACATGTAAAGGTTTTGACAAGGCGCGTGCTGATAGGAGGATAAAGCAGAGTGAACAGAAGGAAGACCTTGTCTGTCTACTCTACTGCTTCTCTTTCACTCTACATTCAGCAGGCCGGAAGAGGAGATGCCACGTTAACATGCACGGGGCCTCATGAGACCTAGAGCATTACAAATTCCGGTACCAACACTAGTTGCATTAAATAAAATCCATTTAAAGATGTAATAATGAACACAGAGCTGCGTTAATTTGTATCTTTTTATTTATCAGCTCTAACAAATTTCCTCAGTAGCGGACTTATTTCTGCGGGGTTCTATCGTGCCTCTGAACAGGTATTGCGAAACAACCATGCCGGTGACGTTAATGTGTTTTCCTTGTACAGGGGCTGTGGAGTGTTGGTGTGTTATATTAACATGTCATCACTGCAACTGTTTGTGTTTTAAGGCCACATACAGTTCATTTATTTGTGCCGCCTGTGTGGGCGGATTCTGCTAATGTGTCGGGAAGGTTTTTTCTTTTCTTGTCTTGTGTAGCATACACACGGGGCAGGGTCCTGGCACAATGACAAGATTGGCTGATGAATCATCTTCCCCAGTATGGGATTCTTCTTGCACGGAAAGGTTTTTATCTTCATCAGAATAAAAATATATCTCTCTCTCCTTTTTTTTTTTTTTGCTGGCTGAATGGACGATTCGATTCGGGTGATGTTACACCTGTGTGAGATTCAGCACGTCAAGGGGTAAGACCCAAAACCCCAACCTACCCCTCCCAGTCATTGTTTAATTATAGGGACTGTTTGTTGGGCATATATATATATATATATATATATATATATATATATATATATATATATATATATATATATATATATATATATATATATATATATATATATATATTTAAAAAAAACTTTTTTTTTATTATTTTTTTTAAGGACCTTTATCTACTATTGAAAATATATATTCCTAAAATAAATGCTTTCTTATATTATTATTAGTAATAATATTATTATTGTTTTAAATTCTATTTTAAATTTTTATTTATCGATATATTAAAATATTATATATACAATATAGTGTGTGTGTATATGTATATATATGTGTATATATATATATATATATATATATATATATATATAATAAATGTGTGTGTATGTATGTATATATATATATATATATATATATATATATATATATATATATATATATATAAAAAATATTATAAATGTGTGTGTATGTTCGTATGTGTGTGTGTGTGTATATATATATATATATATATATATATATATATATATATATATATATGTAATATACACACACATATATTATTTATTTATTTATATATATATATAATAAATATATAATAAATATATATATATATATATATATATATATATATAATTGTGTGTGTGTGTGTATGTGTATATATATATTAAATGTGTGTGTGTATATATATATATATATATATATATATATATATATACATATATATAAAATATTATAAATATGTGTGTGTGTGTGTGTGTGTGTGTGTGTGTGTGTGTATGTATATATATATATATATATATATATATATATATATATATATATGTATGTAATATACACACACATTTTATTTTACATTTTATATAAATCTATTTAACAAAAATTAAATAGCGATTAGATTTACTTTTATTTATATATAATATTATATTATATAAATATAACCACTGAGTTTCTTTTTTACTTTTTGCTAAACAAACGGAAAAAGGCCAAAAATTTTAAAAGAATAAAAATAAACAATTTTTCATAGTGGCTGTTGTTTGAGCCAACACTTTACCCAATCATTCAAACATTTTTCATAGTTTGTTATAACATTTTGCAAACTGATAACTTTTCTCCATCACTGATGTGTGCTGATAAGACTGCATTGATAGACGGCACTGATGGGGTGGCACTGATGGGCACGGACAGGTGGCACTGATAGGTGAAACTGATTTGCAGCACTGGTGGGCACTGATTGGCTGCACTATTGGGACTGCACTGATAATCAGTGCTGACGTCCCTTTTAACACAAGCCAGTTTTCGACTCACTTCTCCCCTCCTCACACTGACAGCATGAGGAAAGGAAAGCCGATAACCGGCTTCTGTTTACATTGTGATCAGCTGTCATTGGGTACAGCTGATCACATGGTAAAGGGCCCACTGTGATTGGCACTTTACCTCAATCTGTGATTAGAAGTCGGACTCAGCTATTACAGAGCGTGCCGGGCACACGAGCAGGGCAATCGTGGAAGGCCGTCTATGTACCCCCTCACAGCAAAGTAAACCCACGCTGTAGCTGTCTTTCAGGTATAGCGCGGGTGGGAAGGGGTTAAAGGAGTTTTATCTTAATGCATTCTTTGTATTAAATTAAAAAACCTTCTGTATGTAGAAGCCCCCCCCCCATACTTACCTGAGCCCCATCTCTATCCGGTGATGTAAGAGCATCGACTGTCCAGAACTCTCTCTCCTGATTGGCTGAGACACACAGCGGGCATCGTGGGCACCCACTGCTGTCAGTCAGTGAGCCAATAAGAAGACTGGACTCACCAATAAGGTGAATGGACACACAGAGCAGCGGCTCAGCTCAAGTTCCCCCATAGCATGCTGCTTGCTTTGGGGGCACTCGGCAGGAGGGAGGATTGGGGCGAGGGACCCGAGAAGAGGAGGATTGGGGCTGTGCAAAACCATTACACAGAGCAGCTAAGTCCCCGTTCACACTGGGGCGACCTGGCCCGCAGGTCGCCTCGCAGGTCGCCTTCCATAGAGAAGCTGCGGACCCGTTCTAATAGGAGCGACACAAGTCGCTCCGACTTAGAAAAAGGGTCCGGAGCTTCTTTGGGGCGACCCGGAGCGACCTTCATAGACTTCAATGTTATGAAGTCTGTGCCGGCCGCTCCGAGGTCGCGGCGCGCTGCTCACACCGCGTCCTCGGAGGTCGCCCCTGGAAGTCGGATCGCCCCAATGTGAACGGGGCCTTAGTATTATATGTTTATTTGTAAACACAAAAAAAAAACAAGACTTTAGTATCACTTTAAACTATAGGGTTTGATTTTCCACTGCTATTTACTGATCCTACTGGTTTTCCACTGGGTAATTATTTATTACACTGATTTTCCACTGCCAAATACTGATTACACAGATTTTTTTTTTTTTTGCCACTGCCAAATCCTGATTGCACTGATTTTCCACTGCTAATTCCTGATTACACTGATTTTCCACTGCTAATTCCTGATTACACTGATTTTCCACTGCTAATTCCTGATTACACTGATTTTCCACTGCTAATTCCTGATTACACTGATTTTCCACTGCTAATTCCTGATTACACTGATTTTCCACTGCTAATTCCTGATTACACTGATTTTCCACTGCTAATTC
Source organism: Pelophylax lessonae (assembly GCF_965119305.1). Taxonomy (NCBI): domain Eukaryota; kingdom Metazoa; phylum Chordata; class Amphibia; order Anura; family Ranidae; genus Pelophylax; species Pelophylax lessonae. The sequence continues at coordinate 13,498,805 of NC_138777.1, read as the reverse complement.
CTGATTACACTGATTTTCCACTGCTAATTCCTGATTACACTGATTTTCCCACTACTAATTACGGAATTTACTGATTTTTTCCACTGCTAATTTCTGATTGCACTTATTTTTCCACTACTAATTGAATTCACTGATTTTTTTTTTCCACTACTAATTACTGATTACACTGATTTTTCCACTTCTAATTACTGATTGCACTGATTTTAACTGCCAAATACTGGTTACACTGATTTTTTTTCCACTGACATATACTGATTACACTTTTTTTCACTGCTAATTACTGATTGCACTTATTTTTCCACTACTAATTGAATTCACAGATTTTTCCACTACTAATTACTGAATGCACTGATTTTTCCACTGCTACTTACTGATTGCACTGATTTTTTTCAACTGCCAAATACTGATTACATGGATTTTTTTCCACTGCGAATTCCTGATTGCATTGATTTTTCCACTGTTACTTACTGAATTCGCTGATTTTTTTCCCCCACTGCTATTTACGGATTGCACTGATTTTTTTTTTTTTCCACTGCCAAATACTAATTACACTTTTTTTCCACTGCTAATTCCTGATTGCACTGATTTTTTTTTACTACTAATTGATTGCACAGATTTTTCCACTACTGATTACTGATTGCACTGATTTTTCCACTGCTAATTACTGTGACAGCACAAACACATACGATTCTTTTCAGATCTGTATTTTTCTGCGTTGCGATGTTCTTGGCCTATATGACACCGGTTCACACAACATATGCTGCATTTTATTGCAATTTATAAATGATATCTGCAAGGAGAGTCTAGAAGATGCACCGGAAGAACGACCTGCCCTCTCCTCCGTCCTTTTTTATTTCATATCAAAGTAGATTAACAAAGGTTCAATTTAATGATGTCCATTTCTCATACGCTGCACAGCTAATTCAAGCATCTGCCTTCCTATTACCCCGTATTTCATCGGTGACCTGACCTAGACATCGGCTCCGCCACTAGAAAAAAAAGAAAACCCTTCTGTTTAGGTTTATCGGTTGCAATTAGACTTGTTTTTGTTTGGGTCGTGTCAATGTGTCTGACCTCAGATGATTTCATAATGTTCGGGTTCCGTGCCGACGCGGTGACCTCAGACGAGTCATGTCCGCTCGCTGGAAGCCAGGGGTGCAAACGGGAGTGTAAACAGACGTTTTCTTTGCAGTATGGCCTATTTCACACAACGGCCTGCTAAAGCTGAACTCCGGGATAGTAAAACATTGTCTATATCCATTCATCATGTGTATTTTTCCTGAATCTCGGTGAGCCTTATGTATTCCAGATCTGTGCAGTAATCCGGTGTGAGACTTTTCCTTCCTGTAATAAAGACCGCTCACTGCTGCTCTCTCTCTTTGTGCAGGGTGACTGGTCCCGTCTACGCCCCCTCCTGTCATTCTCTGCAGGCAGCCTGTAGTGTGTGGGGCCTGCTTGACTCCTCCCACAACTCTGCTGTCTCTGTGCAGGGTGACTGGTCTTTTCTCCGCCTCCTGTAGTTATCTGCAGGCAGCCTGTAGTGGGTGGGGCCTGCTTGACCTCTCCCACAACTCTGCTGTCTCTGTGCAGGGTGACTGGTCTTTTCTCCACCTCCTGTAGTTATCTGCAGGCAGCCTGTAGTGGGTGGGGCCTGCTTGACTCCTCCCACAACTCTGCTGTCTCTGTGCAGGGTGACTGGTCTTTTCTCCGCCTCCTGTAGTTATCTGCAGGCAGCCTGTAGTGGGTGGGGCCTGCTTGACTCCTCCCACAACTCTGCTGTCTCTGTGCAGGGTGACTGGTCTTGTCTCCCCCTCCTGTCATTCTCTGCAGGCAGCCTGTAGTGGGTGGGGCCTGCTTGACTCCTCCCACAATACTGCTGTCTCTGTGCAAGGTGACTGGTCTGGTCTCCGCCTCCTGTAGTTATCTGCAGGCAGCCTGTAGTGGGTGGGGCCTGCTTGACTACTCCCACAGCTCTGCTGCCTCTGCTTGTGCAGAGTGACTGGTCTTGTCTCCGCCTCCTGTAGTTATCTGCAGGCAGCTTGTAGTGGGTGGAGCCTGCTGGGTCCCTCCTACAGCTCTGCTGTCTCATCTTGTGCAGGGTGACTGGTCTTGTCTCCGCCTCCTCATGTAGTTATCTGCAGGCAGCTTGTAGTGGCTGGGGCCTGCCTTTACTCCTCCCACAGCTCTGCTGTCTCCCTGACTGCAGGATGACTGGTCTCGTCTCCGCTCCCTACTGTAGTTATCTGGAGGCAGCCTGTAGTGGGTGGAGTCTGGGACCCTCCCACAGCTCTGCTCTTCCCTTGTGCAGGGTGACCAGTCTGGTCTCCGCCCTTTCTGTAGTTTTCTGCAGGTAGCTTGTAGTTGGTGGAGCCTGCTGGGTCCCTCCCACAGCTCTGTTCTCTCCATGTGCAGGGTGACTGGTCTTGTCTCCGCCCCCTCCTCTATCTGCCGACGGCCTGTAGTAGGTGGAGTCTGCTAAGCTCCTCCCACAGCTCTGCTCTCTGCACAGACAATGTACAGCACAGTGATGATATCACCGCTAATTTTATTTTATTAAAATATTTTATTTTTCTAATTATTTTTATTGTGGGATATATTGAAATTAAACACTTGTGCCTGGAGTTCAACTTTTAACCACTTGACCTTCGGGAGATTTACCCCCCCCCCCCCCCTTCATGACTGGGGCCTTTTTTTTTTTTTTTTATATAGGGCACTGCATTATTTTAAATGAAATTTGCACGTTCATGCCTCGCTGTACATAAATTAAATTAGCATTTTTTCCCCACAAACAGAGCTTTCTTTTGGTGGTATTTGATCACCTCTGGGATTTTTATTTTTTTGTGCTATAAACAAAAAAAGACAATTTTGAAAACTTTTTTTTTTTCTTTCTGCTATAAAACATATCCAATAAAATTGTTTTTAAAAATCAAATGTCTTCATAAATTTAGGCTAATATGTATTCTGCTACTTATTTTTTGTAATCAAAAATCCCAATAAGTGTCTTTTGATTGGTTTGCGAAAAAGTTATTGCGTCTACAAATGATGGAATCTATAATGGAATTTTTTTTTTTTTTTTTTTAATATACTAGTAATGACGATCAGCAACTTGTAGAGGTACTGTGATATTGCGGTGGACAGTCTGACACTAGCTGACAGTCTGACAACAGCTGACACTTTTGACACCTTGTGGGAACCAGTGAGACAAATTCAGTAATCAGTGCTAAAAATGTGGTTGTAAACTTCTGAAATAATAAATTAACAAAGCATATACTTCTATAGTGTGTACTCTGAATCCAAAGCATTCCTATGCTATCTGCATGAGTCACTTCTGATAGTTTAACTAGTCACTAGATAATCCTGGAAATACCCCGACCCCTCCACACAGCAGGTGATTGACAGCTCCAACCGTGCATGTTTCCCTATGAGGCTGCATAGAGGGTTGGAGTTGTCCATTCCCTCCACGCATGTCTCAGATTACACTCAGTTCCATGCTCTATGCTGTGCAGGGTATGACATCAGATCCACCCCCCGCTGCCTTCTTCAGCTCAAAAAATGTTGTGTAAATTCTGCAATTTTAAACAGCTGTAGAGGAGAGATGGCTGCAGATAAACGGGTACATTTCAGGAGTGTGTAGTCCATTTTTTGCTAGATGTATTTTTAGTTATATTTAGAGATGTAAAATTTGTGGGAATTTTGAAAAGGACTGTGTTACTTAAAGCGGAGTTCCGGCCTCAAATACCTTTTTTTAACTAAAAATATCCCTATAATACTAATCCATCGCCCTTTACAAAACCGCTATTCTCATACTTACAAGGTGTACAGTATTGGATTTTAGTAAAAATCTTACTTTTAAAAACGCTGTCTGGGCGCGGCCATCTTGGATGTGGGCATCTGAAGCCGCAGTGTAATCTGCTGTGTCCTTCTTCCTGATTCCAGGGAGTGTTCTGGGTGTGTTCTATCAGAAAACCCTACCCCATCAGATTTCCCAATCTACGTAATTTCCGGTGCAGGTTCGTCATGCACCAGCTGTAGCCACGTCACACGTCCTACTACGCATGCGCGGAATAGGTAGGGAGTTTTGATAACATTGTAAGGGGTGAGGCAAATGTCCTACTGCGCATGAGCACCAACGGATCGGGTAGCGGCATCTCTTATAACAAACATCCATCCGATCTCCATGGCATACACTGCGCCGAGCCGACAATGGGACAATCCTATTCCCTACCCACACGCGCACGCCCACTGTCTCATTGTCGGGTCGGCGCAGTGTGGGGCATGGAGATCAGATTGTCGGGTGGCTGCAGTGTCGGCTCGGCACAGTGTCGGGTCAGCGCAGTGTGGGCCATGGAGATTGGATGGATGTTTATAAGAGATCCCGCTGCCCGACCCGTTGGTGCGCATGAGCCGGCGCATGCACACTAGGACTTTTGCCTGACCCCTTACGATGTTATCAAAATGCCCTACCTATTCTGCGCATGCGCAGTAGGACTTGTGACGCGGCTACAGCTGATTCATGATGAAGCCACAGCTGATCCGCAACTGGAAATGACGGAGGTATGGAATTCTGATAGGGTATGATATTCTGACAGAACAGGGGTTCTTCCTGATTCCAGCTTCCTGGGAGTGATGACAAACAGCTCCCAGGATGCAATGCAAAGGCGGAAGTGATGTCGGTGGCCGTGGCCACAGAGGGGGGAGAAGGAGGAATTACAATCAAAAATGCCCTTAAAATAAGGTAAGGGACCCCCGAAAAAAAAAAGGAAAATGCCCAATTGTTGATCAGCATAGCGAGCACTCCAGGAATCACTAAAGTTGCAAAATAGGCCGGAACTCCGCTTTAAACTGGGAAAGACATAAAAGGAGGTTGGGACTTTGAGTGAGAGAAACGACAAGGCTTGAGGGGAAAAAGATATCCAATTTATTGATCAATACATACAGATAAAAAGTTAAAGTTAATATATAAAGTTACTTAAACTGTATTCCAGGATTTGCTTGTCTTCACAGCTGAGAGAAGTTACAATAATTTAAAGTCATTGAGGTCTCCATGTTCTATAGATTGAATACCATGTCCTAGATCTATTACTTATCATTGTAAAACAACATATTCCATTCTTTGTTTTTTTTTTTTTTTGTTTTTTTCCAAATTTTCCAGAAAAAAAAAAATGCTTTTGGAAAAAAACACATTTTCTCTTTCGTTCACTGACGGACACAGCTCCATATCTTTTTAGACCCTTGGGCTTATGCTGCTATCTTCAGGAGTAGGACTAGGCGGAAACAATTTTGGCTACGCCCCTGAGGCAGTCCAAGGGGGTATACCATCACTTCCTGCTATAGGACTTCATTTAGTGCGGGTTCAGAAATTTTATATGGAGTCCATTCACACGGTAGTGGCATTCTTTCATCAAGGGGCTCTTTTGTCCCCTATCGATAGCAAGGACGCTTACCTTCCTGTTACAGTATGTCTGGCACAAGCGTTTTCTTCGCTTAGCTGTGGGCGAGGAGCAATATCCATTTGTGGCGTTATCCTTTGGTCTCGCTTCAGCTCCTCGGGTGTTCACAAGCGGTCTATCTCAGTCGGCAGGCGTTGGATCAGGGAGAATGGTCTCTCCATCCGGAGGTGTTTCATCAACTGTGTTTCCGGTGGGGGACTCTTGATGTGGACCTATTGGCCTCCGTCTCAACAGGACGGTGCAGAGGTTTCATGTCAAGGTCTCGGGATCCTCTGGCCGACGCCGCAGATGCCCTGGGGTCAGTATCGTCTGATTTACGCTTTTCCTCCAATACAACCTCTGTCGGGACTGCTACACAGAATCGAGGTGGAAGGGATTCCAGTCATTCTGGTGGCGCCAGACTGACCTCGCCGGTCTTGGTACGCAGGCCTGGTAAGGCTGGTAGCAGACGTTCCTTGGAAACTTCCTCTCAGGGAAGATCTTCAGTCTCAGGGACCAATCCTTCATCCTGCTTTACAGTCGCTGGCTTATAGGACTGGCTATTGAAAGCCAGACGCTGAAGGACAGAGGGCTGTCAGTCAGTGATTCCTACACTGTTGAAAGCTGGGAAATCTACCTCCAGGAGAGGTCAACGTTTGGCTCTGGGCACCATCAAGGGTCAGATTTCCGCCTTGGCCATATTTTTCCAAAGGCCGTTGGCGGTGAAGTCCTTGGTTCACACTTTTTGTGCAGGGGGTTCGCCATCTGGCTCCTCCGGGGCGATCCCTGGTACCTCTGTGGGATCTCAATTTGGTACGATCGATACTTCAACTGCCTCCTTTTGATGATATTTGTGAACTTCCTCTGCTCACTCTGTTGCAGAAGGTGACATTTTTTGGTCACTATTACTTCTGGGCATAGGGTGTCGGAGTTGGCTGCATTATGTCCTAAGCTGAAACCCCCTAAAGAAAATTACAACCGAGTACGTGCCACCAGGAAATGCTAGTCCACATCGAGTTTTACCACAGGTCCCATAGTGCATTCTGTGGGGATTCTATCAACTGCTCAAGGAGGGGAGGGGGGGGGCTTTTCCCCATGAAATGTGCTGACTGTATTTTATGCCTTTTTAACCACTATATGTTTCAGAAACACCCCATTAGCATTTCAAACTGCGGCCATCTTTAGTAAGGGCAAATGATTTATGTAGCACAATGGTCTCTAAACTGTGGCCCAGGAGGCCAGATGCAGCCCTTTGCTTGCTTTTATCCAGCCTTTGTGGCATTATTCTTCCCACACCAATGATGGGTCACTATTCCTCCCGCTGACCAATGATGGGTCACTATTCCTCCCACTGACCAATTATGGGTCACTATTCCTCCCGCTGACACCAATCATGGGTCACTTTTCCTCCCGCTGACACCAATGATGGGTCACTTTTCCTCCCGCTGACACCAATGATGGGTCACTATTCCTCCCGCTGCCCAATGATGGGTCTCATTATTCCTCCCGCTGACACCAATGATGGGACACTATTCCTCCCGCTGACCAATGATGGGTCACTATTCCTCCCGGTGACACCAATGATGGGTCACTATTCCTCTGCTGACCAATGATGGGTCACTATTCCTCCCGCTGACACCAATGATGGGTCACTATTCCTCCCGCTGACCAATGATGGGTCACTATTCCTCCCGCTGACACCAATGATGGGACACTATTCCTCCCACTGACCAATGATGGGTCACGATTCCTCCCGCTGACCAATGATGGGTCGCGATTCCTCCCATTGATGGGGCATAGTTTACTCCCACTAACACCAGAACATGTTGTTCTCCCTCTGGCCACAGTCCAGTCCCCCTTAAGTTTGAAGGACAGTAAACTGGCCCTTTGTTTATAAAGTTTGGAGACACCTTTTGTAGCATTTACTTCTTGGAAACCATCTGGCATGCAAGCAGAAGGGGGTGCTTAGCTGAGAAAGTCCCTCCTCCCAATGAGAGTCCTGGGATGTATGACATTTTTGCCTAGGCCAGAAACCAGGAAGTAACTGAAAAAAATGTATATCAAAAAAAAAAAAAATAGTTGAAAACCAGTTAATATAATTTACCTTTCTACCTGTTTACTAATGCTAGCAGCATAAGGATTACAAATGGTTCATGTTGATTTGAAAGTTTAGTTCAACTTTAACACATTTTAAACACTCCCCATCATTTATTTAATACATTTTAGAACTGCAGCCTTTTTTCCAGCATCCGTCAGCTTTTTACAGTATAAAAATTATAAGAATAAAAAGAATGTAAAGTCTTCTAATCCTATACATCTGTGTGTGTTAGAGTGGCTTTTGAATCTCCTATATGTTCTTCTATATATAATTAAAGGCATTTCCTCAATGGCTTCACCAATGCGTTTTGCAAATTAATTGGACACCAATAGCTGTTGCTTGTCTCCTCTCCAATTTATCCCTCCGCGCAGGCTTATTATCCCGGCTTAAATTGATTGTGACGACTTCTAAACTTTTTTTTTTTTTTTTCCTCCCTCCTTCCTCCTTTTTAATATTGTGTCTGAAAGCACTTACCGGTAATAATTGAAGTCTAAGTAATCATTGTTTCATTGTTATAGTTGCTTAGAATGGTAGTTATTTTGCTTTCCTGCCGGGTTAATACATTTGGTGGATAAATTCCAGAACCATGCTTAATCCACGGCCTGCCATTAAAAACCAGAGAGGAAAGGAAATTAAAATAGGGCTTGCATAATGACAACCTGAGCTGTCTGCTCTTGTGTTCAGAAACCAAATACTCTCTACAATATATTTATTGTGAATACCTTTTATTATTTTACCTGGCTGTAGGTGCTGCTTTATTCTGGACTTTGCAGAGTAGTACCAAGGTTTACAGCAGGGTATATGAATGCCGCTAAACCCGTTCTCTTCCTACCCTCACCTTACTCACTACACCGCTCACTGATAAGACCCTTTTCTCTCTTCCTCCTGTGGCTGCCCCATCACTCGGGTCTCCAGTGCCTGAAACATGCCCGAAAGTGAAGTGCAATAGAACCCAGTTAGCTGTCTTGTCAAGTTTTTTTTCTTTCCTGCTTGTTCTTTCTTGCTTGCTCTTTTTTTCTTTTGCTCTTTCTTTTGCACTGTTTGCTCTCGCTCTTTCTTACTTGCTTTTTGCTATCGCTCTTTTCTTTCGTACTTTTCTGTTGTTCTTTTCTTTTACGCTCTTTGCTGTCGCTCTCCTACATGCTCTTTGCTGTCGCTCTTTCTTAAGTGCTCTTTGCTGTCGCTCTTGCGGGCTCTTTGCCGTCGCTCATTCTTGCGGGCTCTTTGCCGTCGCTCATTCTTGCGGGCTCTTTGCCGTCGCTCATTCTTGCGGGCTCTTTGCCGTCGCTCATTCTTGCGGGCTCTTTGCCGTCGCTCATTCTTGCGGGCTCTTTGCCGTCGCTCATTCTTGCGGGCTCTTTGCCGTCGCTCATTCTTGCGGGCTCTTTGCTGTCGCTCTTACGAGCTCTTTGCTGTCGCTCTTACGAGCTCTTTGCTGTCGCTCTTACGAGCTCTTTGCTGTCGCTCTTACGAGCTCTTTGCTGTCGCTTTTACGAGCTCTTTGCTGTCGCTTTTACGAGCTCTTTGCTGTCGCTCTTACGAGCTCTGTGCTGTCGCTCTTGGGCGCTATATGCCGTCGCTCTTTCTTGCGCGCTCTTTTCCGTTGCTCATTCTTGCACGCTTTTTGCGCTCTTACGAGCTCTTTGCTGTCGCTCTTTGCTGTCGCTCTTGCGCGCTATATGCCATCACTCATTCTTGCGCGCTCTTTGGCGTCGCTCATTCTTGCGCGCTCTTTGGCGTCGCTCATTCTTGCGCGTTCTTTGGCGTGCCTCATTCTTGCGCGTTCTTTGGCGTGCCTCATTCTTGCGCGCTCTTTGGCGTGCCTCATTCTTGCGCGCTCTTTGGCGTCGCTCATTCTTGCCATTCTTTTTTTTTTTTTTTTTGCCGCCCTCTTTGCTATCGCTTTTTTGCCGCCCTCTTTGCTATCGCGCTTTCTTTCATGAGCTTTTCTATCGTATGCTTTTCTTTCACGTGCATTTCCTTTGAGCTCCTCATGCGCTGATCTAGTGAAAAGTGTTCATCTCATCTCATGTCTTCAGAGGATAGGAAGGGAGGAGGATTGTATAGGGTCTGCAACAGGTTGATACCAATTAAGATACAGTGCATATAGACCTATTTAATGATGTAATTAATGAATCTGGTGCTGCATTAAATCCTTCTGCCGGGAGCAGCCTGAATTGCACCAGCTGTTGTCGCTCAAATAAGTCCAGGCTCTCTCATAAATTTCTCTTTGCTTCCTGTTCCGAATACTCAACAGGAAGTTTCCCCCAACCCTTTGTTCTGGGGCAACTGGGTTGAACCATGGTTTTACACCCCTACCAACCCCCCCCCCCCCAACTGCTCCACCTTAAAGCAGATCTTCACCCTAAAGTAAATGTCATGTGGCCCTGCCTCTTCCCCCTCCCCCCCGCCAATTGAATATAACTTATATATATATATATAATTTGCGCAAGAATGTTTGTGTTCCCTGTTCTCCTTCACATGCGCAGATTTGCCAAAGGGCTTCGGGTGCCAAGTGAGCCCTGCAACGCTTCTGGGCGCGCGTGGGTTCTTCCTGCCTTCTGGGCGCGCGTGGGTTCTTCCTGCCTTCTGGGCGCGCGTGGGTTCTTCCTGCCTTCTGGGCGCGCGCGGGTTCTTCCTGCCATCTGGGCGCGCGTGTTTTCCTCCTGCCATCTGCACATGCGCAAAGACGGCTATTAGGAAGCCCCAAATCTTTGCCATCTTTACGCATGCTTGGGAAAGAGCCCATGTGCACATATATACACTCACTATAATGGTAGTGGAGCCACTAAAGCGGGAACTAAAGGTCGTCTTTCAGCTGCATAGACAGTGGATAGGGGTGTAGCAAGGCCAGCTGAACAGCTTTGCATCATGGCGCGGCAAAACTGCACATGTGATGTACACTGTTGCAGGATGGTGGTGCGGACTTCTTGAGGTTACAACAGGCGTTGAGGTGGTGACCCATCACCACCTGTCAAACATCCTCTGAAAAGTGCCCCTAATGGTGGTCACCATTTCAATTAGAGGAAAAGTGAAGCTTACCAATGGGGATTGTGTTAGCACCAACCGCTCAAGCCTGAAAAATGGGAAAGCCCCAAACCCCCGAAACATGTTGGATGTATTTGATGCTCTTAACCATTAAATGTTACAAAATGTCCTTCAAGTGATGAACTTTATTACCAGGTTCTCCTCTTAACAGTGTTCAACAGTGCAATGAAAAGGGTGGTGGATCTCCCCAATGGAGACATGGACCTCAATACAATCCTGAGAGGACAAAAAAAAAACGAAGAGATTTCCAGTGACCACTTACCAACCAGCCAGCGACCAACCAAATTGAACTGTCTGAACTGTCTAACAGTATGCGTTAAAAACAGGGGTTTGGTTGCACACATTTGCAAATACATGCGTAAGCTGCAGGCCCCGGCAAGGCACCCTGTAATCTGCAGTCCCTAATGCCTCGTACACACGCACAGATTGTTGGCCGACCTATCTGCCGTCTTTTGTCCAGTGTTGTTTGTTGGTTGAAATGTGCTCTATACTTGCACTGGACTTTTGTTGGCCGACAAAAACCAACTTCAGAAGTGATGTCATGTGATGGTTGACTTTACGTGTGTTTTTTCTTCTCTGAGCATGCCCAGTCTTGCTCATCTGATTTTTGTCTGCCGAAATCTGTACTGACTGAGGAACAATCGGCCGTTGGCCAACAAACATTTTATAGCATGCACACCAGATTTTTTTCGGCCGAAAATTCGCAGTTGGTTGTCGGAATCATCATACTAACAAGCCTACAATCGGCCGATCGGACGTTGGCCGACAATTTGTGCGTGTGTACGGGGCTTTACTCTACAATTTAAAGAGTCTCTACAATGAGAGCACATGCATCTAATGGGATAGATGGAGGACAGGTGACTAGAGGGAGCCCACCCCTCCTTAAAGGCACAGGGTCACACTGAACAACCCAGCACATCGCACAATGGCGGCAAAGGTGTCAGTGCTTTGCCTGGCTCAATATAGATATCAACAATAATGCAAAAAGTGGTCACCGCCTCCACCTTTAACTGGTCTTAATGGTAAGAAGCACTGGAAGGTAAAAAAAACGAAGAGATTTCCAGTCACAACTTGCCAACCAGCCAGCGAGAGGACCTAACCTGTCAATACTCCATCCAGAACGAAAAAAGGTTTCCCTACAGATACTCCATTTTAACTTTATTCTTTAAGTACAATTTCAATTTCTTTAATAATTGTGCAGGACTCTCAATAAGCTTGGTCATAGGATTACCCGATCCTCTCTCTTTAATAGACCCTGGCCTGTTTTTCCTGCTGTACAGCAAATTTTTGTCTCTTTAGTAACAAAGGAACTAATTCTTAGTGGATGGGTCTCTAATCCTCGAGGATATTTATAGATCGCAGGTCCGCAGCGCCGCACTCATTAAAGAATCCTTCAGTACTCAAGGTGTTAATGAGTTCTCTTCAGACTTTTCCTTAAGCCGGAAAATCAGATGTGTTAATTAAAATACCGCTGTCCTATTTACCTGCCTACCTCTCCTCGCAGGGTACAGTGTTTTCACTAATTTGCTCAAATCGTTTGCAGCGGTTCTGGCGTTGGCTAGGAAACCTTATCTCTGCTTTTATTATTGACAGGACCCTCGGAAGCCGCTCCATTATAGGTTACAATGTAGACGTGTGCATTCATTCAACCTGGGCCCGGCGCTTTTATTTACCCAGATACAGAAAATCTGAGAATAGGGTTGAAATCTTGAGCACGATGTTGCATGCAAACTTTAAGGGGGTCAATCGACTGAAAAGTGATCTCTTTAGTTATAGGGGGAACTTGGAGAGCATAGTCAGTCAGTCCCTGACTTCTTATGTCTTAATACTCTAGTAGTGAGAACTCCCTTCCATAATTTGCATCTGTTCCTGTCCACCTAGGAGTTTTGGGTGTTTTAGCTCCTCTTATTATGTTCTTCAGAATATAAATCCAGCAGGGTTGATGGTAACCCCTCATAATGGGCACAACAGATGTGCAGAACCAGGAATTCCTTATTATGGGAACAGCAGGTGTGCAGACCCAGGAACTCCGCACAGAGATAGTATGAGCCCCTCATAATGGGCACAGCAGATGTGCAGACCTGGGAATGCCGCATATGGTTGGTGGGAACCTCTCATAATGGGCACAACAGGTGTAGAGACTCGGGAACTCAGCACAGGGAGAGTGGGAACCCCTCATTATGGGCACAGCATGTGTAAAGACCCGGAACTCAGCACAGAAATGGTCGGAAACCCCTCATAATGGGAGCAATAGATGTGCAGACCCAGAAACTTAGTGTATGGTTGGGGGGGAGGTTCTCCTAATGGGCACAGAAAATGTGCAAACCTAGGAACTCGGCACAGGGATGGTGTGAACTCCTCATAAATGGGCACAACAGATGTGCAGAACCAGGAATTCCTTATTATGGGAACAGCAGGTGTGCAGACCCAGGAACTCCGCATAGAGATAGTATGAGCCCCTCATAATGGGCACAGCAGATGTACAGACCTGGGAACGCCGCATATGGTTGGTGGGAACCTCTCATAATGGGCACAACAGGTGTACAGACCTGGGAGCCCCTCATTATGGGCACAGCAGGTGTAAAGACCTGGAACTCGGCACAGGAATGATCGGAAACCCCTTATAATGGGCGCTATAGATACACAGACCCAGAAACTCAGTGTATGGTGTGTGTGGGGGGATTCTCATAATGGGCACAGCAAGTGTGCAAACGTAGGAACTCAGCACAGGGATGGTGTGAACTCCTCATAAATGGGCACAACAGGTGTGCAGACCCATGAACTGAACACAGGTATACTGGGAGTCCCTCATAATGGGCACAACAGATGTGCAGACCCAGGAACTCAATGTGTGGTTGTGGGAATTCCTTTTAATAGGCACAGTAGGTATACAGACTCAGGAACGCAACACCGGGAGACTGGAAGTCCCTCATAATGGGCACAGCAGGTGTACAGACCCCAGGAGATCAACACCGGGATTACGGTAGCCCCTTCTAATGAGCACAGCCCGTGTGCAGACCCAGGAACTCGGCACAGTGATGGTGAGAGTCCTTCATGGGGCACAGTAGGTGTGCAGATCCAGGCTCTCTTTACCTCCGATTGGTCTTCTACATAGTTACACCTTCACGTGCACTTTTAGATGGCGTCTACAAGCTGCTGCGCCAACACTCAGGCATGATCCTCTATTGTTGGAGTAGTTGTAGACCAGAAGTGGCTGAGGGAGACTAGAAGTCTCCGTATCGGGTTTTCAATTCGGGAAAGGGAAGTGCAAAGCAAGTATCTGCTGCTGAGCTGTCTTTTTTGGTAGCCCATAGTGCTCATTAAATTGAATGAGATCTTTATTGTTCAATGCCAGCACACATTGCACAGGCATGGTATGCAGTTGTCACTATCCAGAAACACACAAATGCTATTCAGCCATCATAGGAGTCATCTGTAAGTAGGTTAAGGGGTGCCAGATCTTCCGAGATTGATATCAGCTCTTGATATTGAACTCTTGGCGACAAGGTTACAGGGAACTATGTGCTAATGCGTTAACTTTATACTACAGGTTAAGCACATTAAATTTGAGGTCTGATTGGTTGCAAACGGTTATTTTTTCAGGCGCTATAACACTGAACAATTACAATGAATATGTGCTCATGTGTATTAATAGAATGCGGTATAGTGCTGACATGGGGCGGTAAATGCTGGGAACAGGTGAGAGCTCTAATGAAGTCATGCAGCTCGGCGACATGATACTTGGATTAACTTTAGCTGTGGACATCCTCTGTCCTCCACCAAAGGAATGAAATACTCAGCAGCTTTTTACAGCAGATGTTCTGATACTATGGGTGCCCCTAACTATGGAAGATTCTGCGTCTGTTTTTGTGTTGCTAGGGCGATGCCATCTTGTGCCATGTGTTAATCTGAGTCTTGAGTTGTGTATGGCAGCGTTCTGTGAATGAAGTAAAAAGTCCCATTCACGCAGCAAGTAGGCTTAAGAATGAAATCAACAAACCGTGCCAAACCATCATCACAAAAGTCCATAACCTTTTACTGTTGATGACAATGTACCAACAAGAACTGTAGTATCCAATTCATTTTGGGGGCCAAATAATCCCCCTGCATCAGGGCTTGATCTTAATGTCAAAGTTTTTCAAATACTCTATAGAACAGCCATTCTCAACCAGGGTTCTGTGGCACCCTAAGGTTCCTCTAGGTCAGGGGTCTTCAAACTATGGCCCTCCAGTTGTTCAGGAACAACCATTCCCATCATGCCTAGTCATGTCTGTGCATGTCAGAGTTTTACAATGCCTCATGGGATATGTAGTTCCAGAACAGCTGGAGGGCCATAGTTTGAGGATCCCTGCTCTAAGTTGCTAGGGATTCCTTGAGCTGTGGCTTGCTCACCTCCCATCTGATGGTGCCTACATAGATCCAGGTCATCACCATTTAGCCGAGCCAGTAGTATGACACCAATGATCTATAAAGCTTGGCTGTAAGGGTGGCATTCTAACCACCACACTAAGGGGCATTCTTCTCACTGACCACCAATGAAGGGATGTATTCCGAATGACCCCTGATGGACTAATCTTAGCAGGGGTTCCCTGAAATGGGTTTCAAGGGTAGGTTGAAAAAGGGTGCTATAGAATATCTTGAAGAGCAGATTCTCTCAGAAGTAGTCAATTGATTCTGGTCATGTAGGTTTTAGTTAGTGCGTGGTTGGTGTCATCGAGGTAACCTGGAACCTTTACAAAATTCAGAATAGCTCCCTAGTTTATCTGGGAATTGTACTGAGGATATCTCAGGTCCCAAACACTAAAATTTAATGTATGCTTTAAAATGTCTTCAATTTTTAGAAATTTTCAGGGTGTCTTTTTTGTTTCTTGTTTTATCTGTAATTTTCATTAAAAAAAACCCTGGTGATCCAGCCATGAAGGTCGTTGTTTGGGCACATCCTGGTATAGGGTGACTGACCACGATCTTATAGGGAGCCCTGCATGGCCGCGCTGCTTTCAAAAAGTGACAGCTAGCACAGGGAACTTCTCCCTGCACTGCTCTCACTGGGGAGGGGAGGGAAAATCGGGCAGTGATTAAAAAGGGATAGAACATGTAACCGGTTCTCAAAGGTGAATTTATCCTTTAAGCTTGTTCAGTTATATTTTGACAAAAAAATACCTGGAAGCTGATTGGCAGAGTTGTATAAAGTACTCGAAACCCATACTTGAGTAAAAGTACAAGTTCTCGATCAAAAAGTGACTTGAGTAGAAGTACTAAAGTATTCAACATTTTTTGTACTTAAGTATTGCAAGTAGTTTTTTTTTTTTTTAATTTTGCTACTCAAGTACTGAAAGTAAAAGTACAAGTACTGTGTTATGTAGTTATTAAAGAAAGAAGTCAAAAGTACACATGACATTATACACTTTTTTTGAGCTTCATGAAACCTGCCATCTACTGTTCTGGCAGTGGTAATTTTTATAATAGTAACGAGTAACTATGCAGCACAAAAAAAAATATTGGAGTAGAAGTATTGAAATCATTAAAAAAATGTAGTGAAGTAAAAGTGGAAGTAGGAGAAAAAATTATACTCTAGAAAAGTACAGATACCGCCTTTCCGTACTTATGTACAGCAGTGAAGTAGTTCTACTTAGTTACTATAAATCTCTGTTGATTGGTTTTCAGAATGCACCAGATTTTGCACTTTCCAGTTTTAGCACATCAACCCTGTAGTGTCCTTGTAACTTTCCATAAGTCACACCAAAGAATATCTTCCCATCTTCTGTAAACTACCAGTTGCTCTGTCCTCCCATGTAATGGAGATGAAGCTATATGGACTTGTTTGTAGACAATATCAGGAGAGCAGCCTAGGGTGACAAACGTGGCTCTCTCCATAAACATAGTACAGGACTGATGTAGCTACCCACGGACTGGAAGTGTGGTATTTGCAGGATTACCATAAAGCAAAAGAAGCTTGAAAAAAGAAAACAGACAGCCACCATGCAAAATATAACATTTTTGGTTTGGGGTTCAAACACATTTTGGCGAATTGCACCATCAAGAATAAAGTTTTGACGTATCACCAGCACACCATTTTAGCAAAACAAACAGCAGGAGATCTAGTTACCATCTGGGAAATGAGAATGAGTGTTGTGGGGCCAACAAGGACCCCTTTCTCAGGCAGCCTGATGAAGGGATGTATAGCTTCCCGAACATTGCAGTTCCCTGTTGGTGAATAAATGTCTTGCTGCATGTTCTGCGTAACACAATGTGCTGGGGAGCTTTTATATATGGGAATATATTTTTTGACGTGCTATGTCTTTATCCCCCAGTTGTGCTCCGGCCTTGCTACCCTGTCACATGCACTCCTGGTGGGGACTATAGTCGGAAGTGCTAACATTGCACAGGCATGATCTACTGTTGTCCCTGTTGGGATGCGGGTCCTGAACAGTGTTGTGCAGCTGATGGTGGACCAAGTGCATATAGAAAGGAAGGTTAGGAAAAGGCTAAAGGAGATCAGGAACACGGATATGAGAGGAAAAAAGAATGAAAAAGTTGGAAGCCGGATTTTAGGAAAAAAAGGCCCACGGTTGATACACAAAGGTTTAGCTCTACTGTAACTTTCCATTCACCACCCAAAATCGAATTGGAAATTTCAGCCCGTTATCTGTTAATAATACAGTGCACATTTCTAAAGCAGCAAATAATTAATTTACTGATCATTTACCATCAGAAACTCAACTTCACCCAATTAGGTTACATTCTTCATAAGGATGTCCAGGTCTCGTTGGCAACCTTCACGTTTATAATCAGGCTATGGTTACAATGGCAAGCCATGATTGCTTTGACGTATTTTGCGCCTTCATATGGCCAATCGTTGACCTTAAGCTTCGTTTAATCATCCAGCTCCACATTTAACTTCCTGCAAAGGAAGATTTTGGCCCACAGTCCTCATTTGCATTGCTCTCCAGCTGCTCCCGATTTATTGTTATCCAAAGAGAATTTTGAGGGCAAATTTTGGCAAACCGTGATTTTGTTGAGTTTTGCCCACTTTGTTTTAAATCGACTAAATTTCCCCGCCCCCCCCCCCCCCCCCACCACCAGACATATTCCATCAGCTAAATTTGTTTCACTCTTACCACTTTGCCAGCATATAACTTGTTGCAGCGGCACAGCGGCCTGTAAAATGAGTAATTAGACAGGTTGCAGTCGGAAGCCACGCCGTCAGGTTGGTTGCCCCTGTGGCGGCAGCATTGGTGCTCAGCTGGAGGAGGCTGTGTGAGAGCTTTACATTTGGCCTGGGGGCTGATGAGCTGGAAGGCCCCCATCTACAAGAGCTCTCTGCTCATGTGTCGGCAGATTGGTTCTGTTCATACTGACACTCCACATGCAACATATGCTGCTAATTTCACTTCATTGCCTGCTTATCAGCAACTGTCACTTGCAGCTGCTCTGAGGTGACTGTTATAACAGGGAAAACATTTTACTGGTCACTGGGCTGGTCTTTATGTCAGAACTAAGTCTATTCCTCCTGTCAGAAAGGCCGAGATTGCCTTGTCACGAATTATGACTTAATTCCTTTCTTTTATTAGGAACATACACGTGTAACTGCCTTGAGCAATTATTGTCCTTTGCATGTCACTGTTGCTATGAAGAGATCTATCTTTTATAAAAGAAGTACTGTGGGGTCCTTATTTAGGTTTTAAATTTTATTCTTTATTAATAAAGTGGGAACGTTTAAAAAATTGTCAGGTTTTTTTTGTGATCCCACCAGAGAAATTTCCCTTTCAGTGTCTGGGAGGCTCTGTACTAGTAATGGTGCATTACACAGAGCAAAAGATGCAATACTGTAAAAAGTGCATTACACGGTGCAGTACAGTAAAGGGTGCATTACACACAGCAAGAGGTGCAGTAAAGGGTGCATTACATACCGCAAGGGGTACAGTAAAGGGTGCATTACACACAGCAAAGGGTGCATTACAGTAAAGGGTGCATTACACACAGCAAGGGGTGCAGTACAGTAAAGGGTGGATTACATACAGCAAAGGGTGCAGTACATTAAAGGGTGCATTACACACAGCAAGGGGTACAGTAAAGAGTGCATTACACACAGCAAGAGGTACAGTAAAAGAAGCAATACACACAGCAAGAGGTACGGTAGAGGGTGCATTACACACAGCAAGAGGCGCAGTAAAGAGTACATTACACACAGCAAGAGGGTGCCGTAAAGCAGTGGTCCTCAACTCCGGTCCTCGGGGCCCACTAACAGGCCAGATTTTAAGTATTACCTTGGGGAGATGCAGACTAGAGTACTGCAATCACTGAGCAGCAAATGATATCACCTGTGATGTATTTCAGTTATCTTGCAAACCTGGCCTGTTAGTGGGCCCTGAGGACCAGGGTTGGGGACCACTGCCGTAAAGGGTGCATTACACACAGCAAGAGGGTGCTGTAAAGGGTGCATTACACACAGCAAGTGGGTGCCGTAAAGAGTGCATTCTGCACCGCAAGAGGTACAGAAAAGGGTGCATTACGCACAGCAAGAGGCGCAGTAAAGAGTACATTACACACAGCAAGAGGGTGCCGTAAAGGGTGCATTACACACAGCAAGAGGGTGCCGTAAAGGGTGCATTACACACAGCAAGAGGTGCAGTAAAGGGTGCATTACACACAGCAAGAGGTGCAGTAAAGGGTGCATTACACACAGCAAGGGGTACAGTAAAAGAAGCAATACACACAGCAAGAGGTATGGTAGAGGGTGCATTACACACGGCAAGAGGTGCTGTACAGTAAAGGGCGCAGTACACAAAAAAATCTGAAATTTTAACCCTTTCCCACTCTATTAAAAATGCATTTTTGTCTGTTTCTTCATTGAAGAGATTTCCCATCAATGCCTGTGCTGACAGAGAGGGGGAGAGAATCTCCCCAATGTGGACACAAGCCACAATATAAATTTTACGGAGGCTGATGTTGGGTTTTATTTAACCACTTGCCTACTAGGCCTATTTTTGACATTTGGTGTTTATAAGTTAAAATCAGTTGTTTTTGCTAGAAAACTACTTAGATTCCCCAAACATTATATATTTTTTTTTTAGCAGAGACCCTAGAGAATAAAATGGAGATTATTGTAATATTTTTTATCGCACCGTATTTGCGCAGCGGTCTTCCAAACGCAATTTTTTTGGAAAAAAATCACTTTTTTGAATTAAAAAATAAGAATCCAGTAAAGTTAGCCCAATTTTTTTCCATAATGTGAAAGATAATGTTACGCCGAGTAAATAGATACCCAACATGTCATGCTTCAAAATTGCGCACGCTCACGGAATGGCGACGAACTTTGGTACTTCAAAATCCCCATAGGCGACACTTTAAAAATTTCTACAGGTTGCCATCTTAGAGTTACAGAGGAGGTCTAGGGCTCAAATTATTGCTCTCGCTCTAACGATCGCGGCGATACCTCACATGTGTGGTTTGAACACAGTTTACATATGTGGGCGGGGTTTCCGTGTGCGTTCGCTTCTGCGCGCGAGCTAACGGGGACAGGATGCTTTATTTTTTTTTTTTTACTATTTATTTTATTTATTATTTTTTATTTTTACACAGTTTTTAAAAAAAAAAAAAAATTGATCATTTTTATTTCTAATACAAGGAATGTAAACATTCCTTGTAATAGAAATAGGCATGACAGGACCTCTTCTTTTTTGTGAGATCTGGGGTCAAAAAGTCCTCAGATCTCACAAGTACACTAATAAAGTTGGAAAGGGAAAAAAAAAAAAAAAAGACAAAAAAAAAAGGGACCTTTTAAGCCGGTTGCTCGGCAACGATGTTTGCCGTCGCTCTGGTCCTCCAAGACAATAGAGTCGAGTGAGGGCAAACTTGCCCTCACTCGACATCCTGTCTGTGAGGATCCGGGACCCGATCGTTTTCCCCGCTGCCGGCGGGTCCAGTAAGCAGGGAAAAGGACCGGGACGCGGCGGGAGGGGGGGGGGCACCCCTTCCGCCATCCCGGAGGGTGATCTCGCGGCGAATCCGCCGCTGGGACCACCCTTATCGGAAAGCCCATCGCCTGCAGTTTAAAAAAATACCTATCTGCTGCCATAACACCGGTATTTAGCTTTAAACTCAGGACGTCAATTTACTATGGGCCGGTATTGAAGTGGTTAAAGCTGAAGTTCAATCTGCTTATGTTTTGTCTTCTTTGTTTAATTTAAACCCTCCTATTCTTTTCAGCCAAGGAAGCTGCCATCTTAGCCTCTGTTTGATCTGCAACCGCCTTGGTTGCTGTACATGTGATCAGTTATGACCTCAACCATTTGATGGTTTGACAGTTTGGTTGAGAACACAAGAAAATGTGACCACATTTTTGACATGCGAGGAGTAGAACTGTTTGTTTTTTTAAACCATTAAATCTATGGATTTACTGAAGTTTCCACTTTAAGCGTTAATGCAACGCAAATGGCCGCCCGGGGTTTCTGTTTGTCTGATTAGTAGTGATGCCGCGTTTTCACCTAAGATCTCCTTGGTTCCACTAAATCTGAACTGTGTGGGAACACCAGCCACCAAGCCATCTGAATGTGCTTCTAATTTTTGGGACAAAAATGATATCTTGGCGATATTAATAAAGTTTCTTTTTAACAAATTCCTGCTTTACAAATGCTAGTTATCTCTTACTATCATTAACTAGTCACACTAGCAACAGGTTCTCTTTTGGGAAGGAGCAGATATCTCCATGCCTGATGGTTTGGAGAGAGGTCTGTCCCTCCATGGCAAACCTTCGTTATAGAAAAAACGAATCTGCAGCTGACAGGTTATGGGCAAACAGTATAAAGGCACATAGAAATAGGCCTTTTTAAGCTTTTGGTTTTCCATCTCTGTATTTTGTTGTGGTGGCCATTGTTCTGTGCACAGAAGGAGACCAGCAATGCCAGAATTTTGGCTGTCACCAAAGTAGGAATAGAAGGGAAAACGAGGACACTTTTTCCAGTGAGAGGCTACCTCACTTCCTATTAGGTGACCAAGACTGGAAGTATGGGGAAACCTCCCTAGTGGGGGACATACACACCGAAATCTGACACTGCTTTAGCTGCTACCCGTTATATCCAAATCTTAAAAGAGAAAAAAATTTGAGTTTTAGATGTACTTTGGAAAGATAAAGAGGCTGCCATCTCTCACACAAGAAAGACGCAGGCACACCCCACGTCTCGTACTAATACTCCCTTCACACCTTGCTGACCTCTAGCCACGAGAAATACGCATCCATGGCAGGTATTTCATACCAACCTAGATGCCCATTAAGGACCGTTTAGGACTTATTTTTGATCACTGTGGCGCCCACAGTTCTGCCGTCTACCAGCCATTCTCTATACTGCTTTCTTCCCCAGTGAACTATGTTTATGTGAGACCTGGCATTCCTTTTTCGGTTGTATACCATTTTAATCGACAGCCCAGTTACCTCCTATAGAAGGACTTCTTTGGTAAAATTAGTGTATTGAACTTTGGTTGACCCCTGAAGAAGGGTGCTACACCGGAAACGCGTAGGGTCCGGTCCGGTTCTCTTCACCAATGGTTCCTAGGAGTCTTCTGTACAGATACTGGTCTGTCATTGTGTGCAATTTTAATTCTTTGTATACTCAGTCGTTTGCTGGGTATATACAAATTGTCAATGTAAATGTTGAGATTTTTTTCATGTAATAAAATTGAATGAATTTTTTACACTTTTTTTTTTGTCTAATTCTTTCAGTGTATCAGTGGCATGTAAAGTCCCAAACCACTGGGGGTACCCCTTTTTGTATCTAATCACCGGGATTATGGCCACTTGCACTGGGTACTGAGTGATAGGATTCAATTACTTTCTTTGGAAAGATAAAGTACACCAAACCCTCCGTGGTTGGAAGAACCAAGTACACAATGAATGTCCCTACCCACCTTTTTTCAGGTTCTAAAATTTACAACAAAATTAAAGATGCACTTTACCTACAATAAACGATTGTAAATGCAAACCCAAGACCACATTGTTGTTCCCCTTTAAATGTAAATTTTGGTGGCAGAAAAATAGATTTCTTCCTCAATTTGTCCGCAGCGAAAGGCAATAGAAATCCTATAAATTGGCACCGAGCGACAGAACGGCCTGGTAAATGGGTACGGGGGAACTGAAAAGCTTTTATTTCCTTGCAAGATTACTGGCTCGCAGTACTGTGCAGATTAACATGAGTGTGATATGGCCACAATGTATTTTAATATCCTGTCCTCCTTCCCTTCCAGGTTTCTCTCTGTCCGGCGTCCAGGCTTCGGCTTGGATCACCCAGCCGCAACCATTGAGCCCAGTAGTTGGAGCGGCAGCGAAAGTCCTGCCGAGGACATCGAAAGGATGAGCGATTCCGCTGATAAACCTATGGACAATGACGCGGAGGGCGTCTGGAGCCCGGATATAGAGCAGAGCTTTCAGGAAGCCTTAGCCATCTACCCACCGTGTGGGAGGAGGAAAATTATATTATCCGATGAGGGCAAAATGTATGGTAAGTCTTGCCAGCAGCTGTCTCTGTCGTGTTGCACATGGGATGAGCAAAACCATTGATGAATGAAACTAGAACGACGCATATTCTGACCAGGCCTTCCCTTCTAGCCATCTTTAAAGCATACCTGTCAGCAGGGCTGTATTTACGTTCATGACCTATGTGGGTCAGAGGCTTGGGGATCCGGTTTAGAAGGGGCAACACCAAGCGTAAGGTTTAATTTTTTCCTCATTTTATTTCCCCAATTCTGGCCACCTTTTGGACATTTTTGTGGCTTACTTGAGCAAGAAACCTATTGGGCAGCTTTTCTTAACAAGGTTTCCAAGGGTTCCTCTAGGGCAGTGATGGCGAACATTGGCACCCCAGATGTTTTGAAACTACATTTCCCATAATGCTTATGCACTCTGCATTGTAGGTGAGCATCATGGGAAATGTATTTTGGAAGAAAAAAAAAAGGAAATGTAGTTCCAAAACATCTGGGGTGCCAAGGTTAGCCATCACTGCTCTAGGGGTTCCTTGACCAGTTAGCAATTTCTGCTTCTTAGAAAACTAACCATTATAATTTTTAGCTATCTGTAGAGCAAAGATGTTCCCAATGACCACAAATGTAAGGAGAATTCTCCCCAGAAACCATCACCCTAATGTACATTGTTCTATAGATATAGAATTTATTGGTTCCTTGAGACCAGAAAGTTATTTTAAGGGTTCCTGCCCCTTAAAAGGTAAGGAGGTGCAGGACAAGTTGAGCAGTCAAGACGTACTACAGTTCAAGAAACATGAAGCCACCTCTACCCTCCCTTGTTTAGGTGGTCCAAACAAAAGCAGACCACCTGCTCCATCCAATAGCTTAACTCATGGCGCTTTTCCACTGCATAGAACCGAACGGTTCGGCTCGCTTTTGTGCTTTTCCACTGCATGGTACCGCATGGTACAGTGTTGGAACGATTCGGTAGCGTAGGGCCGCGCTTTTCCACTACATGGAACCGAACGGTTCGGCTCGCTTTTGTGCTTTTCCACTGCATGGTGGTGTTGGAACGGTTCGGTACGGTACGGCGGCTCTTTTCCACTACATGGAACCGAACGGTTCGGCTCGCTTTTGTGCTTTTCCACTGCATGGTACCACATGGTACGGTGTTGGAACGGTATGGTACGGTAGGGCCGCGCTTTTCCACTACATGGAACCGAACGGAACGGCTCGCTTAAACAGTACCACCTCGGTTGTGGTTCCAAGAGGGCCGTACCAGTACCATATCCCACAATCCTTTGCATGCAGCCTTAACTGTTTGTCACTACTAGCCACCGATTGGTCAGAGAATCGTTGTTATCCCACCCACTTTACCGTAGTGGAAAAGCAAACCGTACCGAACCGTTCCAACATCGTACCATGCGGTACCATGCAGTGGAAAACCAAACAGAGCCAAGCAGGGCCGAGTGGAGCCGAGCCATTATTTGCAGTGGAAAAGTGCCATTAGTAATGTAATTGCCAAAAGGGTCAAGGGATGCAGCTTATAAGGCCAACAAGAAACACAAAGAAAGGCGCATCGACCTAGCGCATTATCCTCAATATGGGCTTTATTGTTAAAACATAAAAATGGCTACTCACAAGCAAAGGTATAAATCAATCACATCGGACTCAAAATCTGAGTATCGAGAGTAGTCCATACGAATGTCCCTTGTCCTATTAGGATGACGGCTGACGCGTTTCAAGGCATACGCCTCTTCCTCAGAGGGGCTCTGAGGAAGAGGCGTATGCCTTGAAACCCGTCAGCTGTCATCCTAATAGGACAAGGACTACTCTCGAAACTCAAGATTTTGAGTCCGATGTGATTGATTTATACCTTTGCTTGTGTGTAGCCGTTTTTATGTTTTAACAATAAAGCCCATATTGAGGATAATGCGCTAGGTCGATGCGCCTTTCTTTGTGTTTCTTGTTTGCAGTATTGTTGGACTGCCCCAGTCCTTTTAGGCAGCAGGATCCTAGCAATCCAAGACGCCATTTTGAAAGTCCCGTGGACAGAGCAGTCAAGGAGTCGGCTTTTCTGAGCGCAGGAGATAGGTGGTCTATCCACCTTGTTTTTGTTTGGAGCTTATAAGGCCATCCTGCAATGGCACCTATGGCAACACAATATCTAAGTATGGCTCTGGCCCTCAGGATAGGCCCTGAATCCCTTCCTTGATACGTGGTAGGTCACTAACCTGGATCAAACTTTGTCAAGTAGTGAAGCAAGGATAAGAATGGTAGCCGCAGTGCTTTGTCTTTCAAGTGCCTTGTTATGATTTAAGCACTTAATTGTGTGAAACGCATTACCAGCTTGTCAGTCCTTTGCACTGTTTGTGAAGAAATGAAGGATTTTCACTTTGATCAAGTCCAACATTGGTGTGCCGCCTTCCTCTCTTTTCCTTTGGCATACACAGTGGCGAGTCGGGGCGAGCACCCGCATGGGGCTTGAGTATAATCACTGGAGCGGTATATATTTTTTGGTTAGATCCTTCAAATGCAAGTGGACGGTGGCAGCTTATGTATTGACAGGTTCTCTTTAAACTCTACATATGAGTATTTTCCATCACTTCCATTTCCAATCCATAATGGACACTTAGGGGTCATTGTTATGTAGGGCCTCTGGTCTAAACAAAGGTTTCAATCCTAATCCCAATGGTGGAGCTGTTGTTATGCGGGAATGTTTATCGGACTTCCTCTTTAAAGGAATGATAATGGCTTGTTTTTTCTTTTGTCCCTTGCAAGGTGTGTGACATCTGTTCTTCTCTAATTTAGCAGATCTGTTTGCAGATCCTCTTCTGATTGGACTGGACAGGTCCTTGTGAAATGGGCCCTGGAGCCTGTCAATAAACCTACGCTTAATGCAGACCTCCTTGAAGGACAGTAAGCCAGTTACACAAGCATAAGGATGAAAATTAAGCAACATTTTGTACACATTGGGGTTGATTTTACTAAATCTGGAAAGTACAAAATCTGGTGTAGCTGTATATGGTAGCCAATCAGCCTTTAACTTGGCTTTGACAATAAAACCTGGAATGTGATTGGTTTCTATGCAGAGCTGCCCCAGATTTTGCACCTATAAATCAACCTCAAAATGTTGTTGCCAATTAACCACTTGGCGAACCGCCCCACGCAGATTTAGAGTCGGTTCACACTGGGGTGACACGACTCCTTACTACTTCGGGAGGCGACTTGTCAGTCCCGTGCACCACGACTTCGGAGCGACTTGCAGGGACTTCACATAATGGAAGTCTATGCAAGTCGCTCCGAGGTCGCCCCAAAGTAGTACAGGACCCTTTTTCTAAGTCTGAGCGACTTGTGTCACTCCTATTAGAACGGGTCCTGTAGCGGTCAATGGACCGCGAGGGAGCGCGACTTGTCAGGCTGACAAGTCGCGCTAATGTGAACCGACTCTTACTGCGGCAGGGCGGTTCGACTGCGCATAATCACGTACATGTATGTGATTATGTGCACGCGGTCTCGGCCGTGCGCACGCCCCTTCCGTTGTGATTAACGCTCAATTGCCGCCGGCCTCCCATGATCTTCGAGGAAACTGACAGGAGAGCCGCCTGCCTATGTAAACAAAGCAAGCGGCTCTCCTGTCAGACAGGCACAGAGAGATCGTGTGTTTCAGCTAAGCTGAAACACCAATCTCTGTGTGCCTTTCATAGAGCCCCCCCCCCCCAGTGAGTAAGCACAATTTAGGCTCACACTTAACCCCTTGATCACCCCCAGTAATAACCCCTTCCCTGCCAGTGTCATTTATACAGTTACAGTGCATATTATTTAGCACTGATCACTGTATTGGTGTCACTGGTCCCCAAAAAGTGTCAGATTTGTCTGCTGCAATGTTGCAGTCCTGCTAAAAATTGCTGATCGCCGAAATTACTAAAAGAAAAAAGTAAAAAGTCCAATAATCTATCCCAAAGTTTGTAAATGCTATAACTTTTGCTCAAACCAATTAAAATACGCTTTTTGGGATTTTTTTTTTTACCAAAAATATGTAGCAGAATACAAATTAGCCTAAAGTGATAAAAAATTTATTTTTTTTAAATTATTGGGAATGTTATATAGCAGAAAGTAAAAAATATTGTGGGTGATCAAATACCACCAAAAGAAATCTCTATTTGTGGGGGAAAAAAGGGTATAAATTGTGTTTGGGTACAGCGTCGCACGACCGCGCAATTGTTAAAGTAATACAGTGCCGAATCGCGAAAAATGGCCTGGTCATTAAAGAGGTTGTAAACCTCAGAAAAGAAATACCTGAAAGACAAAAGGCATAATGAGCTAGTATGCATCACATACTAGCTCATTATGAAATACTTGCCTAAAAACGAAGCCCCGCAGTGCTGCCCGCTCTCTGCTGAGGCGGCCGACATGTTCGGCCATCCTTCTTCCTGGTTCGCGTCCTCCGGCCATCTGACAGAATCACATGCGCGCGGGAGCAGTCGTTCACGGCACAGGGCTCTGAATGAACAGCACAGCTGGCCGTTCCTTCAGAGCGCATGCGCCGATGATGTCATCGGCTGCATGCAATGTAAATATCTCCTAAATGGTGCAAGTTTAGGAGATATTTACAGAACTTATAGGTAAGTCTTATTATAGGCTTACCTATAGGCAAAAGTCTACGTCGGCAGTCAGCCCCTCACAGGCAAAGTGACGTAGGTCTACGTCGCTAGCTTGTGAGGGTGTCCGCCGGTCACTCGGCGATCGGCGGGGGAGAGGGAGAATGTCAGGCAGCTTGTGTAAACAAGCCACCTGTCATTCTCCTCGCTGTAAAGACACTGATCACTCGGATCTAGTATGTAGATCCGTTGATCAGTGTCCTTACAGCTGAAGCCACAGCCAATCACAGTAGAAAGCAAGCCCCTAGGGACACACACAGCCCCTCCCTCCCAAATAAAGTTAACCCCTTCACTACCAGTGTATTTTTACAGTAACAGTGCATATATATAGCACTGATTACTGTAGTAATGTCACTGGTAACCCCAAAAGTGTCAAAAATGTCAGTCAAGGGTCCGATCTGTCTGCCCCAATGTCGCAGTACCGCAAAAAAAAATCGCAGATCGCCGCCATTACAGGTTAAAAAAAAACACCAATAATGACAGAAATCTTTCCCTTTGTTAGTAAACGCGATAACTTTTGCGCAAACCAATCAAAATACGCTTTTTGCGATTTTTTTTTTTTTTTTTTACCAAACATAGGTAGCATAAAACAAATTGGCCGAAAATTTTAAAAAATTTTGATTTTTACATTTTTTTTGGGGGGAATTTCATATAAAAAAATGTGAAAAATATTGCTATTTTTGCAAAATGTACGCTCTTTTTTTGTTTATAGCGCAAAAAGTAAAAATCGCACAGGTGATCAAATACCACCAAAAGAAAGCTCTGTTTGTGGGAAAAAAAGGACGCCAAATTTGTTTAGATACAGCGTCGCACGACCGCGCAATTGTCTGTTAAAGTCACGCAGTGCCGAATCGCAAAATACCCCCTGGTCGTTTAGCAGGAAAATCCTCCGGGGCTTAAGTGGTTAAGGGGGTAAAACCTTCCGGACCTGAAGTGGTTAAATGCAAATTGCAGACCTTTTTGGGCAGTTGTAAAGTTCATGACTGGCTAAAAATTTTAATGGAATGTTATTAATCAAAACATTTCATAATGGATTGGATAGTAAGGAAATGTATATATTTTATAATATTTTTTTTCTCTATAAATGTGGTTACTGTAAAACAAGCTGGACTGATAATTAGTCTGTTTTTACCTTAATTTTTTTTTTCAAATTTTCCCCTTTTAAAGTGGTTGTAAACTTTTACATATACTCCATAAAGTGCCTGGACTCAGGGGATACAGAGATTAAACAAATCTTACATACATTGTACTGGTTTATCTGCAGCCCTCTATTCTCTACAGCCATTCAAAGTGCAAAATTTATACAGCTTATCTGGGCTTTCAGAAAATGGAGCACAGAGCTAAAAAGTTACTCTGCAGAGTTTATTGAGGAGAGCTCTGAGAACTGATTGGAGGGAAGGAACACACCCCCATCTGCACACAGGAACGGAGCTGAGGCTTTTAACTACTTTAAGACCGGAAGGATTTGCCCCTTTAATGACCAGGCCCTATTTTGTGATTCGGCACTGCGTTACTTTAACGGACAATTGCGCTGTCGTGCGACGCTGTACCCAAACGATATTTACGTCTTTTTTTTTTTTTTTCCCCCCACAAATAGAGCTTTCTTTTGGTGGTATTTGATCACCTGTGCGATTTTTTTTTTTTTTTTGCTCTATAAACAAAAAAAGAGCGACAATTTTGAAAAAAAAAAAAACACAATATTTTTCACTTTCTGCTATATAACATTCTCAAAAAAAAAAAAAAAAAAGTTTAAAAATCTAAATTTTTTAACATTTTAGGCCAATTTGTTTTCTGCTACATATTTTTGGTAAAAAAAAAATCACAATAAGCGTATTTTGATTGGTTTGCGCAAAAAGTTATTGCATTTACTAACTACGGGAAAGATTTTTGTCATTTTTGTTTTTTTTTTTTTTTTAACGCGTAATGGCGGCAATCTGCGATTTTTTTTTTTTTTTTTTTTTTTCTCGGTACTGCGACATTTCGGCGGACAGATCGGACCCTTGACTGACATTTTTGACACTGCTGGGGTTACCAGTGACGTTACTACAGTAATCAGTGCTATAAATATACATATTGCGTCTACTAACTACGGGAAAGATTTATGTAATTTTTATTGTTTTTTTTTTTTTTTTCGGGACTGCGACATTGCGGTGTACAGATCGGACCCCTAACTGACATTTTTGACACTTTTGGGGGTACCAGTGACATTACTACAGTAATCAGTGCTAAAAATATGCACTGTCACTGTAATAATGACACTGGCAGGGAAGGGGTTAACCCTGTTGGTGATCAAGGGGTTAAATGTAACCCTCGGGGGGGTGATTTTAACTTTGGGGGGGGTTGGGCTTGTGAAATGATCCTAGAGACATGCGATCCTATATAGCAGGATCACATGACCTCTGTGATCATTGCAGGGAGAAGGACGGACGGCTGTGTTTACTTCAGCCGACCGTCCTTTTTCTGTTAGTGGGGAGAGATTGCGGGTTTCAGCTGGCAATGGGAGCCACTTGACATGCGTGCCAGTTTCCCCGCTGATGAGCGTGGGCGGGAGTGTGGCGGCGCGCGCTCACCCCCTAGCTGCCTGCGCGCGACCGACTTAGAGCTACATCGGTTCGCCCAGGAGCGCAGTAAATCTGCGGCGGGTGGTCGTAAAGTG
This sequence comes from Pelophylax lessonae, assembly GCF_965119305.1. Lineage (NCBI taxonomy): Eukaryota > Metazoa > Chordata > Amphibia > Anura > Ranidae > Pelophylax > Pelophylax lessonae. The sequence goes on along the minus strand of NC_138777.1, from coordinate 13,468,460 downwards.
GTTAATCACAGGCTGTGTGCTGGAGGTCCCTCTCCTCTCACCTTTTTTTTCCTCTTGGTGTCAGGAAAACTTGTCAGAAGTGTTTCATTCTGATAGCAGAGGAAGGAAGCAGCAGACAGAAATGACACTTAGTGCTCCCAATTGAGCCAAGCACACACTAAAGAGGGATATGCTTTGTTCATATTTCATGTCTGAGGTTTACAACTACTATAATGAACATCTTTGTTCCCTGATGCACTGTAATGATAGTCGTATATTTTCAGTGTAGAGTTCGTGGTGAAAAATTATCATTTGTAATAAGCGGCGACACGTCAGCGCTTGCCTGTAATAAGCGAGGTGCCTCGGATGTGCTGAACCCGCCTCTGACATGCAGTGATTTTCATGTCATTGGCAGACGGGCACCTGACCATTGTGTAACAGGAATTATAAATAGGCAACCTAGTTTCTCTGTTTTCATGCTGTGGGTGGATCCGAATTGAATCATGTCACACAAGTTCACTTCTCACTGACCCCGATTTCATTTCTCCCCGCTATTATAGGGCAGGTTAAACTTGATTCTCTCTTTTTATGCCATTTTGCTTCCTTGTAGAGTTCCTGTATATTTTATACGTGTTGTGTAATATTTAGAACGCCATCCTAAGCCTGAAAAAAATCATTACATTGAAGAAAGGACAGCAGGATTTAATAACACATTGCAGACAGGAATTATGAGACTGTGCCCTTGAAGTATTACTTTTGGGTGGACCTACCAGGTTTCCCCGAAAAATGTCTTATATTAATTTTTGCTCCCAAAGATGCGCTAGGTCTTATTTTCTGGGGATGTCTTATTTTTACATGAAGAAGAATACGGTACACATTTATTGTTGAACAAAAAAAAAAAGGAAATTTTACCTGTATACGGTACAGTAGTATTTGTCGTCATAAACCAGCAAATGACATCCTCCTGTGTTATTTTGATTCCCCCCCCCCCCCGACCCTCCTGTGTCATTTTAATCCCCCCCCCCCCCATTCTGATCCTCCTGTGTTATTTTGATCCCCCCCTTGTGATCCTCCTGTGTCATTTTGATTGCCCCCTCTGGTCCTCCTGTGTCATTTTGATTGCCCCCTCTGATCCTCCTGTGTCATTTTGATTGCCCCCCCCCCTTCTGATCCTCCTGTGTCATTTTGATTGCCCCCTTGTGATCCTCCTGTGTTATTTTGATCCCCCCCTCTTTCTGATCCTCCTGTGTCATTTTGATTCCCCCCCCCTCTGATCCTCCTGTGTCATTTTGATTCCCCCCTCTGATCCTCCTGTGTTATTTTGATTCCCCCCTCTGATCCTCCTGTGTTATTTTGATTGCCCCCTCTGATCCTCCTGTGTCATTTTGATTCCCCCTCTGATCCTCCTGTGTTATTTTGATTGCCCCCTCTGATCCTCCTGTGTCATTTTGATTGCCCCCTCTGATCCTCCTGTGTCATTTTGATTCCCCCCTCTGATCCTCCTGTGTCATTTTGATTCCCCCCTCTGATCCTCCTGTGTTATTTTGATTGCCCCCTCTGATCCTCCTGTGTCATTTTGATTGCCCCCTCTGATCCTCCTGTGTCATTTTGATTGCCCCCTCTGATCCTCCTGTGTCATTTTGATTCCCCCCCCCCCCCCTCTTTCTGATCCTCCTGTGTCATTTTGATTCCCCCCCCCCTCTGATCCTCCTGTGTCATTTTGATTCCCCCCTCTGATCCTCCTGTGTTATTTTGATTGCCCCCTCTGATCCTCCTGTGTTATTTTGATTGCCCCCTCTGATCCTCCTGTGTTATTTTGATTGCCCCCTTCTGATCCTCCTGTGTTATTTTGATCCCCCCCCCCTTGTGATCCTCCTGTGTTATTTTTATTGCCCCCTCTGATCCTCCTGTGTCATTTTGATTGCCCCCTCTGGTCCTCCTGTGTCATTTTGATTGCCCCCTCTGATCCTCCTGTGTTATTTTGATTGCCCCCTCTGATCCTCCTGTGTCATTTTAAATCCCCCCCCCCTCTGATCCTCCTGTGTCATTTTGATAACCCCCCCCTTGTGATCCTCCTGTGTCATTTTGATTCCCCCCCCTCTGATCCTATTGTGTCATTTTGATAACCCCCACCCCCCCCCCTTGTGATCCTCCTGTGTTATTTTGATTGCCCCCTCTGATCCTCCTGTGTCATTTTGATTGCCCCCTCTGATCCTCCTGTGTCATTTTGATTCCCCCCCCCCTCTTTCTGATCCTCCTGTGTCATTTTGATTTCCCCCCCCCCTCTGATCCTCCTGTGTCATTTTGATTCCCCCCTCTGATCCTCCTGTGTTATTTTGATTGCCCCCTCTGATCCTCCTGTGTTATTTTGATTGCCCCCTCTGATCCTCCTGTGTTATTTTGATTGCCCCCTTCTGATCCTCCTGTGTTATTTTGACCCCCCCCCTTGTGATCCTCCTGTGTTATTTTTATTGCCCCCTCTGATCCTCCTGTGTCATTTTGATTGCCCCCTCTGGTCCTCCTGTGTCATTTTGATTGCCCCCTCTGATCCTCCTGTGTCATTTTGATTCCCCCCTCTGATCCTCCTGTGTTATTTTGATTCCCCCCCCCCTCTTTCTGATCCTCCTGTGTCATTTTGATTCCCCCCCCCCCCCCTCTGATCCTCCTGTGTCATTTTGATTCCCCCCTCTGATCCTCCTGTGTTATTTTGATTGCCCCCTCTGATCCTCCTGTGTTATTTTGATTGCCCCCTCTGATCCTCCTGTGTTATTTTGATTGCCCCCTTCTGATCCTCCTGTGTTATTTTGACCCCCCCCCCCCTTGTGATCCTCCTGTGTTATTTTTATTGCCCCCTCTGATCCTCCTGTGTCATTTTGATTGCCCCCTCTGGTCCTCCTGTGTCATTTTGATTGCCCCCTCTGATCCTCCTGTGTCATTTTGATTCCCCCCTCTGATCCTCCTGTGTTATTTTGATTGCCCCCTCTGATCCTCCTGTGTCATTTTAAATCCCCCCCCCCTCTGATCCTCCTGTGTCATTTTGATAACCCCCCCCCTTGTGATCCTCCTGTGTCATTTTGATTCCCCCCCTCTGATCCTATTGTGTCATTTTGATAACCCCCACCCCCCCCCCTTGTGATCCTCCTGTGTTATTTTGATTGCCCCCTCTGATCCTCCTGTGTCATTTTAAATCCCCCCCCTCTGATCCTCCTGTGTCATTTTGATAACCCCCCCCTTGTGATCCTCCTGTGTCATTTTGATTGCCCCCTCTGATCCTCCTGTGTCATTTTAAAAGTTACTCTGCAGAGTTCATTGAGGAGAGCTATGAGAACTGATTGGAGGGAAGGATTGCCCCCTCTGATCCTCCTGTGTCATTTTAAGTGATCCAACTTATTATACTTGGCCTTATTATCGCGGAAACCTTACGTTCGAATCCGCTTACGTGTGAATCCGCTCTTTCACAGGCTTTTCACACACTAGGTGTATGGTGTGGTCCGCCGGCCCCCCAGGCCAAGGAGCACCAGCCACCACTGACTGTGTGACAGCTGATTGGAGGAAAGGCACCCCCTCCACATAGGCAGAGGATGGAGGAAACATGCAGAGCTGTGCTGTGAATAGACCAGCTCTCTGCTATTATATCTCTATGCATCCACCCTGACACTAATTTCCAGCTGCTTTTATCTCCTGTGTTGGAGAATTTGTCAGAAGTTATCATGCTGATAACGGATCTGGGACGGAGCAGCAGAAAGACACAGGACTTAGGGCTTTGGAGAGAAATAAGTAAACACTACAGATATACGAGCTCGGGTCAAATTTCATGAATGGGGTGTACATCCACTTTAAAGCCCAATTACAGGAAAATAAAAAAAAACTATACCTTGCAGTGAGGCTGTTGGGTGGGGGAGGGCTGCAATGCAAGGGTTAATTGATCATTTTGTTTAGTGGAACAATAAAAGGAAATATACTTACCCAATCCTCTGTCCCCCTGCACCCCAAGCAGCTTTTGCACTGCTGTCAATCACAGCTAGTGAGCCAATGAGGAGAGAGAGGGGGTGGGGCCAAATGACAGGCTTTTCACATGAAAGGGGTGGGAGGGCCACATGAAATGGCCTGGATGGCCTTGTGTTTAACACATCTGCTTTAAGGAAACAGATAAAAATTTAGACTGCCTTTGCTGGCCACCTCCAGACAAACCTATTGCCTTTTTGCCATATTGGTCCACCAGTGTCTGTAATTTTAGGTCACCCACCTGGCACATGTATACAACCAGTGTAGTCGGCCATGTCGAAACTCCACGATGCATATTTGTTGCTTGGAAAACATTGAAGCCATTGGATCAGCAGAACAAGGCAACTAGCATTTTTAAAGAGAGTGACTAGCATGTGGAAATGGTTTCTTTCAGCGTCATTTTATAGGCATCTGCAATGCCCTTGGGAAAGAGGTATCTGCCTCTGTCCTTGATTGACCCTTACCGTGGTGATATATTTGATCCTTGATCCTTTACTCTTCAAAGAATACTCTCTATTAAAAGGGAGGCTTCTAAAAAATGTGAAAAATATCACTCTGACACTTCTGTCTTCGGCACTCCGTACTTCCCTTCGTTATTTGAAAACGGCCCGATAGTCGCAAGCCGAGCTCAAAATTGTGTTACCATTCATTCCTGTGGACCTAAACAAAACACCAGAAGCTTACCAAATAGTGGGGAACAATACGTTTTAAAATCATTGACTTGTCAGGCGACTTGGTCAGCCTGACAAGTCGTGCACCGTCGCGGTCCATTGTGTGGTACAGGAACGGTTCTAATAGGAGCAACACGCTCCGACTTAGAAAAAGGGTCCTGTACTACTTCGGGGCGACCTGGAGCAACTTGCATAGACATTCATTTTATGAAGTCTGTGCAAGTCGTGCCGAAGTCGCGCTGCACGCGACATCACAGGTCGCCCCCGAAGTCGTGCCGCTTCAGTGTGAATGCGGTCTTAGACCTTTCTTTGGAGTCAGTCAGTAAGTGAAAATTGGTCTGTAATATAGTATGACACCCTAGTTAAGGTCAATGAGATATGGAGAGAATGGATAGTATGGAGGGGTGGTCCAAACACCTATAGCCCAACAAGGAAGGTATGTGGTTTGATTGGGGTTGTGTTAGTATATTATTGTGTTCTTTTTAATGTGCTTCAGAAGCATCCAACACATGTGTTTTACGTTGGGACTGCTGTCAAGGCAAGTTACACTGAAAAGTCCTCTTCTACCAAGAAAATCCCCTGGGTGCTCATGTCCTTAGGGGTTCCTTTTGGCTGTCATTTCAAACTAGTCAACCACCCCCCTCTAAACAATATCATTCCTTGTCCCCAGTGACTACTACGTCTTCCAAGATTAGAAGTTTGGGTTTACTGTGATACCATTTATTGGCTAATAAGAGTATCACTATAAAACCAAACTTCTGCTTTTGTTAGTGGCTAGCCGGGTACACCTTCCTGCTGCTCTTGCAAGATTGAAAGTTTTGAAAGCAATAATGAAGTCATGAGGGTTTGAGAATCAACCGGAGTTTTTTCTGAAACTGAATGCTACACCATCATCTAAAGGAGTGCATTGAGGTAAAAATAAGGGGAGATTATGTGGAAAAAAAAAATGGCATTAACCGGAGCCTTTTCTTTCTATGTCAGGCTACAGACTTTTGGATCACCCCTCGTACCTCTCAACAGACTTCTGCTGAATATTTTTAAGCTTAAAATAATTAACATTTAAGCCCCGTACACACGTAGCTATTGTCGGCCGAACGATCGGCCGTCTTTTGTCTGGTGCTGTCCTGTCGGCTGAAAAGTGCTAAAGACTGCACAAGAATTTTGTCGGCCAACAACAGCCGACTGCAGAAGTGATGTCATGTGATGGTTAACTTTCCGTGTTTTTTTTCTTTTCTGAGCATGCCCAGTCTTGCTAATCTGCTGTTTGTCGGCCGAATTCTGTACTGACTGAGGAACAATCGGCCGTTCTGGTGACGGCCAACAAAAATTTTTAAAGTCTGCACGACAGATTCTGTTCGGCCGAAAATTCGCTGTCGGTTGTCGGAAGCATCATACTAACAAGCCGACAATTGGCCGATCGGTCTGTGGCCGAATATTTACGGCCGACAATCGCTATGTGTGTACGGGCCTTTAGAGTGTAGGATTTCCCATGTCATGAAATTTCGTCCACTTTCTCTTGACATTTGTGCCTTTTTTATTGGCAAGCAAAATTTAGCATTTTTTCACGTATCACCATATAGAATTTTGTGTGTTGATATATATGTACTTCTGCCACCCCCGCTGAAATGTGTAATGTTACCTAGATTCTTGTTAATGTTCAATGTAACTTTTTATATAGTTTTAGACAAATAGTCTCCAAACTCTGACCAATTGGCCAGATGCAGCCCTTTTTCTTGCCTTTTCCAGCCTATTCTCCCCCCCATTGACACCAACAATGAGGCACCATTCCTAACAACAGTGGGGTATTATTCCTACCATTGACGCATATTCCTACCATTGGGGCATAATTCCCCCCACAGAAACCAATGGTGGGGCACTATTTTTCCCACTAATATCAATGATGGGGCACTGGTCCTCGTCCAGAATCCCAAAAATCAAAGAAGGCGCGCACCGACCTAGTGCATTATCCTAAAAAAAACCTTTATCCAATATGAAAAAAGGTAAGTATTATACTCACAATGTTACAATTGTATAAAAGCTCATCACATGCAACATCGAAGAGTCCTTGCAGAAGTACGAATGTGACTTGTAGTCCATATTCCAACAACCAACTGACAAGGAGATGAAAATCCCATTGGTCGACGCGTTTTGAGGATAATCCTTTTCCTCAGGGCCATAATGCACTAGGTCCGTGCGCTCCTTTGCTTTTGGTAATTCCAGATTACCAGGCTTCCCCAGTCTTTGTGGGGCAGCAAGACGAGGCATATCCTATACAGTTGAGAGGAAAGCCCTGGCTTATTTTTCCTGGGCATGTCCACTCTGGAGCACAGGAGAAGTTGTTCTTGTGACTATTTGTAACAGGTCCTCATCCTACTGACCACAGACGTTTTTAATATTTTTTTTTTTCCTCCCCTGACCACCAAGCCTGAGGCATTGCTTACTTCTATTGAAACAGGAGCATTGTCTACTTTCACTATCCACAGTCTGGCCCAGCTAAAGTCTAAAGGCCAGTAAACCGGCCCTTTGTTTAGAAAATTTGGAGACCCCTTCTTTACACAATACTTTATTACATTTACAAAATGTAAAAAAAAAATAACCCTCACTAGCAACAAGAGAGCTGGGGGAGTTGTGTTCCTGGCAGACATTGACCTGAGCTTGGAGACAACCATTTCTCAACTTTGCCTGGTCCCCAACAGCGGTTCATGGTTCACGAGAAGCTCACTTCCATTCTTGAGGACTATCATGCTAAATTAAGGTCTGGGACCCCTGGACAACCTATAACGCCTGCCTGAACATAAATCACACTCTTTTTTAGGTATGAAGACCTCTACCATTCGTGTTTGCTATGTCCAGATGGTGGCCCATACAGGATTACTCCCTACTCTTTTCCCCCTTCCCCTGTCCATCCCAGGCAAGAACCCTTTCTAGTTCTCCTCTTCTTCCCTGCATCTTCTTTATATTCTTCTGTTGCCTATGTCCAGATTTATCCTTTCTCCCACCCTAGAGCTCCTTCTCTTAGCTGATAGGTATCCCCTTTCCCTTCTCCTACAGAGGCGTTCATAACCCTCAACGCAGAGCACACCCCATTGGCATAACCCATCCCACCACCTCCAGTGCTGGCCACAAAGCTTCTGATGCCTTGAAGTTTGCAGTATTCATCTATACTTTTATTGATCTCTCCTCTGCTTATACCTTCTTTTTGTACTCAACCCTGGTAGTTTCTGTAAAATTTGAAAATACCAATAAATCAGGGGTGTCTAACCTTTTGACCTTCCTTGGCCACATTGGAAGAAGAGGAAATTGTCTTGGGCCACACATAAAATACACTAACAATAAGGATAGCTAATGAGCAGAAAAAGTTGGACAGATCACAAGATAGCCATCACTTATATAGATATTGCACTTATCTAAGTAATAAAACCTAATTTTTTTTGTAATATTTTTTATTATAAAAGTAAAAGAGGGCAACATAAAACTAGTGCAATATTTGACACTGTTTTTGATCAACTAACACATCAATATCTAGTTTGATGGATGGAGTAGCAATTTTCAATGAATCCCCAAGTTGCTCATCAGATATTTTGGTTCTAATTTTGCTCTTGTCCTTCATCCTTTAAAACGTCTGCTGACAAATATAGGTGCTGCCGAAAAGTGAAGACATGAATAAGGCGTGATTGTGAAGAGTGGGATACTTTTCTTTGGGAAGATAAAACTTATAAAAGTCCAGTAGTAATCGACCGATTATTGGCAAAGCCAACATATCGAGGGCCGATCTGCACTTTCCCCATTATATCGGAATCGGCCACCAAGGTGACTGATATTGCTGATATTTCGGGAAAGTGCTGTACCGGAGTGATGCCTGCAGCTAGAGGCATCACCCCGGTACCGGCGTCCGTAGCCGACAGCCGGCTTTCTTGTAATGACAACAGATGAGGCTGAGAAGCCATTTGGCTGTCATTGCAAGGAGTGGGAGGGGATGCCCCCCCCCCTTCCGCGGCTCCCCCGGGTCTCCCTTCCTATCCGGAGACCTGGGCAAACGCACAGCCGCCAAAGACCTGATCAAAGCCGCATTTGGCTCTGATCGGGTCTCCATGCAAAAACCCGGAAGTGATGTCATGACATCACTTCCGGGCACTGGTGCCAGATTTAAAAAAATGACAGCATTCAAAACAGCCAAACTTGGCATTTTGGATGCTTTTAAGTGCAGAAGAGGGCTTTGGGGTCTTTTAGACCAGTGGTCCTCAACCCTGGCCTACAGGGCCCACTAACAGGCCAGATTTTAGGTATTACCTTGGGGAGATGCAGACTAGAGTACTGCAATCACTGAGCAGCAAATGATATCACCTGGGATGTATTTCAGTTACCTTGGCCTGTTAGTGGGCCCTGTAGGCCAAGGTTGAGGACCACTGTTTTAGACCCCCAGATCCCTCCACAAGAGTACCTGTCAAAGAAAAAAAAAAAAAAAGCATGTACGGAAATATTGGCCGATACCGATAGGCGATGACCAAAATATCGGCATCTGTATTGGAAATGAAAAAACATTGTCGGTCGATCACTAAAGTCCAGTAAAGGGACACTGTCAAATTGTTTGCTAAATGTAAACGCATTTTTACAAACAAATTCCAAAAACCAAAAGCGCATTTTTAAGTAAGTTTACGATTTTTGTGTTGGGCCGCATTCATAGCCATCTTGGGCTGCACGTGACCCATGGCCAGCAGGTTGGACACCCCCTGCAATAAACCTTTTTGGGAAACCATGTCAAAAACAAAATTATTGAAACCTGAAAACACAATTTTGAAGAGTGAACTTTGGCCACCGACAGCCAGGGCCGCTGATAGGGGGGGACCACCAGCCCTCTTGTAGGGGGCCCGAGCACACAGGGGGGCCCACACAGAGAGGGGGTTAGTGATGGACAACAAATACAGAAATCTTCCTCCAGCACCTGAATCTGATCTGTCCCTCTCCCTGCTATCAGCTTTTATCTGTTGAGAAAGAGACAGTTGTCCCTCACTAATCCCCCTCCCTCTGTGGGCCCCCTCCCAGCACTGGCTCGAATGTTATCTCTACTCAGGAGTTTATTTGTAAATTGTAACTTTGTTTCTCTCTCTCTGATCACTGAGCTCCAACTGCCCAGCCTGTATATTTTTCTCATCTCATCTTCTTTTTTATTTAACACAGTTTTTTTTTTTAGATTTAGCAGGAATTATGCGAGTTATCTTATTTTTGTGTCTTCTAATAGTGATATTTTTGTAATTTTAGCTAAATATATCTTTAATATTTTCTTGGGGGGGCCCTGCCAGGTAGTCTGTACGGGGCCCCGCGATTTCTAACAGCAGCCCTGCCGACAGCCATTGAAATTTTGGCTGCAGCGGGGAGCTTGTTGGTACCGTTGGAAGAGCTCAAGATATGAGCAGCCAATCGGTCTGCTCCAGATTAGGCAGAGGAGCCTAGCTAATGCAAAAACAATAAAGATCTACCAATCCTTCACTTCCTGTGGTAACAGTTGTGGTTCCGGAGCTCCTAAACTGTATAACTGAGGCCAATGACCAGTTATTAATTTGGGTTGTCAGAACATAATTATCGGCCTGGTCAATTTTTATTCCTCTCGGAGCTCGGGAGCGCCACTATCAGGAGCAGCACGCTGTCCATAAACGGCTTCCCCCCCCCCCCCCCCCCGTACGCCGCTCATTCTGCCTCTCTTGCAGATGACTCGATTTTCGGCGTGCGTGTAGTTTTTAGTTCCTAAATAAGTAACTGTAGGAGCCTGCAGAGAAAACGAGCACACAGTGTAGAGGGGAAAGCAGATGGTACTGCGGCTGCCACCAGCTGTGCTCCAACCCCCCCCCCCCCCCCCAGTGCTGGCTGGATGATGTAATGGAAAGACGGATCCCCCCCTCCTCCTCTTTGGTGTGCAAGGCTCTTCCAGGCTGTCAGTGTGGACTGGAGGCAGCAGCAATCCTCTAGGCTTTTAGTTTGCAGCTGTCATGTGACCTCAGCAGCCAAATGGAACATAATGTCTGGAAAAAAAAAAATATATAGACTCGGGCTGATGCTGCTCAGCTGCTGTTGGCAGAAAGTTTGTAGGCCCTGCTGGATTGCTGGGGTCTGGAGATTAACTGATCTCTGCTCTTCCACATTTCGATTTGCAATTAAATTGGGAGTAGGGCTGCCTACCGCACAATGCCTGTTTCTGGTATCGCTCTTGCAATTTGCCGCTTATTCAAACCTTGCCTTTTTTATTTATTTTTTAAGTTGCGATATCCCTTTTTGTTTTTGTTTTTTTACTATTTAGATTTGTGTGTGCAAATGGTAACATTTCTTGCATGGCATGTTAAAAAAGAAAAAGAAGAAAAAGGCATGTACTGTATTCCTTTATGTTGGCAGCAAACCAACCCCTGTGCATGCATGGTTACACAAAATTTTCGAAACGTAATTGATGGAAGAAACGCTTGTCTCCGCCAATGGTAAGGAAGAGCCGTTCTGTAAAACATGGTTTTATTGGACAGAATATACCCTTTCCTCAACTTGTGCCACAGACCTTAATAGCTGATCTGTACACTTGCACATTCTTCTGAATTTTAAATATTTGTGCATTAAGTACTTTTTTGGACATTTAGTGCCAGTTCACGCTATAACGGTGTCAGACATGGCATGTGATTCGCACCACACTGCTCTGCAAATCACATGCGATATCTGTGGGAATGCGAATTCGGCCATACAGATTGTATGGCTGAATTTGCATCGTATTCGGCCAAAGTTGTGCAGGACCCTTTTTTTTTGGTCCACACCAGAATCTGATCACATGGGCATTCAGACCTATGCATTGTGATTCATGTCGTGCGATATGCAAACTAATCTGGGGGTGTCATTACCTTTTTGTATTGACACTCCCAGCAGTTCGCATATGCAAGTGTGAACTGCCTGCGAGTCGGGTGCGATGCGGGAACCGGCAGTGGATTCGCAGGGATCCCGCATCGCACCAGTGTGAACCGGCACTTAGTCATAGCCCAATTTTCTACATTTTCCTGACGCTCGGGAGGTTTTTTTTTTGTATTTTTTTTTTTTCTCCAGCAGTTTTTCTGGGAGGGTACACTTATGCCTTTTTTTTACCTTTCTTCCCCCCACCTTTTTATATTTATTTTTGTATACAGGTTATAGTTGTCATAACTATGTGAAACCTTCTTTAAGGGCTCTTTCACACGGGCGATCCGATCAGATCCGCCTGTCAGTTTTTTAGGCTAGGCGGATCTGATCGGATCCTCCATGCAGCTCTATGGGGCAGCGGATGTCAGCGGAGACACCTCCACTGACACCCGCTGCCATCCGCATCCGATCCTGTCCGTGAAATCTGGACGGATGGAAACCCTATTTTTCCATCCGTTCAGTAATCGGATCGGATCGGGTGAGAGCGGACAGGCGGTCCGCTCTCATCCGATCCCCCATAGAGGGCAGCGGGGGCTGAGATACCTCCCTCTCCGCTCTGCAAGCGGAGACGGAGCTGTCATCCGCCGGATGCGGACCGTGTGAAAGAGCCCTTAAGCTTGTTTATTTTTATAATAAAATTACAGTAGCAAATAATAAACAACTATAAACGAAGGCCCCTTTCAGGCGGACTCCGTTTTTCTCAGCGGGGGATCAATCCGCTGAGCAGGCGGATGGCAGCTGTGTCTCCACGCTGTGTGCGGTGCGGTGCAGCTGTCAGGTCTTGCTGTTCTCTATGGGGGAATCGGATGGGAACGGACCGTCTATCCGTTCTCATCCGATCCCATCTGATCCGCTGGACGGATGGAAAATAGGGTTTCCATCCATCCAGATTTGATGGATCGGATGTCAGAGGACATGTCTCTGCTGACATCCGATGCCCCATAGAAATACATGAGGCATCCGTTTAGATCCGCCAAAAAAATGGACAGGCGGATCTGAACGGTCAACCTGTGTGAAAGGGGCCCTAAAAAATACAATTTTTATTCATAAAAATAAACAAATTTTATTGTTTCACTGTCTCCCTTTACAGGAAGTATAGTCTAAAATATATTTATTTTTTCTTTACATATAAAATCTAAAATAAAGATTTTGAAAAAAAAAAAAGGCAAGTTTGCAATGTGGCAGGTAGTTCATGGCATCCAATCAGAAATGTTTTTTTGATCGGAGCTGAACTAGTTGGCTGAACAGCATGGAGTCTCTGTTCATTGATCAGAGTTGAACTTGTTGGTGAAATTTGCACATAATCAATTTTGCAAAAGCCCAGGCTTGTTTGAAGTCCTCCCCGACACCGTGGTGAAGTGAGCTGGAAGTGGGAACGGGTACCTGTCAAAACCAGGCACCCACTCCCCCCCCCCCCCCCAAAGGTGCCAAATTTTGCAGCGTGTGGGGAGAGGGGTGGGGGGCAGACAAGCGGACCTTTCGCTTTTGGGTGGAGCTCCACTTTGTTCTGCTTTGGCAGGGCCAAATCTCATCCATGCCCTTCTCTGCTTCTCATACTATGGGGTTGATTTACTTAAACTGGAGAGTGCAAAAACTGGTGCAGCTGTGCATAGAAACTAATCGGCTTCTAACTTCAGCTTGTTCAATTAGATTTTGACCACAAAGAAAAAAAAAACTGGAAGCGGTTTGGTTTCTATGCACAGCTGCAGCAGACTTATCAGCTTCCAGTTTTTTTTTTTTTTTTTGTTTTTTTTTTTCAAAGCCTAATTGAACAAGCTGAAGAAGATGATGATGATTGGTTTCCATGTAGAGCTGCACCAGATTTTGCACTTTCAAGTTTTAGTAAATCAACCCCGCTTTCTCTTCTGCAATAAAAGCCGTCTGGTGTCAGCTTTCGTAAATGTAGGTTTAGTTTCGTTTTAATCTTTGGCCCCTTTCACACGGGCCGACTAATCATGTCCACCTGTCAGTTTTTCAGGGGGACCTGATCGGATGCTCCATGTACCCCTATGGAGCAGCAGATGTCAGCGGTGACATGTCCGCTGACACTCGCTGCTCTCCGATCCGGTCCGTGAAATCCAGACGGATGGTAACCCTAATTTCCATCCATCTAGGGTCGGATGAAAACGGACAGGCGGTCTGTTTTTATCGGATCTCCCATAGAGGAGAGCGGGGCTCTGACAGGTCCGTCTCTGCACAGTGAGCGTAGATAGACCTGTCATCCGCCTGCTCAGCGGATCGATCCCCGCTGAGCAAAACTGAGTCTGTCAGGCGGAATGCCCATGTAAAAGAGCGCTTAAAAGAAACTATAGGCAAAACTTTTTTTTCTTGTTTTGTATAGAGTAATGGAAGGGTTATAATTAGCGGTGCACCGAAATTTTGGCAACCAAAATTTTCGGCCGAAAATGGGTCATATATCCTGAAAATTAATGGCCGCTGCAGCAGATTTCACTTTAACTTACATGGTGCGTGACCGGCCACGGCAGGCTCCCAAGACCCACCGTTTGTACCTCCTCGCCCGCCCTGTGCTAGACTGGTTGCTAGAATCACCAGCCGCCTGGCGTCTAGCAACCAGTGACGTCACGGTCCCGTGAGGAAAGCGAGGCCGTGAAGAGGACCCAGCATGCAGAGCGGAGGAGGATCTTCCTTGTCCTCCTCCACGCCTATTACTGACTCTCTGGCTCCACCCACCTCCTCCCTCCATCTTCTACTGTATGGCCACTGCGGATAGGAAGGACAGGAGCAGAACCAGAGTCAGCCTGCTATCTGTGGAGAGCAGTGAGTGACAACCTATTATATGGTATGATGTGCATCATTGTTTCCCTATGCTTAGCTACCCCCTGGCACTATACCTCTATAATACAGCTATGGGACAGGTATATATTGCCAGGAGCATCTATATACAGGCTGTAACTATTTCATAATCATTTGGGCAAAAAAAGTCATTTTGGGTTTTGGTTTTCGGCCAAGGGCATCCTGAATTTTTAGTTTGTTTTGGCCCAGAATTTTCATTTCGGTGCATCCCTAGTTATAACCCGTCAGATTTTTTTTTTTTTCGCCATCTGTGTCCCATTTCGGAGATTCCCTTTCACTTCCTGTCCCATATCAAAACAACAAGTGAGAGGAAAGCCCTGCAAATTAAGGGAATTCCTTGTGGACCCCCAGGTCACCAGAACTAGTGTCCCCATTGGAAGATTTCCCCTCTGTTACGTTACTTTACTTTTCTGGGGACAACCCAAAATTTGGGATTATCTTTACTTTCACTTTTAATGATAATGGTAAACAAGACAACTAGAGTGTGAATCTCCCTAATGGGGGGGGGGGGGGCACAGACAGCAATAAAGACTTCAAGGGGTTCTAATTCCTCTCCATTCTGTCAAAAAAATGTAGTTTTGCCTTTTTAGTTTTACTTTTATTGAACAAGCTATAGTTAGACGCTGATTGGTTTCTATGCAGAGCTGCACCAGAATTTGCATTCTCCAGTTTTAATAAATCTACCCCAGTATGTCTCTTCTGCAATAAAAACTGTTTGCTCTCAGTTTTCGCAAGTGTAGGTTTAGTTCCACTTTCATTTATAAGGCCCAGTAGCAGTAGTTTTTTTAGGTTTTTGTTTTTTTTTTATGTATGTGTTGTTTTTGGAAATTTTAAATCTGGACTGTAGACTGTGAAGGATTTTAGGGACCTACAAATCGACCTTGCTTTCTGGAGAAGTCCCGCCCATCGGGTGGAGTTGTTTTGTTTTTTCCAGAGAAACCATTTTTGGCTTAAAACACCACTTCCTCGCGGATTAATCAATAAGAAAGCCTTTGTTGGATTGCCAAACAAACGGCCCTTACATGCTGCAAAAGCAAACATCATACTTGTAATCGGGGCATTCTTCACCCTCTGGTTTGCACATGGTATGAGGTTTAACAGGTGCATGGAGTCTGTTCATTGAGTTCCTGTAGACTGACAGATGGATTGGACATGCTGAGTGACTCACTGAAAACAATGTATTGTTTAAACATTGCAGCATTTGGGGGACTTTTAAAAGGTTCTGTATCATGAAAATGATACAGATGATTGAAATATGTGAGGCTTCCTTTGGTGACCCACTAGGGGTCATTCTGTCCATGTTTTCCAAACCTGTGCCCTACAAATACTATGTGTTCATTGAATGGTCACAAAGGTAGTTTTAGTGTGAACCCAATCACTAAAAGCTAAGAACTAAAGAAAAATCAAAAGCCGTTTAAATAGTTTTAAAAATACATACATTACTGAATTAAAAGAACTGGCAATATAGGTACCTGAATCTGTCTTTTTTTTTCTACAATTCGTTGAAAATCAGAACCTCTGGGAAAGAGAGGCATCCGAAGCCAGGGTGGAATTCTATTAGTAAAATATGGTCAGACTAACACAATATGCTTGCTTACAGGAGGAAAGATCAGAGATTGAGAGAAGTGACTATGGAAGAAGAACTGCAGCAGTTTGCCCTTGCTGCAGTCCCCCCCTCTCCCCTTTTTAGCGTTTTTTTTTGGGGTGGACGCGGGTAACCTCCAGGGGCGGTTGTATCTGCCTGCAGGTTCCCTCCTTCCATCTTTAAAAATCCCTCAGTGAGCTGGGCATCCCCTACTCCCTTTCCCCCCTGTCCGGAGCTGGATTCTGGTGGGGGTCCCAGGGCAGAAGATGCAGCGGAGACCCCTGGGGTCTCTCCTGCTATCCTTACTCTGTAAGGGTCCTGAGATAGTGTGTCCTGCCCTGATAGTCTGGATTCTGGAGGGGTTCCAGTGTAGGAGACCCCTAGGTGCATGCCCCACTGTTTGCAGTGTGGGTATAGTGCAGGGAGGTCCCAGGGCAGAGACTACCTTCAAGAGGGAGTCCCCTTGCAAGAGGGTGCAGCGTTGCAAAGGTCACAGGGAAGATCTTGGCAGCATGCTGTAGCTGATGGTGGCCACTTTCCCTTAGTCTGGCTTGTCTCCGGTTGTCGGCCATGTTAGTGTAGTCTGATGTCACGGGGGTCATTTTCACTTGGTCCGGGAGACGCTGGGGATGGCCAAAGCCTTGTGGGGGTGACAAAGCTCTTCTTCTTCCTCCTCGGTTTCCTCTTCTGTGCCTGGGGCATATGAACAAGGATGGCATCCATGGTGATGCTGGGTCCGAATTCTCTGCGCTCCTCCTATCGGTAGGGTGAGTCCTTTGGAAAGGGGGGGTTCCCTGTTATCGCTCTTTCTGCTGACAGGTACCCTGAGACTTGGGGGGGGGGGGGATCCTTTTGTGGTGCCAAAACATACTTTTTTGTACTGCAATGTCTTCTCCCCCACTGACCCCCCTCATGGAGGTGGCAGGTCCCTCGGAACCCCAGCTTCCCATGGTTGCACTGAGGATGGTCCTGCAGCCCTTAGTATCCCTGGTGGAAGTAGCATGTGGGCAAAGGCCCAGGAGTAAGTGTCCCCTGTCTTTCCCTGCCCATCCAGGGGGCTTAAGATCACACCCCTAGATCCATCTGATAGTGAGGATGATTCCTCCACGGTTGCAGCAGCAAATTAAAAAGAGCCTGTAGACGCACTGATCACTGCAGTGTGTGAGACTTTAAAAATGGAGGATGCAGCTGATGTAGCTACAGACATGGCTGTGTCGTTTGTTACGCATAAGTCACCTTGCACTCCCAAGATGTTTCCTTATGTCCCCTATTTTGACAGGTTTTCCTGTAAGGAATGGGAACAACCAAAATTACCCTTTGTGGTCCCCAAACATTTTGCTGTACATTACCCTTTTGAGGAGTCACTTTTAAAAAAGTGGACTAGTCTACCAGTGGTGGACCCTCCTGTTTCCAGGTTGAAGGTTGAACAAAGCTACCATGATCCCAGTAGAGAAGAAAAAATGATAGCTTGATTAACAGAAGATCAGATCCCGGCAGCCAATGTAGCATACTTGGCTTCTTGGTCGCGTTTCGACGAGGTAGAATTCTCCAAATAGTTTGTGCGCCGTATGAAAGCTGTTTATTACCCTGAAATATTCCAGGATATTGAGCGTTTAGAAATGTCATTTTCAGTAAGCAAATAGCAGATGCGAGGTATTGCATTGCGTGCTCTGTCATGTGTTATTGTAATCACTGTACACACATTTTCTATTGTCCTCTGTGTCTCTCAGCAACATCGACAAATTGTATCACAGACACCTGATCCAGCCCGGCGGTAATTGTATAGGGCCAAGCAATTGTAAGGTGATATTTCTCCCAAAAAAAAAAAAAAAAAAATCATAGACGTGTTTATCATAGCTTGGAAAGAGAAAAAAAAGACAGGAGTGAAATGCTGAGAACTTAATAATACTAAATATAAAGGTGAAAAGGATTAGAGGTAACTGGAGCTGGGCACAGCCTGTCCACTCCAGAAATCAGAAGGCTCCATTAAGGAGAATGGGGGCTTTGAAGTTACAACGGAAAGAGCATTTTCATGAGGTCTTGAGGTGGTGTGTTCGCTTCTTGCCCTGATGATAACCCTGATAAATTGGCCCTTGAATATTTAGTTCCTAATGGCATGGACATTTAGACCTTTAAATAGAACTTATTAGCATTTCTGTCTAATGAGGGCTAGGCTGCAGATATGCAAATTTACTTGAATCCTTCAGAGTAGGCATGACCCAAATGTAGGTCCAAAGCTCCTTCTATCCCTCCCTTCTATCCTATCCCAGCATTAAAACCTAATTTTGGGCAAAACTTAAATGTTTTTTGCATTATTTTCCTTTAGCTTGATGTTCCTGCCAAACACGTCTTCGTAGTCCATCCCACCAAGTCCCCGCTAAAAGTCCCCTTTTTGTTCTATGGCAAATGGTGATTTCCTGCCCTGGGGACCAGACACTATTCTCTGCTCAATATCCCTTAGGATGGTGGTCTCCAAACTGTGTCCCTTTGCTTGCCTTTATCCGGCTCTTGGGGCACTACTTCTCCTTCTGACGCCAGCAATGGGGGCATAATTCTTGCCACTGACATCAACAGTGGAGCAATGTTCCTCCCTCTGATACCAGTGATGGGCACCCTTCCACCCACTGGCACCAATGGTGGGGGAATATTTCTCCCACTAACACCAATGATGGGGCTCTATTCCCCACATTTACACCAACAGGGCACCCTTCCACCCACCCATATCAATGATGGGGCACCCTTCCACACACACTGGCACTAATGACAGGGCACGATTTCCCCTACTGACACCAGTGATGGGGCACGATTTCCCCTACTGACACCAACAATGGAGCACTATTGCTCCCACTGATACCAATGATGGGAACCCTTCCACCCACTGACACAAATTATGGGGCACTATTACCCCTACTGACACCAATGATGTGAGGCACTGTAACTCCCATTTACACCAACAATGGGGCACTAGTCCACCCACTGATATCAATGATGGGGCCTTATTTTTCCCACCAAAGATGTGGCAGTGTTGACTCCCACTGACACCAGGACATTTTCTACTCCCACAGTCCGACCCAAAATAAAGTCTGAAGGACAGTAAACTTGCCCCTTGTCTAGAAATTTTGAAAATCCTTGCCTTAGAGCACTGTTCCTCTCACTGTTCCCATGTACGTCTTCTGGCACTAAGGGGCCCTACTGATGTTTGTGTGCTGGCACCAATAGGAAATGTCTGTCAGGCAATCAGGGATGTGGACTGGTAGAAGGACCCCCCAAATGTACATAGAAGAGAAGGAAGACTCGGCAGTGGAAGTCAAATGGGCATTTTGGGTGTGTGCCTATTTATTTTCGTTTTTTTTTTTCAATCAATGTGATCATGGAGTTGTAAAGTGTTAAAATTTTAGTCCAGCATTAAGGGACACAGGTTGACCTATTAAAGTACATTGGGTTATGCTGCTGCCTTCAGGAGATTGGTGTCGGGGTCAGACTCGGAGAGAGTAGAGAGACTCCCACCGACCAGTAGGATAAGTATACAAGCAAGTCACCCTGGTGGAGGACGTGTGCTCTATCGAGGTGCTGGGTCTAACTGGTATTTATCAGAGCTCCTGATGGTGAAGATGAGTTTTGCTGTATGTTAGTACCAGATCATAGGCCTTGGGATCGCCCCACCAGGAGGTGATCAAGCTGGGGTCCAGTGGCAGATATAGCAGGTAGGGATCAAGCAGAAGCGTAGGCCGTAAACAAGCCAAATGTTGGTAACAAGTGGTTGCAGGTTGGGGTCGAGCAGAAGAGTAGTCAAGGAACAAGCCAAAGTTAGACAAAGAGTGGTAGCGAAGATGAGGACGGCAGCAGGAGTGACAAGAGTGAGATATTAGCTGACGAACACAATAATCTGGCAAACAGGAATGGCAAAGGCATAACTTAAATAGGGAGTTAATGGGAGAGGCAAAGAGTTCAAGGTTCAAAGACGCAAGACATAAGGCAAGGTTGTCTAAGCAATCAGGTAGGAAGCTGTCCAGCATCTCAGGTGGCTCAGCAGGATGTTTCCCGTCAGACACATCAGGCCAGGCCCTGACAATTGGACACAAAGCTATAACAGCAGCCTAGTATAACCCCTTACACTCCAAGCATGCCTTGCTTTTGTAGCAAGCAGATGGAGTGGATCATAAAGACAGAGGGAAAGGACTTTTTTCTACTATTCAAAGACTTCCTTTTCTAGGGTGGCTGGCTGTTCTCTATGCCCCCCTTGTGTATGTAAATGTCGCCACCCTCTCCTGTTTGCCCCTGAGATGGACTAAACATCTACGTGCAGACAAATTCAGTTCTATGGGAATTGTAGTATACATGTGACCAGAAATAATGGCATTGCTCGCTCCACACTTGTAGCGTTTAGGTTAATCAGTGGAGGATAGGGAGTGTGCAAAGGACAAAAAAGCCCAAAAACAACAGTAAGACTTTTTAAACAAACTAAAAAAAAACCCACTTGGAGCCATAGTGTATTTCATTTTTGATAACAAGTGATGCAAAAAAATTGTTACATGTCACTTTAACATTGGTGGCTCAACAGAGTTGCCTAAAGAGTCGTACAACTGTAGGAGGCCTGAATATCCACCTGGTAAAACTTAATGAGCATGTCAATAGAAGACCAGATGGCAGCCTTGCAAACCTTAGAAACGGTCCTCCTTGAGCTTTTCGGGGATCAAGCATCGGTTTTTCAGATTTGCAAGGTTCCCACCTGGTTTTCGGTTTAATCAATTGTTCCGTTCTACCAGTTAGATATTAAGGCCCCCCAAGATGCCGACCTCGACTGTAAGGTTCTTCAGGTGACTCTGTAGGCTCTCTTGAGTCCCCTCCTATTAACCTATAGAAGTAGGAAGAGAGAGTGTGGCCACCGCACGCCTTGCCTGGCCAGAGTGGTTAGCAGGTAAAAGCAGCCTTAGCTTGATTCATCAAAACCATGCCCCCGAAATCTTTTGACCCACCCCGGGGGATTAATTATGGACCTCCATAATTAAGTCCTGAGGGTAGGGTGAAACATGTTGGAGACCTGGCTTTGAATCGAGCTTAGGCTACTTTTACCTGCGAACCACTCGGGCAAGGTGTGTGACGGCCAGGTTATCTCTTCCTACTTCTACAGCGTGCTTTGAGTCTGGATGAACCTTTCTGCAGCCTGCACCCTCACTAGTACGCAGTATCAAATTAATCGGACCTGAGCAGGGACCACCAAACATTTATCTTGGGATCCTCTGTTAACCTATTGATTTTGTGGGCTGTTAACCTTTTGTAGCTGTGTTGCCCACCTCTCAGTTGGACTGCTTTTGGATTTCCCAACTTCTCCTGTGTCCCTTTTAATGTATGTTGGATTATTGACTTGCTGCAAAATTATTTTTTTGGCGTTCATAATGGGACACCAGTCCCTCCCATCTTTTCTTATGATCTACTTCTATTGCTTGCTACACAACGTAGGCATGCTGGGAGTGTGGAGGGTTGTACTGGGCTGTCCTTACAGCTTTGTTTGCCAGTTTCCAATCTCCTGAAGGCGGCAGCCAAGTGACTCAAAGCACAAAGCCGAAACTTTAGCAGGATGGTCAACCTAAATCTCAGGAGCACTTTAAGGGACCATTCATAGCATATGCGTTGGGCCAACACATATATAAGGCAATTTTTCCCTATGTCCTAATCTTTTAATTCACACAACCACAACACGCAGTGTACAGTATATGGTAAGTGTGCATCTATAGTAAAAACTTAAACTGTGTACTTCATTAATAGCCATGTGGACATCATGGCAAAGCAATTTCTTTTAATACCAAACTGTAATGGACTTTAGTGCAGTTCATATTTACAGTAATTAGACCGTGTTTGTACGTTGAGGGAACCAGTTGTACTCCATTGCACTCTAAGGCCATCACAATGAGAGGCCAGTTATCTGCGGTGTAAAGACCACAAAGATGACTTTTTAGGGGTTCTTGAACTTGGCTGCAGTCCAGCTCTCTGCTGACTTGGGCTGGTCCAGATACGTTAAAAAAAAATTGAAGGCAAATGTCACTCGGGTTTATGGTAACCCTGGGGTGGGTGTAACGCCCCCGGCTGAATGTTCCTGTTTGGCAGCATTCTTTCCTTTGATGTTTTAACAGCTAAATTGTGTTGCTTAGAATCTTTGGGTGGCAGGTGTTTTACCGCCTTTCATTATATTGCTAAATTTATGAAAGTTAAAAGGTTTTTTTTTATTATTATTTTTTTTTTTTTTTAGGGTGAGGTCTATCAGTTGAAATTTTGGCAACCATTAGATCTCAGTTACCAACTGCTCACCTTCTCTTCACTGTATCTGTCTCTTTCTTGTCTATTCTCTCTTTTGGGCTAGGTGATCTCAGACGTTCAAGTCATGCCCTTAAACCAGTGGTCTGCAAACTGTGGCCCGGGGGCCAGATGCGATCCTTTGCTTGCTTTTATCTGGCCCTTTGGGGAACTATTTCATCCATTGATACCAACAACGGAACAATGGGGCCAAATTCCCCACCACTGACCCCAATGAAGGGCCACAGTTCCTCCCAACACCAATATTGGGGCAAAATTCCTCCTAATGACACCAACTATAGAGCGCAACTCCTCCCAATGACACCAATGATAGAGCACAATTGCTCCCACTGACCCCAACGATGGAGCATCATTTCTCCCACTGACACCAAAGATGGGACACTGACATCGGGTCCTTTTTTTCTCCCAATGGCCATAGTCTCACCCCTCAAACGTTTGAAGGATGGTAAACTGGCCCTTTGTTTAGAAAGTTTGGAGACCCCTGCTTTTAACAGTATGTTAACGCACAGACAACACTCATCAGTGTTGGTAAACAAGTATTGGTTAAAAAACAGTACAGTCGCTCAGTAGTTAGCAGTTATGCCTTCCAGTATTGCAGTATTGGGGTCATTGGTTCGAATCCCAACCATGACCATACCTGCATGGAGTTTGCGAGTTCTCCCTGTTCTTGTTTGGGTTTCCTCCAGGTACTTCAGTTTCCTCCCACTCTTCAAAGACATGATGGTAGGTTAAATAGCTCCTATCTAAATTGTCCCTAGTATGTTTATGCATGCATTTGAGATAGGCACCATAAATTGTAAGCTCCTTGAGGACAGGTACTGATGTGCATGTGCAATATATGAAAAGTGATGCGTAAATTGTAGGCCTGTACCCAATAAAATAAATATCTAGTGACAAAACCTATTTTTTTTTCCATTTTGGATAAAGCAGGAAGTGGTTAAAACCTTTTTTGTCTTTTTTTTTGCCATCTGTGTCCCTTTGGGGATACCCCCGTCCCTTCCTGTCCTGCAAACACTAGAGGAAATCTCCTGAAAATGAGGGAAATTCCCTCTTAGACAGTTGTCACCTAAACAAAGTGTCCTCAATTTAGAATTTCCCTTTGCTGTTAGTCTCAGTGACCAGGGTAATTCAGGAAAAGGGTGAAGCTCCCAAGTGGGGGACATACAGCTATGCAAATCTGGAAGAAATTTTTAAGAGGAGCTGGGATTTCTAGGTTTATTCAAACCATCACGTGTAGGAAGTTTTCAAATAAGCTCACTAGTTTGGGGAGTACGCACAGGTACTCTGAGTACCAGAATATGACTCGAATAGGAAAGGTTTTATTCACACTTTGACCATAAAAGAGAGGCAACGCATTTCAGGGATAACAACACTCAAGCATCAAATTAGATCCAGAGTGGATTAAGAATCTATATTCACTCTAAAAATCCTTACTCCAGACATACCTTGATCAGCAGCAAACAGAGGTGCTAATCCTTCGCCACCCTATCCAAAACTACATGAGGTGGTTTTGACTTTAGATGTACTTTAAGCCTGGACCCCTACTGCCTTTTAGGTGCGTTTACAAGCAAGCCTGCTATGCCCTCTATGAGGCGATTCCACTATCCCTGCTGGTTTTTTAATCAATTCTATATTATGGAGCATGCATAAATTGCAACTGATCAAAGTTTGCTGTGACTGCCCCGTATCTTAGTCCTATGTCCCCCTGATGCTGTGTCCCAGGCCATGTCCTCGGATCACATCTTAAACCTTATTTGAGTTACTGCACATGCATGGTAACACACAAAAAGGCATCCATCGCTAGAATCTGGGGCCAAGGGGAAGTGGATAGCCCCTGCATGTTTAAAGGCGAGGTCTGTAAAGTGGTAGTAATAGGTGATCTCCACATATTCAGGGGCAGGGTCTGGGCAACCCATAAAGCAGGGGTAGGCAACCTTGGCTCTCCAAGCTGTTATAGAACTGCAAGTCCCACAAGGCACTGCAAGACTCTGACAGCCACAGGCATGCCTCCCCAAGGCAGAGGCATGATGGGATTTGTAGTTTCAGCACAGCTGGAGAGCCATCTTTGCCTACCCCTGCCATAAAGTGAGTGTGACTTGGATGCGCCTGTAGGCAGGTGCAGTCTGTTCACTGCAGATTGAATGCGTCTGCAGTGGCAATGCAGATGGGAGAGAAACTGTGTTGCTCTGATTTTCTCAGTCACGCAGGCAGTAATCTGGTTAGATGCACATGCCCCATGTGATCATAGCAACCATCTTAGGTTAGGCAGAGTCTATTTAAAAGTGCTCCCACGGTTTGGCATGCTTTATGCGAGTGGACAGGCTTCCCTCTGCTGACCAGATTTATGGAGATGCTGGATTTCATTTTCCAGAAGGACTTGGCACCGCCCACACTGCCAAAAGTACCAATACCTGGTCACATGATCATGGAATCACTGCTTGATTGGCCAGCAAACTCACCTGACCTAAACCCCATAGAGAATTTGTGGGGTATTGTCAAGAGGAAGATGAGAGACACCAGACCCAGCAATGCAGAGGAGCTGAAGGCCACTATCAAAGAAACCTGGACTTCCACAACACCTCAGCAGTGCCGCAGGTTGATTGCCTCCATGCCACGCCGCATTGATGCAGTAATTCATGCAAAAGGAGCCTCGACCAAGTATTGAGTGCATCCTATACTGTACATGGACAGACTTTTCACTCAGCCAAAATTTCTATATTCAATTCTTTTTTTTAATAGTAAGTAATATTCTATTTTTCTGAAATACTGAATTTTGGGGTGTCACTAGCTGTAAGCCAAAATCCTCAAAAATCAAAAGAAAGAAATGCTTGAAATATATCACTCTGTGTGTAACACATCTATATAAAATATGAGTTTCACTTTTTGAATTAAATTACTGAAATAAATTAGCTTTTTGATGATATTCTAATTTTATGAGATTCCCCTGTATAAAAGAATCTCTAAATTCTGATCTGTTGGATGCAAAGCATTTGCTACATATGGGTATGTCCCCTATAAGGAACATTTTTGTGTCTCCCCGACAAAAGAGGGTGTCTGTAATGAATCTGAATCCTCGCTATTTTCACCACAGTATAAGAACGCCTATTCACTATTCCGCATCTGCCTGGTCAGAGTGCTTTTCTGTGTTACCCCGAGACAGATGTAGCTAATTGAAGACCTTAAGGAAATCGCCTTGCCTTTGGATGTGTAACCCAGTAAATTATCGGAGCGAAGTTCCCGCCAGCCGCTTCATTTCAGACGTGTGGCAAAGGCGAGGGACGCGAAGCGGAATCTGCAGGGAACGTAATAGGATTTCAGTTTACGTTTCTCACTTGTGACTTATGCTTGGTATCCCTGTGAATTATTTTCCTAATGTACCGTCCACAAGTCCGGGCACCTCTGCTGCAGTGCAATCTTCAACACATTGCTTTGCTCTGAATTTTATACAGAGGCGTCTGCGAGATCCCTTGTATATCACGTCCTGTCGCAGTATCGGGGTAGTCCAGGTGTACAGTCACCTCTGAGACCCTTCAGCTGGACTGCAGCACCGCACATGGCTGGGTTTCTTGTGAATTGGATGCTGGTGATGACCTGGATAGTTCAGTCACCCTTAATTTCAGGCTATTAAACATCTTTGCATTTTGTATAATACAGAGTACATAGACCGGGTAAGGGGCAACACATTTTAATCTTGTAGAAAGCAAAACATTGATTTCTTCATATATTTATAGGCAGGAATTAAATTAAATCTACAGGAAAATACATTGCGTTAATTAAAAAATGTTTATTTTTTTTTTATAAATGTTCGTATGCAGCTACATTATAAGATGTGTTGTGTGTAATCTTTTTATTACACTCTATACATTGAACACTGCACCCCCAACATGACCGACCACTGGACATGATCATGATACAGTTCAATTCTACTCTATACATAGAACACTATACCTCCAACATGGCCGACCACTGGACATGATCATAATACAATTCTATTACACTCTATACATGGAACACTACACCCCCAACATGACCCTCCACTGGACATGATCATGATACAGTTCTATTACACTCTATACGTAGAACACTGCACCTCCAACATGGCCGACCACTGAACATGATCATGATACAACTCTATTACACTCTATACATAGAACACTATGCCTCCAACATGGCCGACCTCTAGACACGATCTTGATATGATACAATTCTATTACACTCTATACATAGAACACTATACCTCCAACATGGCTGACCACTGGACATAATAAAAGAATTCTATTACACTCAATACATAGAACACTACACCCCCAACATGGCCAACCACTAGACATGATCATGATACAACTCTATTACACTCTATACATAAAACACTATACCTCCAACATGGCCGACCAAGAGACATTATCATTATACAATTCTATTACACTCGATACATAGAACACTACACCCCAACATGGCTGACCACTAGACATGATCATAATACAACTCTATTACACTATATACATAAAACACTACACCTCCAACATGGCCGACCACTGGATATGATTATAATACAATTCTATTACACTCTATACATAGAACACTATACCTCCAACATGACCGACCACTGGACATAATAAAAGAATTCTATTACACTATATACATAGAACACTAAACCTCCAACATGGCCGACCAGAAGACATGATCATTATACAATTCTATTACACTCTATACATAGAACACTACACCTCCAAAATGGCCGACCACTGGATATGATCATAATACAATTCTATTACACTCTATACCAGGGATCCTCAAACTACGGGCCTCCAGCTGCTGCGGAACTACACATCCCATGAGGCATTGTAAAACTCTGACATTCATAGGCATGATGGGAATTGTAGTTCCTGAACAGCTGGAGGGCCATAGTTTGAGGATCCCTGCTCTATACATAGAACACTATACCTCCAACATGGCCGACCAAGAGGCATGATCATAATACAATTCTATTGCACTTGATATATAGAACACTATACCTCCAACATGGCCGACCACTGGACATAATAAAAGAATTCTATTACACTCTATACATAGAACACTATACCTCCAACATGGCCAACCACTGGATATGATCATAATACAATTCTATTACACTCTATGCATAGAACACTATACCTCCAACATGGCCGACCACTGGACATGATCATAATACAATTCTATTGCACTTGATATATAGAACACTATACCTCCAACATGGCTGACCACTGGACATAATAAAATAATTCTATTACACTCTATACATAGAACACTATACCTCCAACATGGCCGACCAGAAGACATGATCATAATACAATTCTATTACACTCGATACATAGAACACTACACCTCCAACATGGCCGACCACTGGATATGATCATAATACAATTCTATTACACTCTATACATAGAACACTACACCCCCAACATGGCTGACCACTAGACATGATCATAATACAATTCTATTACACTCGATACATAGAACACTACACCTCCAACATGGCCGACCACTAGACATGATCATAATACAATTCTATTATACTCTATACATAGAACACTACACCCCCAACATGACCCTCCACTGGGCATGATCATGATACAATTCTATTACACTCTATACCTAAAACACTACACCTCCAACATGACCCACCACTGGATATAATCATAATACAATTCTATTACACCAGTGTTTCCCAACTCCGGTCCTCAGGGCACACTAACAGGCCAGATTTTAAGTATTACCTTGGGGAGATGCAGACTAGTATACTGCAATCACTGAGCAGCAAATTATATCACCTGGGATGTATTTCCGTTTTCTTGTAAACCTGGCCTGTTAGTGTGCCCTGAGGACCGGAGTTGAAAAACACTGTATTACACTATATACATAGAACACTATACCTCCAACATGGCCCACCACTTGGCATGATCATAATACAATTCTATTACACTATATACATAGAACACTACACCCCCAACATGGCCGACCACTGGATGTACTTTTATTACAGTGCTGGAAGCGCGGTCATTTATTGGATATGATAGACAGGGGTGAGGTGTTGTGTAGAGGACGGCCTAGTAGAAATGCTGCTTCTTTCTCAAGGTGTGTTTTCTGCCAAATTATGTTGAACTGAGGAATCAGTTTGAATGTCTTTTTGCTAGAGGGGATGGGAGCACCTTGCGGGGCCCTCCAGCAGTGATGACATGAAAGCAGCTGTTTGTCTTTGGCAGCTTCAGATCAGGTTACCGAAGGTGTGGGCTTGCTTTAATTATTTACCTGGCAGCAGACTTGCACTCTGAGAGCTACAGAGACAAAACATGCAGACAAAAAGGGGGGGACTGCATCCTGCACCTCATCAGGGTAGTGCTTTGAATTCTATGCATTTTTTTCTGTTCTGATTTCCATGCAGGT
The DNA here is from genome assembly GCF_965119305.1 of Pelophylax lessonae. NCBI lineage: Eukaryota > Metazoa > Chordata > Amphibia > Anura > Ranidae > Pelophylax > Pelophylax lessonae. The sequence continues at coordinate 13,439,747 of NC_138777.1, read as the reverse complement.
TAATAACATCTTACAATATACCACTATAATAGAAATAATATCATTTTTACAATGGCAGAGTGTAGGGGGAGGGGGGGGGGGGCAGGCATTTGGTACCTGGAGTGGAGAGATTGCACACAGAGACCAAGGAAATCGAGCAAAGTGCATTGACACAAAAGTTCCATCACGGTGGTAACCGGGTCTGTGTAACACGGCCAAACCCGGCACAGCAGTACTTTACAGCAGTGGTCCTCAACTCCGGTCCTCAGGACCCACTAACAGGCCAGATTTTAAGTATTACCTTGGGGAGATGCAGACTAGAATACTGCAATCACTGAGCAGCAAATGATATCACCTGTGATGTATTTCAGTTATCTTGCAAATCTGGCCTGTTAGTGGGCCCTGTAGGCCAGGGTTGAGGACCACTGCTTTACAGAATGCCTTGTAAGTACCCAAGTATTATAAAAGATACTGTGAATGGTTTTCAATGCCCTACAGCATCCTATGGAAGTGGCTGGAAGGCAGGCTGGCAACAAGGCACCTGAAGGCGGGAAGAGTTCCTAGCTAGCGGCACAGACGTGCAGTGCCTACTCTGTCCCTCCTTCGCTGGAACCTCTCCCTATACTAGACACATTGTCCCTAACCAATGGGTTCATGTTCCTGACCTGGCCACCTCACAAACACATGCAAACTGCAGTGGAACAGTGTTATTTATTAGCACTGCCCACACTAAAGATGGCTGTCGATGTCATCCAGAGCAGCTCTCCTGATGACGCCTATGGAGGCCTCAGAAGCATAAGAGTCCTACTGTCCTCCATCTTCTCTGCATGGAAACAGTGTCACCTGGGCAGGGAGGCTGAATTACACCTGCCTACATGAGTTTTTATTGGTTTTCATATCCGGGGATAACAAAACAGTTGCCCGCGCACAGGCTGCAGAATGAGAGTAATGTAACCAATAGGAGGGAGCCATCCCCAAAAGACAGTACTCTTGGATAGAGATCAAGGGATGATGGGGTTTCATCTTCAGGTGGAAAGCCATAGCTAGGCAGTTAAATACCCAAAGGCAAAAATGTTTTTTCTTCATTTTTTGATCGAGTGGAGATGGATTAGAACATTTGTCTGTCTTTTTTTTTTTTTTTGCTGTCTGTGCCGCCCCGTCTATTTGTCCCGTTTTAGCATTATCATTGAAAGTAAAGGAAAATCCCAATCTTTGAGTTGTCCCCCTCCCCCCCCCCCAAAAAAAAAAAGAAATCTTCCAATAGGGATTCATGTGATCTGGGGGTCTCCAAGAGATTCCCCTAATTTGCAGGGATTTTTTTTCACTTCCTGTTTGTCTATGGGACAGGAAGTGATGGGAAATCTCCCCAATGGGGCACAGATGGCAAAAATAAACTTTACAGGGGTTAAAAAAACCCTCCCTTACTCTTCCCAAAATGGAAAAAAAAAATAAAGTGTTGCCTATAGTTCTACTTTCAGTTCTTAGAAACAAACTAAAACAAGATTAGAAGGAAAAAAACTTTTTCTGAATAACAAAGTTGACACCTTTTGTGACGCTCGTTGGCAGGAAGCTCCGCCACCCAAATAAAACTTTTTTTTTTTGTTTTGTTTTGGATAGGTCTATGTCAAGTTTTTGTCATTTTGGCCCTGGTTTGGTAAATGTCAGTGACAGGAAGTTATGGGATATCTTTCCAAAGGGGACAACACCTTTTGATAGTGTGGAAGGGTTAGAATATATCTGCCAGTATTGTTATTGATCAAACGTACATAGATGTTGTTTTGTTATTGTTATCTATTGTTATTGATGTCTTTGCTTTCCTGTCCCAGTCATGACCACACCCACTATTTTCTGTACGGGTGTTAGACAGGAAGTTATTTTGTCCAATGGAGTTGCAGCAAAATAAAAAATCCAACAGAAGTTTTAACTTTTATCCACTCCTAATGGAAATAAATAGTTGGACTTGGGCTTTAATTTTAAGCTGGCTATCATCTTTGCTTTAAAGACTTCTTACAGAAAGTTGTATGATCCAACAGAACCCCTAATATGGACCTAAGGTCTAACCAGACACAAACTATTTTGCTCCTCTTGCTCTCATTTTACCTAAACCAATGCTAAAAGTTGTGTCATACTTACCTGTCAACGACTCCAGATTCCTGAATTCCGAACACAGCCGTGTGATGGGTCAGCTGGGAGCTGTCAAAATGTGAAGTTAAAGCTGAGCCAGCTGGTCAGTGGGTCTGATGGAACACAGCTCCTGCCTATTTCCAAGATCTACATGTCCCATTTCCAGGGCTAAGTTTGGATGCTGTGACCTCGAGATGGCCTGGACCTCTTGACAGGTATGGCTCAAACTCAGTTTAAGGACAGCAGGACAGTGTAAGGGAGAGGGGTGTCAAACTCAATGTCATCGCGGGCCACATCAGCATTATGTTTGCGATCAAAGGGCCTGTCCTATTTGTAAGACTAGGATGTCCAGAGCACCCCATCCGCCTTGCCTCAGATGTCAAGAGCCCCCCCCACCATCAGAAGTCTCCACCCTTCCTTACACCACAGTGCATCCCCCCTTACATCACATTGTAGTGCACCCCCCTCCTTTACCTGGGGAGAAACGGGAAGCAAAAAGTGCAGGGTCTGGAGGAGGACTGAAGTCAGCTTGTGGAGTCCGCTGAATGCTGAGACCAGGGTAGGTGGCGATGAGGGGGTGCTGGGGCTGCACATAGAGGCACAAAATCTGTAGGAGGACTTCTGTCGTCCTCTCTGCTGTCCACTACTGAGATGGGGGGGGGGCAGGGACGAGAGCCCCTACACCATCAGAAGTCCCCACCCTCCCTTACATCACAGTGCATCCCCCCCCCCCTTACCTTGCACCTACATTGCATTGTAGTGCACACCCCCCCCCTTCTTTACCTGGGGTGAAGCTGGGAAGCAGAAAGTGCAGGGTCTGGATGAGGACCAGAGGATGACTGGAGTCAGCTTCTGGAGTCCGCTGAATGCTGAGACCAGGGGAGGTGGAGATGAGGGGGTGCTGGGGCTGCACAGAGAAGCACAGGATCTGGTGGAAGAGTTCTGTCGTTCTCTGCTGCCAACTGCTGAGACTAGGTCGGTGCAGAGACGAAGGGGTGCCGCAGCTGCAGGAGAGGTGTTAGGGCCAGATTTGGCCCGCAGGCCTTGTGTTTGACACGTGGTGTAAGGCAGTGGTCCTCAACCCTGGCCTACAGGGCCCACTAACAGGCCAGATTTGCAAGATAACTGAAATACATCCCAGGTGATAAAATTTGCTGCTCAGTGATTGCAGTATTATAGTCTGCGTCTCCCCAAGGTAATACCTAAAATCTGGCCTGTTAGTGGGCCCTGTAGGCCAGGGTTGAGGACCACTGGTGTAAGGTATAATAGCAGCATGTTGAACTCTTAAGTCCATTTGACTGCTTCCATTAGAGCTGTTAGGGATAGTAGGGATAAGGAAAACTATTGACTGTTGTATTTGCAAACATGCTTGCTTTCCTAGCTATAGCAAAGGAGCTTATATAGGCTAAAAGTACACCTATTATTGTTAAAAGGTTGTTCTAGAACTTCATTGTTGAATATTGGCCATTCTTGACTTTGGAGGCTACCGCACACCCATGTGAGTAGCATTTGTAGTCCATGCTGTCGGGACAAGGTCCTTCAGCACTCAGGGCAAGGCTGCCAAACTGCACCCCCCCTATCCCTTACGGTTAGGGTCAAGGCACCCCCCCCCCCATCCATGCAATAAGCCATTGCGCCCAGGGCAACCACCCCTTGTCCCGGCCCTGCATGCTGCTACAGCCAAGTAGGGAATTGCGTGTGCCAGTCTGCATTTCTATAGATCGTGTGTGTCAAACAGAAGGCCCACAGGCCGAATTCGGTACTCTGGGCCATTTCATGTGACCCATACTGTATGTATGTGTGTGTGTGTGTGTGTATATATATATATATATATATATATATATATATATATATATATATATATTTTATTTATTTTAGTAAAACTGCTGTGGGGCGGACCTGAACCGGTTAAAGACAAAGTTTTTAGGGTAATGATTAGACTCAGCTAAGATTTCTGAATATTCCCTATTGCGAGTGTTTGACTTTTTGGGTTCAGGCCCACTTTTAGTGAATGTTGGATTTGTCTTTTAGGCATAACATTATCTAATTTATTTGTTTTTCGCATTCAGTTGTAAACTATTATTTCAACCAAATTATCAGGACCAGTTTTAGTGAGGTGCCCTTCCTTCGTGCAACTGCTGCTTGAGCATTCTGGGGAGTGTTCAATAGTCTATTTTTTTTTTCCCCCGTATTTTTGATAAACCGATATCCGCAGATATCTGGCTTAAGGAAAATAGGAAGACGGGAAATATATCAAAGAATTGCAAGGGATCAAAACTCCATTCGGATCAGACGCTATCTAATCTTATTTGGAAGCAACTTATTCCCAGGGAAGTCGTGTACAAATGATTTCATTTTCTTTCCTGGACACGGGCAGCGCACGCCGTCGTCTCGCTGATGCTATTAAAGAATGTTGCTGGTTGAAAATTAATAAAATACATTGTTGTCTTTCCTTAGGCATTCTGCAAGCTAAGCTAATACCCAGGTATTCCAGATATGAGAGATGCTTGGAGATTGCACGAAATGTTCTGCCGTGCTTGATCTGAGATGTACAGTGTTCTGTCTGCCCTCCGGCTCTTTCTGCTCAGAGCTGAATGTGGTTAATTAGCATCAGTCGCCATAGCAACTGCCT
>NC_138777.1:13360012-13430012 GCF_965119305.1 Pelophylax lessonae | reverse complement strand
CCCCTGGACATAATCCCCCCCCCCCGGACAATATCCACTGGGCAATATCCCCCAGGACAATACCCCCCGGAAAACATCCCCCTGGACATAATCCCCCCCCCCCCCGGACAATATCCACTGGGCAATATCCCCCAGGACAATACCCCCCGGGACAATACCCCCTGGAAAACATCCCCCTGGACATAGGGTTAGAGGGGGGTTATTGTCCAGGGGGATAATGTCCGGGGGGATAATGTCCTAGAATCAGGTGGATTCACCCTCCTTGTCCTGTTGACCACTATCAGTGGGGAACGTATAGTGATGTAAAAACCCTAAACGTTAGTGTTGTCACCAGAGCAAGAGGTAAGGAGAAATCTTCCAGTGGGGACAGTGACAACTGTTAAAATGGGAATTCTCCTCATTACCTGTTGTATCTATGGGACACAGACAGAAAAATAAAATTGGTATTTTAACCCTTTTCTAAACCACTGAAAAAAAAAAAAAATCCTGGCTTCACTTTAACCCCTTCCCGTTGACTGTTTGCATATGTATATGTATACATTTAATAACAGTGTGAAACTATCAGCATGATGAATATAAATACAATCTTGCAATAAAATAATTACAGTGCAACAAAATCTTAGTGTCTGGCTGCTAACACAAAAAGTGTTATTCACTCCACAAACAAAACTAAAACCATATATAGTGCTGCGCCAGAAAAAGCGCTTCTGGCGCAGCACTGTATATGGTTTTATATGTATACATTACGAGTGAGTCTAATTGTGGCCCCCCGAAAGCTATTTATTACAGCAGCACCAGCAGCTTGACACCACAGATGTCTTATGAGACGAAACGCGTCGGATTAGCTACAGGTGTTGCTTTTACTTTGTCCAGGATTCTACATACTACTTACAAGCGCTTTTTCTTATTGGATACTGTAAGTCAGGGATCCTCAAACTACGGCCCTCCAGCTGTTGCGGAACTACACATCCCATGAGGCATTGTAAAACCCTGACATCCGCAGACATGACTAGGCATGATGGGAAATGTAGTTCCTGAACAACTGGAGGGCCGTAGTTTGAAGACCCCCTGCTCTAGATGGAAGCCCAGTCTCTGTGCTGGGCACTTTGAGCACAAACACAGGTATATGCGAGGGAAGTTTGAAAAGGTCAAAGCCCAACATGGAATGAGTGACCGCATGGACCTGAAGCTTTATCACCGCACCAAGCCACTTCTAGATGTTCAGCACCGAAAACGGCACATGCACACTATACAGTTTTCATACGCTCTTTGCAAACATTTGGCAGCCCCCAGTAGTGAAGTTGAAAATAGCGTAAGTGGAAGAAGAAAGCTCAAAGTGATGGTAACAGTCTTTTGCACTGCTGCTGCACACCCTCGAAATCCCAGAAGACTGTTGACATCACTTTGCCTACTGATGGAACACTCTGTTGCCCCTTTCTTACACTTTCTCCATTATCAACTGGATTACGAGGGGTGCCAACAGTTTGCAAAGAGCACATGAAAACGGTCTAGCGTGCATGCACCATTTTCAGTGCTGAACATCTAGAAGAGTGGCTTGGTGCAGTGATAACATGTCATGTTTGTGTGGTCACTCATTTAGTGTCAGGCCATGAGCTTTTCAGACTGCCCTCATATATATGTACCTGTGCTTGTGCTGAGAGTGCGCAGCACGGAGACCAGGATCTCATCTAGAGCCTCGAGTCCTGTACTAATGATTAGGAACTGAGAGGCCCTGTTCCTGGTCACCTGTTTTCTTTGATAGCCTCTGATTGGCTATCACCGGGATCTGTATTTGTACAGCCCGCCCCTGTGTTTTTTTTTTTTTTTTTTTTCTCCTCCTTTAATGGAGAAAAAGATGCATTGTATACTAGAGGAGAAAAGTATAAACCAACAAGTGTGTGTGGGGAAAGAAATGACTAGATCAGGTTTTGACCTAGGTCAGGGCCATGGTCAAAAAATTGGGTCAGTGTGCTTTAGGTAGTATTAAATAAAAAAAAAAATTGCACTATTGTTTCTGTTCCTTTCTATGGATACAAACAGCAAAAACCATACCATGTCCTCAGGAGCAGGAGAATTTATTTTGGCTTGTTCTTATTGTTATGATTAGATTATGGTAATAGCAAGAATTAAACTTCTACATTTTAGGAAATATTTTTTGATGTTTTGTGCCAGTTTTCTTTTGATGATGATAAAAAAAAAACCATATCCATTACCATTTACCAACCAAATGTAAGCCTAATTTGTCCTGAAAAATAAGATATACTGTAATTCTCCTGGATACATTAAAGCAGAACTAAACTATATCTGATCACCACAAACCAAAAACTCAATTTTATTCATTTTTAATATTTAAAGCAACCCCTCCCCCCCCCCCCAATCCATGTCTTCATGCTTTTTGTTGTGGAATCCCTTTAAGTAATAGCTCCCTAGCATTTCTGGCTGTGGCCATCTTGAGTAAGGGCAAATGATTCATGTAGCATTTACTTCCTGGAATCCATCTGCAGGAGGGTGTGCTTAGCTGAGAACCCCCCCCCCCTCCTCTCTTCCTCTCCTCCCCTCCCTCCTCTCTTCCTCTCCTCCCCTCCTGAAGATTTCTAGGCAAGAAACCAAGAAGGAACTGAAGAAATGAAAAAAAAAAAAAAAGTATAAAACAAGTAAATATGATATACTTTTCGATCTATTTCCTAATGCTAACAACAAAAGGATTAAAAATAGTCCATGTTTGTTGGGAGAGTGAAGTTCCACCTTTAATGAGGTGGAATGATATGCACAGTGTTACTAACACGTGTCCTAGTTGCCTGTGTTCAGGCGTTAGGATCTGTTTTACCTTCCATCCTGAAGGAGTTCATTAAAGCGATTGTAAAGTCTCGTTTAAAAAAAATAAATAAAAAAATAACAAGTTATACTTACCTGCTCTGTGAAATGATTTTGTATGGGGCAGCCCAGATCCTCCTCTTCTCGGGTCCCTCTGCGCTGCTCCTAGCCCCTCCTTCATTTCCGGTGCCCCCACAGCAAGCAGCTTGCTATGGGGGCACCGGAGACGAGCTGCAGCTTTGTCTGTCCATTCAGACACAGCGCTTCCATTCGGCCCCGCCCCCTCTCTCTCCTGTTTGGCTAACTGATTTTGACGGCCATTGGAGCCAGTGGCTCCACCGCTGTGTCTCAGCCAATAAAGAGGGTGAGTCCCGGACGGCTGAGGGACTTGTTGACACCGCTGGACAGAGATGGGGCTCAGGTAAGGATTAGGGGGTGCTGGAGAGGCTGCTGCACACAGAAGCCTTTTTATCTTAATGCAAAGAATGCATTAAGCTAAAAAACCTTCTGACTTTACAACTCCTTTAAAGTTGTTGTAAGCACTTTCTGGATTTGAAATGATTTTGCATGGGGCAGCCCGGAACCTCCTCTTCTCGGGTCCCTCTGCACTGCTCCTAGCCCCTCCCTCATTTCCAGTGCCCCCACAGCAAGCAGTTTGCTATGGGGGCACCGGAGCCGAGCTGCAGCTCTGTCTGTCCATTCAGACACAGCGCTTCCATTCGGCCCCGCCCCCTCTCTCTCCTATTTGACTAACTGACTTTGACAGCCACTGGAGCCAGTGACTCCACTGCTGTATCTCAGCCAATCAAGAGGGAGAGTCCCGGTCGGCTGAGGGACTCGTTGACATCACTGGATAGAGATGGGGCTTAGGTAGGGAAGAGGTGCTGTATGCATTTTCTGGGTCGCCTCCCCAGGAACAAGCATGTGGTTGAATAGGGATGGGCTCAGGCATGTTTGTATCCTAGTTCCAACCCACCTGAGCAATCCCCCCAGGAAGCCATCACTGCACCACCGCCAATTGTAGGCAGTGTGTGTAAGTGCAGCTTCGGGCCGGGAAATGCCTCCCTGCCTATGATTGGCGGTGTACAGTGAGGGCTTCCTGGTGGGATTGCTCAGGTGGATTGGGACTACGATCCGAGCACGACTGAGCCCATCCCTATATGTGAAGTCAGAACTTCTGATTTGCATACTTGTTCTAGATTGCCTTTTGGATTTGCAGTACAACCAGGGAAGTTGCGTTTTTAAGAAGGTCAGCGGTTGCCGTCTCCAAATTTTCTCTGACCCGGTTTCCTTGATTCGATATATGGAAGTCTTCGGAGTTGCTCTTTGCACTGTACAACTGACCTACCTGCTGTTGGGACAACGCTTAGCCTGTTTGAAGTCCTGTGCTAATATTTGTAATGTGATGTAGGTTTTTTTCTTCCAGAATTTTAACTGTGGTCTTTATTGATCCGTTTGCTGAAGCTTACCTGGCTCATCTTTAGGTATTAGCACAAGGGGTTAGAGTGGAACAGAAGGCGCCTTTCCTTTCTGGATTAGATAGATAAAATTTACAAAGGATTCTCCTTTGCAGACCAGCCATAACCGGTGTCTTCCCTTACTACTCCGGGGAAAAGCAGGGCAAGGGTGACCGATGCAAATTTTCATCTGCCAAATCCAGAAGTTTGCAAGAAAAGTCATAAAATCACTTTATTTCCTACTACCTGAAATCCATCCCTCTGGTGTGGGAGGCTTCAATTTGCATGTTCATTGATGTTTTTAGCTCACCAGGAAAGATTTCCCCTTCCTTTTTATGCGCTGTAAAAAAAAAAAACCTTAACATTCTTTCTAAACAGTTCAGTTTATTGATGCTTCAGAAAAGCTGACAATGCAGAGATAATTCCTGGTTTAAGAAAAGGGAGTCGCTACCTGGCCATGGATGGATCGCATTTCTGGCAGGTCAGCAGGAACTGGCCGAATCTCATTCCATCTATGGCCATTCCTGTTCAAGAGGAGTCAATTTAACGATTACTTCCTCTTGAACGGAACTGTTGGTATACTTTCATTCAATCAGTGCTTGCAGCCAATCAGCGGCAGTGCTGATCATTGTATTGTAACAGTGAAGGGGTCCCACTGTCAGAGTACAATAGCCCTGCCGGGAGGATAACGTCGTTGTAAAGGCTGAAGGTTTTTACCTTAATCCATTCTCTACATTAAGGTAAAAAAAACTTCTATTGCCACCTCCCCCCCCAGCCTCCCTAAATACCTACCTGAGCCCAATCTCAATCCAGCCCTGTGCCAGATAGCAGAAGCTCTGCTCTCTCTCTCCTCAATGGACTAAGTGAAAGCAACTGGAGCCATTGGCTCCTGCTGCTGTCAATCAAATCCAGTGACGAGGGAACAGGAAGTAGTGCCGAGCCACACTGTGTGTGTCAGTGGAAACACAGAGCGCGGCTCAGGATTGATCCTGCGCATAGGAAGTGGCTTGCTATGGTGGCACGTGGGGAAGAGGAGGAGCTTAGAGCACTGACAGTGAACCCCAGAAGAGGAGAAAGGGGGCTGTTGTGTGCAAAGCCATTGCAAGGTACAGTGTGTATAACATGTTTGCTATTTAACCACTTAAGCCCAGGAAGATTTTACCCCCTTCCTGACCAAGGCCTATTTTGCGATTCGGCACTGCGTGACTTTAATGGACAATTGCGCGGTGGTGCGACGCTGTACGAATTTGATGTCCTTTTTTTCCCACAAACAGAGCTTTCTTTTGGTGGTATTTGATCACCTGTGCGATTTTTTGATCATGCGCTATAAACAAAAAAAGAGTGACAATTTTGCAAAAATAACAATATTTTTCACATATTTTTTTTTTATATGAAATTCCCCCAAAATAATGGAAAAATCTAAATTTTTTTTTAACATTTTAGGGCAATTTTTTTTTACCATATGTTTGGTAAAAAAAATCGCAAAAAAGCTTATTTTGATTGGTTTGCACAAAAGTTATTGCGTTTACTAACAAAGGGAAAGATTTTTGTCCTTTTTTTTTTTTTTTTTTAACGCGTAATGGCGGCGATCTGCGTTTTTATTTATTTATTTTTTTTTTGCGGGACTGCGACATTGGGGCGGACAGATCGGACCCTTGGCTGACATTTTTGACACTTTTGGGATAACCAGTGACATTTCTATAGTAATCAGTGCTATACATATGCACTGTTACTGTAAAAATGACACTGGCAGTGAAGGAGTTAACTGTATTGGAGAGGGAGGGGTTAAGTGTGTCCTAGGGGCGTGCTTCTAACTGTGATTGGCTGTGGCTTGATGTTTTAAGAACAGTGATCAACGGTCCTACATAGTAGAACCGTTTGATCATCATTCTTACACAGGGAGAACTGACAGACGGCTTTGTTTACATTAGCCGCCTGCCTTTCTCCCGCTGTAACGGACGATCGCGAGTGACCGGCGGACATCGGGTCCACCGGCCACACGCGCGCGCGCGCGCGGGGGGGGGGGGGGGGGTCCGTGATAGAGCGGGAGCGCTAGTGACGTCGCTCTGCTTGTGAAGGGCTGACTGCCGACGTAAATAGTCGTGCGGCAGTCGGCAAGTGGTTACAGAAAAAAATAACTTTAAAGTCACTTGAAGTGGATGGGGAACTGTTCATATTTTTTCGCTCAAGCCCACCTATGGCTAGATTCACTCTATATGGTAATAAAGCCATATTTGTTAAGGGACAAGAATCAGAATACGACTACAAAGATAGAATATTATTCTCTTTTGAAAATTGTGCCCCTACTGCACCTTTTATTTGGTTAGTGCATGGAGATCCCCCGCACCCAGGGCACACTTCTATATTTTATGACTTTGATCCCTGGTGTATTTTCCACCACATCTCTTAACACAATGACTGCCTTGTAACCTGATCTGAAGAGGGTACACTAATTGCTGTGGGCCATGCTGGCACTCCAACTTCAAAACCCAAAGCTGATCTTTTTGTGTTGAATATCTCAGATTTGGCAGCTCCCAATGAGGTTAGGAAATCAAAGACAACATTTTCTGTTGTGTCCTGCTTTAAAAAGGTATTTTAGTCACTTTTCACTTAGGAAAGGAAGGCCTTTTAATTGTTACATCAGTCCTGCTCAGAACCTCTGCCCATCCTCTGGAACAGTGTTTCTCAACAAGGGTTCTGTGGAACTATAGGTTTCCTCCTGATGTTGCTAGGGGGTGCTTGAGCAGCGAGCAGTGGTGGGTTGATCCCCCCACCTATACTCCCATCCAATACAAGGGTTTACTTCTACATGGTCCCTTGGAATTCGAGGACACCACTATTTATATTTTTTTATGTAACAGCGGTTCCCCGACCATCTGAATTATTTCAAAATTTCCTCTGGAGTAAAAAGATTTAGAAGGGCTGCTCTGGAATAACAGTCCCACCAAGCAACTGCAGTGCTACTGCTGGTTGGCCCTCTTTGCCGACAGAAGCCCATTGCTTTTCAGTTGGCTTTGAAGGCCATAGCCTGGTCTAATGCATTTCGTTACTGCATTTCAGAAGGCCTTGCGTGGGTGAATGGTTGTTCAATGGAGTTAGTAATGCAGGTGGTGGCTTCAGACTGGTCAGGGGCAAACATAAGTGCTTTCTGTATCCTTAATAAAAGAAGAAAACCTCCTTAAGAGACTATTGTCATGAAAATGTGTTTTATTTTACCCATATATGCCATAGATAGATCTAATTTTCTGTTAGTTTGAAAGGACCTTCTACTTCAGATGGTGCCACCATTTATTCCTGTATGGCGTGAACCCCATGCATGAGCTGTAGTTCTCATTAGGTGCGCTCAACTGAGTACAAATACGATCGGAACATTTGTCACCAAATTTTTCTGCCTAGGCAAGTACCGGCTCGGCTCTACTCGGCCCTGCTTGGCCCGGTTTGCTTTTCCACTGCTGGTACCGCATTGTACGGTTCGGTACGGTACGGTATGGTTTGCTTTTCCACTAAAGTAGTTCTAAAGTTAAGTGGGTGGGATAACAACGGGGTGGGTGGGATTCTCTGACCAATCAGTGGCTAGTAGTGACTGCATGCAAAGGATTGTGGGATATGGTACCGGGTATGGTACCTCTTGGAACCACAATCGAGGTGGTACTGTTTTTGAGAGCCGTACCATTCGGTTCCATGCAGTGGAAAAGCGCCGCCGTACCGAACCGTTCCTACACCATACCATGCGGTACCAGCAGTGGAAAAGCACAAAAGTGAGCCGAACCATTGGGTTCCATGCAGTGGAAAAGCGCCATTAGCTTCATGGAATATGTGTTCCTTTATGAAAAATGTAAATCATTTCATCCATTCTGGAGAGCATATGTTTTACTGGCGCCACTTATCAGGTTGTCCGTCCTTGGTTTTCGGCCAAATTCAACTTCCTTATGTGTCCATTGCTTTCACGGGCACCTTATTGGTAAAGCCAATGCTTTGAGCAAAATGCTCTTTGATGCTGGTTTTAGTTCAAGCTCATTATCAAACATCCAAAGCAGGGCTTCTCACCCATGGTCCCATGGAACCCATGGGTTCCTCCAGAGAACGGATCCTCAAACTATGGCCCTCCAGCTGTTGCGGAACTACACATCCCATGGGGCATTGTAAAACTCTGATATTCAGATATGACTAAGCATGATGGGAATTGTAGTTCCTGAACAACTGGAGGGCCATAGTTTGAAGACCCTTGCACTAGAGGTCGCAAGGGGTTCCTTGTCTAATGAGCAATTTCTGATTCTCAGATAAGTTCCCACTGACACCATTGATCTTTTTAGCAATCTGTAAGGAGTCCATCTTCCCAACGGACCACAAGTGTAAGAAGCATTCTTCCCATGGACCCTCACACTAATGTATTATGAGTTGTAGATATAATTATTAGCAGGGGTTCCCGGAGATGGGAAAGATATTTCAAGGGTTCCTCTGTGTCAGAAAGGTTGAGAAAGGCTGACCTAAACCTAGGCATGGGTTCATGCTGTACATGGGTTCATGCCACCTGAACTGTAAGGCTAAAAGCTAAGTTGCGACCAATAAAAGAAAGTCGCAGGTGGATCAAGCCTATGTTTAGTTCTTTTTCTGTAGCCAAGTCTGAGTATTAGGCACGCATATTGAAAATAAAACAGAGGTTCTTGTGATTTTTGAAGAGTTAAGTTTAATTATACGACTTCTTTTGGAAACCCACTCTTCCTTGTATGTGATCAGACACTCATAACATTGTTTTGAACTCTTTGGGTCGCACTGTTGAATTTTGTTTAAGGAATGTATATTTTTGTGTCCGTATCATCGAATCTCATACGCGCATTGGTCACACGTGTCTAGCTGTTGCGGAACTACACATCCCATGGGGCATTGTAAAACTCTGATATTCAGATATGACTAAGCATGATGGGAATTGTACTTCGTGAACAGGAGGACCGTAGTTTGAAGACCCTTACTCTAGAGGTCGCAAGGGGTTCCTTGTCCAATGAGCAATTTCTGCCTCTCAGATAAGTTCCCACTGACACCATTGATCTTTTTAGCTATCTGTAAGGAGCCCATCTTCCCAACGACCACAAGTGTAAGGAGCATTCTTCCCACGGACCCTCACACCAATGTATTATGAGTTGTAGATATAATTATTAGAGAGATGGGAAAGTTATTTCAAGGGTTCCTCTGTGTCAAAGGTTGAGAAAGGCTGACCTAAACCTAGGCATGGGTTCATGCTGTACATGGATTCATGCCACCTGAACTGTAAAGCCTCGTACACACGCAACGATTGTTGGCCAACCGATCGGCCGTCTTTTGTCCAGTGTTGTTGTGTTGGTTGAAATGTGCTCTAGACTGCATACAAATTTTTTCGGCCAACAACAACCAACTTGAGAAGTGATGTCATGTGATGGTTTACTTTCCGTGTGTTTTTTCTTCTCTGAGGATGCCCAGTCTTGCTCATCTGATTTTTTTGTCTGCCGAAATCTGTACTGACTGACGAACAATCGACTGTTCTGTTGACAGCCAACAAAAATTTTATAGCATGCACACCAGATTTTTTTCGGCCGAAAAGTCGCAGTCGGTTGTCGGAAGCATCATACTAACAAGCCGACAATCGGCCGATCGGACGTTGGCCGAAAATTCACGGCCAACAATCGTTGCGTGTGTACGAGGCTTTAGGCTAAAAGCTAAGTTGCGACCAATAAAAGAAAGTTGCAGGTGGATCAAGCCTATGTTTAGTCCTTTTTCTGTAGCCAAGTCTGAGTATTAGGCACGCATATTGAAAATAAAACAGAGGTTCTTGTGATCTTTGAAGAGTTGAGTTTAATTATACGACTTCTTTTGGAAACCCACTCTTCCTTGTATATGATCAGACACTCATAACATTGTTTTGAACTATTTGGGTCGCATTGTTGAATTTTTTTTAAGGAATGTATATTTTTGTGTCCGTATCATCGAATGTCATACGTGCATTGGTCACACATGTCTAGTTGTCACACACACATTGGCTACACATATTTCCCTCTGGTTTTTGTCACACGTGTTTAATGGCTTTTCTCTTGCTTGTTGTGCATTTTATGATGAGGAGATGGCAGTGTGGTTGTTTTTAAACCACAGGCACTGTTAGATGCTAACCGCATTATCGGATTAGGAGAAAAATTTGCTTGAGTGAAATTAAATTAAACTATTAAATTTGAAGGCATTACGTTTAGATAATGTTTGGTAAATATGCCCTTCGGTGCTTTGAAGTCCAGAAGTTTCTGCTTTTTTTTTTTTTTCTTTACAATTAACATGAAATGCATTAAGGATCGTACGGTGCATGCATGTCCGTATGAGGAGACTTCTAGTCATAATTGAGCATGCTAAATAAAAGGTTTGGAAAAAATTAATGGACAAAAAATTGTGATGACTTGAGGTGCAGTTATAGTTCGGTTTGTCTATCGTTTCCAAGGACTGGCCCAAATGTGTGTTTCTGATTTTGAGTACTGACCATTCCCTCACTAAATTCGAAAAAGCGATTACAGTTATCATTTTCTTGAAATGTGCCACATCCCTATAGTAATGTGTACCAAAAAAGTATTCCCCTAATGATTGGGACTTTATAGGCACTTATCGAGTATACTATAATTTTGTAACATAGTTAGTCAGGTTGAAAAAAGACACAAGTCCATCTGGCTCAACCAATAAAAAAAAAACAAAAACAAAAAAAAAACAGTAAAGAAAACCCAATCCTACAACCCCATATACACAATCCTATACCAGCAGTTGATCCAGAGGAAGGTGAAAAACCCCCAGCAAAGCATGATCCAATTTACTACAGCAGGGAAAAAAAATTCCTTCCTGATCCCCGAGAGGCAATCGGATATTCCCTGGATCAACTTTACCTAAAATATTAGTACCCAGTTATATTATGTACACCTAGGAAAGAATCCAGGCCTTTTTTAAAGCAATCTGCTGAGCTGGCCAGAACCACCTCTGGAGGGAGTCTATTCCACATTTTCACAGCTCTTACTGTGAAGAAACCTTTCCGTATTTGGAGACTAAATCTGTTTTCCTCTAAACGTAAAGAGTGCCCCCTTGTCCTCTGTGTTGACCTTAAAGTGAACAACTCAACACCAAGTTCACTATATGGACCCCCTTATGTGTTTATACATGGAGATCATATCCCCCCTTATCTATTTATATACATGGTGATCATACCCCCCCTATGTATTTATACATAGAGATTATATCCCCCCTTATGTATTTATACCTGGCGATCATACCCCCCTTAATCTCCTTCTCAAGAGGGGTGTGTGGGTGTGTGTGTGTATGTATATATATATATACTTTCTTCAAGGTGGGACACTTTTGCTGTGTATCCAGTTCCTTTTCACAGGATTACATCTAATGTGGCACTCCTTTTTCACCAGACATCCATCAAAAGATTTGGAGATGCAATCTCAATAATTGAAAGATTCTTTCCTTCATATCTTCATGTATTTACATTCAAGCATCTCCAATATATATATATATATATATATATATATATATATATATATATATATATATATATATATATATATATATATATATATATATATATATATATATATATAATATAGTATATGTGTGTGTGTGTTATGGCACTACTCCCAGTTTTTAACATTGGCGTCTATGGGAAATCTTGGTCAGCTTGGCATGGCACTGCTCCCAAACCATAAGTGACAGGGATACCAAACTTGGAGAGCACCGAGAGGGGACCCTGGACTACAACATATCCTATATGTGGCCGGCCAGCTTGCCTAGGTAATCTACCATGTCCTAGTCCTGGATCCCCTTAACATGCTCCCCATGCTTGGTGTCCTTGTCACTTATGGTTTGGGAGCAGTGCCATGTCAAGCTGACCAAGATTTCCTATGGAGCTAGTGTATTTACATGCATTGAGAAGTGAAAAAATGTATTGCTTCACTTTAAGTACATTTTCGTTTTACATACATGCTCTGGTCCCATTGTGTACTTAAAAGTGGGGTATGCCTGTATATATATAATATATATATATATATATATTACAGTGTGTGTATATATCTATACACAGTATATATAAGACATAGGCTGTTGAGCTTGGAGGTACCAGCAGCTTTTGCCGGGGAACACAGAGTTAAATCTTTTTTTTAGGTTTGCCATTCTGTATTACAAAATAAAAATGAAGACAAATGTGTTTACAAGTGGTGTTGTGCCTTAATCTGATGTGTATTCAGGAAAGGCTACTTAGAAAAAATAAAATAAAGTCCTTTTGAAAATGTCACATTGTAGAAATTCTCAGTGGCTCATTGTGTCAGGCCGCCATGTGAGTGCATTGCATGACAAAACTGGGGCCATTTTTCTGATTGTGGCACTTTTTATTGGTCACAATAAGCCCTTGTTTTTTCTGAGAGGGTTTGCGCCGCACTTGTTTCTTACCCACGCATTGTAATTATTAGCCGCAAACAAAGCTTTCGTTTGTTTTGCTGTTCCGTGATTTATGTTCTTAAATGTCAATAAAATACACCCTGCATGTCACAAAAGGACTTGCAAGATGCTTGCGTACTGCGAGAGCGGCATTAAATAAAATGCGAGGTTTGTTTTTTTTTTTTTTTTGCTTTTTTATTTCTCTCTAAACGGGAGTATTCTCTGCTGTGCTCAGCACTTGTAAAAGACGGATTTTGGAGGCTTTCTGCCCGGCCGTTTTGAGTCCCGCTATTGTTTTCGGGACTGAAACCAACACTTCTGTCCAGAGTCCTCCTCAGCAGCTGGGCCTGTCACTTCCAGTGCTCTCCATCCAGCCAGACTATTGGCAGAAGAAAGAAGCCTTATTTATGTGAAGGGGTGCAGCGTGAAGTCTGCTGCTTTTATTACACCATAAGAGCGTAAATTGTGGGTATCCGCTCCTTTGAGCTAGAATTTTAGCAACGTGATGTGTGTGCGATAGTCTTTCTACACTTTTTAGCAACATAGCTGAACTAGATGAGCATGTATCTAGACCAGGGGTGGGCAAACCTTTTGACTCGAGGTCCGCAATGGGTTCATATATTGGACCCGGGGGCCGGACCAAGAGTAGATGGACGGTGTGTGTGCCCCCTTTCAATGCAGATATGCCAGCATGCCCGCTTTCAATGCAGATATGCCAGCGTGGCCCCTTTCAATGCAGATTTGCCAGCGTGGCCCCTTTCAATGCAGAGATGCCTGCGTACCCCCTTTCAATGCAGATATGCCAGCCCCCCCCCCCCCCGCGAGACCAGTGCACTTACCTCAGGCAGCGCTTCTCTTCAGTCCCCCGATGTCTCCTCGAGTCCTCAGTCCTCCTCGGCCAATGACATGGGGTTACCCTTTTGGCCAATCAGGAAGCGGGAGGACCCGCTTCCTGATTGGCCAGGAGGAGGATCCGTGTGACAATAGCGAATTTTCATTCGCTATTGTCACACAATGGGCGGGCTCGGGGCGCACTGCTCTGTGCGCCCCGGCCGCCACTGCCGAAGTTCCTCGGGCAGCCCGGTACCGTTTGATCCACTGTACCAGTCCGCAGCCCGGGGGTTGGGGAACACTTCGCGCTCCGGGCCGAATTAAAAGGTCCGCCGGGCTGTATACGGCCCGCGGGCCGTAGTTTGCCCATTCCTGATCTAGACCCTAGAGCAGCCTTTTTAAACCTTTTCAACACAGAGGAACCCTTGAAATAAATTTCTGGTGTCGGGGAACCCCTGCAAAAAATTAAAAATCTACAACTCATGATACATTAGTGTGACAGTCAGAGGGAAGAATGCTCCTTACTCTTGTCATCATTGGGAAGAATTACCCCCCTTACAGATAGCTAAAAGAAACAATGGTGTCATTGGAAACTTATCTGAGAGGCAGAAATTGACCATTTCTCAAGGAACCCCTAGCAACCTCAGGAGGAACCCTGGTTGAGAAACCCTGGTCTATACAAATATTTCAGCTTATCGGTCCCTAGATGTGGTGGCTGCATTCGTTTTTTTTTTTTTTTTTTGGGGCTTTCTGTCCTTTTATTTTTAGCTGGTGACCAGGGGGATAACACTTGCCCTAGGATGACAGCACTCATCCACCATGCTTTATCTGTGGAGGATTAGGATCTTCACTCTTGGGGTAGGGTTAAAGCGCACTCCTTGCTCTCTTACTATCCCTAACAAAGGGAAGGTGGTCTGTAGTCCACAGAGATTGTCAAATAATGCAACTGGTAAGAGTGCAGAACAGACGGAGAGCACAGGAAGTTATCGGGTAACAACTGGTCTGGCAGGCTCAACAAGCATATTTTTTTTGCGCTTGACACATTCCATGGTGGTTGGATTAGAGCAGCTATTCTCAACCAAGGTTCTCAATCGGGGTTGATGGAGGAATCCTCCCTGCTTGGACTTTGTAGTCTGACAACGTTGTCAGAATAGACTGATCGGTGACTGCAGCCACTGATTGAAGGAGGTTTTTCAGCAGGTCTGTTCGACAGAAGCCAGGGCTTTACACACACATTGAAATTTGTCTGGTCTCTGCTGAACCAGCTGAATTGCGAATCGTGTCCCGAGCCTAAAGCTGTTCTAAAGGCAGAACATTTTTTACCTTAATTCATTCCCAGCATTAGGCCCCTTTCACATGAGAGGTCCAATCAGGTCCACCTAAAAAAATGGACAGACGGACCCGATTGAACCCTTCATTCTCCCCTATGGGCATTCGGATGTAAAATAGACTTGCGTCCGTTTTACACCTGGCTACCTCTGATCTATACTGGCAAAAACAAATGGAAGGGGATCTGTCCCCCATCCTCTGGATGGAATGACAGTAGGGTGTAAACCATGGTTGCTCAACCTGTGGCCCTCCAGCTGTTGCGGAGCTACAGGTCCCATCATGCCTCTGCTTTTAAAAGTTGTGCTTGTAATTGTCAGTGGCTTGCAGTGCCTCATGGGACTTGTAGTTCGGCAACAGCTGGCGGGCTACAGGTTGATCACCCATGGTGTAAACAGAAAGACGGTCCATTTACATCCGACTGCCCATAGCGTGGGCTGTGTCTGCTTTGCATAAGTGGAGTGGGCATAAACTTTTCATCCAGTTGCTCCTCTCAGTTCAGAAGGGGATCAGCAGACAGATCCCCTGCTAAGACAAACTTGATCTGACCCTTGTGAAAGGGGGGCTCAAGGTAAAAAATGTCCCAGTAGCTCTATCACCCCCTCACCTCCATATATACTTACCTGAGTCACACTGTATGTGTCTATAGATGGCACACAGCCCGGCTTGTGTGCGAGCCCCTGATGGTGTAGGTGTCTTGCTATGGGGCCACACAGAAGAGGAGGAGCCGAGATGCTGGCGGGGGACCCCCGAAGAGGAGGTTCAGAGTCACTCTGTGCAATACCATTTCAATTAAAAAAATATCCTTTACAACCGCTTTAAGGACTATAAGATTCTTTGGCAGTGGTAGGTCTTTAAGAAAGTGAAGATCGGCAACATGACTGGTAAGCATTACTTGGTTACAAGTAGAGCTGCCATCTTTAAAAATTATTTTTATTAGTGACAGAGTTGCAGTAACGCTCATTCTGTTTTGGTTATTTAAGAGCTCGGCCGGATGAGATGTTTTCGGACAGTGATATCTGGTTTAGCAGCTGCTGTCCAGGAATAACTGATGGCACAATCCCGTCACCTGCAGTTCTCCTCCTCCTGGCACGCCAGCTTCCCTCTCCATGTCCTCCCTACAGTCCTGGCATAACAACTTCTGTGTTTCACTGACAAATGGAGGTCTTTCTTGGCTTTCTGGAGAGGCACGGTCCCCTCTGATCAGCAGTCGTGATTACAGTATAATCTCAGGAATGCGGATAGCCCGAGGGGGCCTGGGCCCCACCCTGTGTTGACACACACAGTAAATAATGGAGCTGTCAAACAGGATCTGTGGGCCTTGTAATTATGGACTGACTAGGGGACATTAGCTACCCCAGAGCTATCTTATTGTCTTACTTCTCTTAATATCTGGACTTTTTAAAATCAGTTCTAGGGCACTGTTATGAGTATGAAGATCTGTCACCAAAGAAAAAAGAGCGACAACGGTTAAACCCAACTCCATGACTTTTTAAGTTTGTAAAGCAGCCTTTCTCAACCTTTTCAACACGGAGGAACCCTTGAAATAAATTTCTGGTCTCGGGGAACCTCTGCTAAAAAATATTAAAAATCTACAACTCATGACACATTAGTGTGACAGTCAGTGGGAAGAATGCTCCGTACTCTTGTCATCATTGGGAAGAATTACCCCCCTTACAGATAGCTAAAAGGAACAATGGTGTCATTGAGAACTTATCTTAGAGGCAGAAACTGCCCATTGCTCAAGGAACCCCTAGCAACCTCAGGAGGAACCCTGGTTGAGAAACCCTGTTGTAAAGGAGTGGGAGGCAGTAAGAACCTTTGTGGTCTCAAGTAATGATTGTGTCCACTTGGGCCTTTAAAGAAAACCTCAGTCCCCTCTATCTTATAACTGTCCTTGTATTAGAGTAAAAAAAGTATATTTAATTGTCTATAGCAGTGGTTGTCAACTTATGAGCTAAAGAGGGCCACAAATGCAGCCCTGGACATCACCAAAGAGCCACACGTAATGTAAAATATATGTAATGATTGAGAGAACTGTCACGCTGCAGATCTAATAGAGGAAATGAAAGTCAGAGAGTGAGGGCAGGATACATTGTCGGGTGGGGATATGCTGCAGAAGACCATTTGAAGCTAGGAATATGTTACATAAAGGTTGGTAGAGATCAATGCTATTACCCTAATCAATGTTCCCACTACAGACTGCTGAGGTCCAAGGGCCACAGGTTGGGTACCTGGGTTATAGGGAGTCCAGCGTTGTCTATCTTGAAGCCAAAGTTAACCACGTATCTCTCTAATCCTGTGCTGCCATTTTAGACTCCTCTTTTGGCACATTTCCATTGCAAGTACCAGCTCGGCTCCACTCGGCACTGTTTGGCCCAGCTCGGCTCGGTTTGCTTTTCCACTGCGTGGTACGAGTCGGCACGTTTCAGCACTGTATAGGCTCTACTCGGCTCGGTTTGCTTTTCCATTAAAGTAGTAAGTCTGTGGGATTACAACGATTCTCTAACCAATCAGTGGCTAGTAGTGACAAACAATCAAGGCTGCATGCAAAGGATTGTGGGATATGGTATAGGTACGGAACGCTTGGAACCACAACCGAGGTGGTACTGTTTAAGCGAGCCGTACCGAGCCGTAAAATGTAGTGGAAAAGCGCTGCCATACCAAACCGTACCGAACCGCTCTAACACTTACCATGCGGTACCATACAGTGGAAAAGCACCAAAGCGAGCCAAACCGATCCGTTCCATGCAGTGGAAAAGCGCCATTTGTCGAGACTTCCTTGTACCTCCCAGGTGTAAGGTGGACATGCTAAAGGCCTCTAAACGATATACTGGACCTGGCGAAGATCCATGGAGTGTCTGTGCAAGCGCTGATCCCATGCATGATTCGTAATGAAAAGGGTCTTGGCCAGGTCCCAGTTGCTTGGAAAAGACCTGCGGTATGTTATAGGCAGACTTGCCACCGGTCTCTACTAGCCATTTGCAACCCGGTAGAGATCAACGTCATGTTTAGGCAAGGTTGACATGGGATTGCCCCCCCACTACCTCGTGGGACATCAGACATGACACATCCCAGGAGACAATAGTCCAGGCATAGGGTGAATGTGTGCTGCAAAGAGCCTGCTTATGCTGTTTGCTGGAACTTCTGCCTCCTGGGATACATGATGTGGATATCCCAGGAGGCAGGGTGGCAGTCCAGTCGCTGACCATCTTTTGTATCATATCTGCAATCTCTGACCATCTCCTGTAGTATATCTTCTATACTAGATTCTGCCAAGTCTGTCTTGGGTTGATGTTGCATTGTAAGACAAAAATCAGAGCCAGGATCATGGTGCCTACACAAACATGAAATAGCCATTTTCAGTGGAGTTAACCTTTAAAGAAGTACAGACGAAGCTTGTTTGACTGTACTTTTCCTGTGCATCACAGTTCTTTCTGCACTTCTATGATCCGTTTTCCGCAGAAAGCGGGCTGACGTCACAGAGCCGGTTCCGGCTTGGGCAAGTTCGCGACAATGAAGTCAAGACCTGCCAACATGTATTTACCGGCACCTGGCTCAGCCTCTCAGCAAGCCTAAGAGAGCCTAAGCCGGCTGCTCCCGCCCCCCTCCACAGCCCAGTGCTCCAGTAAGCGCAGGGGGGCAGAGCAGAGAGCGGTGACTGACAGTCAGCAGTTCTCTGCTCTGGGAGCTGTGATAACCGAGCAATTGGTGGCGTTTTATTGCTCGGTTCTCAGTGTTAGATGCGCTGGGGTGACAGATGCAGCATCAAACTGATACTGCATCCACCTAGGCAGTGGCGGCCCGTCCATTGGGGGCACAGGGGCGCTGCCCCCGCATCCATGCATCCGGCCCCCTAGTCTACATGTAGGGTACCGGACGCATGGATTCCAATAGGGGATTTTTTTTTTTTTTTAAGCACATGATTAGAGCCAGAGGCTCTAAAAGGCTTCAAAAAAGGGTGAGCTCGAGGCACAGAGCACTGCGCCCTGACCCCATCCGGTTGTATGACAATAGCGAATGAATATTTGCTATTATCAAACTGTTTTTCCTCCCAGCCAATCAGGAAGCGGGTCGTGAGACCCCTTTCCTGATTGGCTGATAAGAGAAGCGATTTTACTGGGCATTTGGCCAGGAAGAGGGCGGAGACGTACGGCCAGAGTAGACTCACAGCCGCTCGGGGAAGGAGGAGGTAAGGATGCTGGCTGTCCGGCTGGCGCGCGGGGGGGGGGGGTTTTGGTTTTAATGCACCCCCCCCTAATTTTCATTCGCCAACAGCCACTGCACCTAGGTAAGTATTAGTCCTTTAAAAAAAAATCTTTTAAAGCTGTATTAAACCCAAAAGCAATTGTTTATTATACTGCAGTATACTGATACTTAGGCTGGCCATACACTATACAATTTTCTTGTTCAACTTTCCTTTAGATTTACCAAAACCATATAATATGAGGTCAAACCTAAACACTTTCAATTTGTATGCAATCAGGCAGGCCCTTGCACTACATAGTTAAAGGTAAATCTAAAGGAAATTGAATAGGAAAATTGTATAGTGTATGGCCAGCCTTAGATGTGATTGTTGCATTAGTTTATTTTTTAGGCTTTCTTTCTTCTATTTTGATCTGGTGATCCAGCCAGTGCCAGTAAGTCTGTTTTTCAACAGAACAAGCTGCCCTGCAGAATGTAGCATTTACAGGGTAGATATAAACCATTTACCACGGATGGAGGCGCTTACAATGATCAGCTTTTTCTGTAAAACCCTTATTCTAAAAAGAAAACAACTTTTGCTGTAACCGGTTATGCAGTGTGAGCTGGAGTTCGGTTTCAATTTGTTAGTGTATGTAAATCCACTAGTCCGTCTAACACTCCCCTCCCACCAGACTGACAATGCTGCTGTCCCAAGGTGCCCCCTATGCTCCTTCATCCAGAGTGGGGGGGGGGGGGCGCTCTAATACAGGAGGTTTGTTATTATTCCGATCGCCAGGTGAAAACTGAAGGGGAAAAAAAGCTTTAAAAAAAAGGAAGGTATTCAGCTGCCACATCTGATTAGTAAGCTGCAATATATGACATATTTGGCTTATTGCTGCTTTAAGAATTTTCAGTTCTGTTTTGCTGGAACGCTGGAAGCTTTTTCCTTTTTAATATGCTTCTTCATGTGTTCTCCTAAAATGTTCCTCCGCTCACAGGATCTCTGCTTTTCCTTCCTGCTAACATCAGACCTGTGCTGTGTGTTCAGCAGACTTTCCTTTTTATATGTAAAAATTCCTTTCTTCCGGATTGTTCCATGGAATCCTGTCTGCCCACACCTGTTGTTCCCCGGGCCTCCTCCCCCGTGTGGACGGAGTAGCATCAGGGTCAGATGTGTAATGTTTCCTCTTCTGATCTGCCAAGTCTGGAGACTTGTGTAAAAACGCTCGTCAGCTTCTTCCAGCATGCCTGGTCGGGGGAAGAGGCTAAACCAACAGTAATCATGGATTTTCAGCAGTCTACGGCCCTGATTCCCAACAAGCCGCCCTTTTGCACTTATTGTGTGGCCCTCACAGCCCCTCAGACTGCACTCTGTGCTTTCTTTTCCTAGGTTCCCACTTAGGCCAGTGAAGGAGATATACTCAGGCCAGTGACGGAGATATACTCAGGCCAGTGAAGGAGATATACTCAGGCCAGTGAAGGAGATATATTCTTTAGACTGGATTCTGGTAGTTCTATGGTTTGATGATTTAACATTCTGCAGTCCATTCCTTCTCTTGTTTTATGCTTTGGTTCCTCTCATCTCTTATAAAGGATCTTGCTTTTGCACAAGTAATTTTTAAATGGGCTGTGGAAGTTGTGATCTGTAAGTTATTGCAGTGATCTCTAGCATGTAACCCTTTTCTAGTCAATGATGGTCTCCTGAAGCAGTCCCAAACAGCTCCCATAGCACAATCGTAGTCTCTGACCATCCATTGGTATCATGTTTGAAGTCTCTGACCATCTCCTGTAGCATGCCTGCAGTCTCACCATCTCATGTAGCACGCCTGCAGTCTCTGGCCATCTCCTGTAGCACGCCTGCAGTCTCTGGCCATCTCCTGTAGCACGCCTGCAGTCTCTGGCCATCTCCTGTAGCACGCCTGCAGTCTCTGGCCATCTCCTGTAGCACGCCTGCAGTCTCTGGCCATCTCCTGTAGCACGCCTGCAGTCTCTGGCCATCTCCTGTAGCACGCCTGCAGTCTCTGGCCATCTCCTGTAGCACGCCTGCAGTCTCTGGCCATCTCCTGTAGCACGCCTGCAGTCTCTGGCCATCTCCTGTAGCACGCCTGCAGTCTCTGGCCATCTCCTGTAGCACGCCTGCAGTCTCTGGCCATCTCCTGTAGCACGCCTGCAGTCTCTGGCCATCTCCTGTAGCACGCCTGCAGTCTCTGGCCATCTCCTGTAGCACGCCTGCAGTCTCTGGCCATCTCCTGTAGCACGCCTACAGTCTCTGACCATCTCTTGTAGCATGCCTGCAGTCTTTGACCATCTCTTGTCTCTGACCGTCTCTGACCATCTCCTGTAGCATGCCTGCAGTCTCTGACCATGTCTTGTATCACGTCTGCAGTCTCTGACCATGTCTTGTATCACGTCTGCAGTCTCTGACCATGTCTTGTATCACGTCTGCAGTCTCTGACCATGTCTTGTATCACGTCTGCAGCCTCTGACCATGTCTTGTATCATGTCTGCAGCCTTTGACCATGTCTTGTATCACGTCTACAGCCTCTGACCATCTCCTGTATCATGTCTGCAGTCTCTGACCATCTCCTGTAGCATACCTGCAGTCTCTGGCCATCTCCTGTAGCATCCCTGCAGTCTCTGGCCATCTCCTGTAGCACACCTGCAGTCTCTTACCATCTCCTGTAACACGCCTGCAGTCTCTGGCCATCTCCTGTAGCACACCTGCAGTCTCTTACCATCTCCTGTAACACGCCTGCAGTCTCTGACCATCTCCTGTAGCATGCCTGCAGTCTCTGGCCATCTCTTGTAGCATCCCTGCAGTCTCTGGCCATCTCCTGTAGCACGCCTGCAGTCTCTGGCCATCTCCTGTAGCACGCCTGCAGTCTCTGGCAATCTCCTGTAGCACGCCTGCAGTCTCTGGCAATCTCCTGTAGCACGCCTGCAGTCTCTGGCCATCTCCTGTAGCACGCCTGCAGTCTCTGGCCATCTCCTGTAGCACGCCTGCAGTCTCTGGCCATCTCCTGTAGCATGCCTGCAGTCTCTGGCCATCTCCTGTAGCACGCCTGCAGTCTCTGGCCATCTCCTGTAGCACGCCTGCAGTCTCTGACCATCTCTTGTAGCATGCCTGCAGTCTTTGACCATCTCTTGTCTCTGACCGTCTCTGACCATCTCCTGTAGCATGCCTGCAGTCTCTGACCATGTCTTGTATCACGTCTGCAGTCTCTGACCATGTCTTGTATCACGTCAGTCTCTGACCATGTCTTGTATCACGTCTGCAGCCTCTGACCATGTCTTGTATCACGTCTGCAGCCTTTGACCATGTCTTGTATCACGTCTACAGCCTCTGACCATCTCTTGTATCACGTCTGCAGTCTGACCATCTCTTGTATCACGTCTGCAGTCTGACCATGTCTTGTATCACGTCTGCAGTCTCTGACCATCTCTTGTATCACGTCTGCAGTCTCTGACCATCCCTTGTATCACGTCTGCAGTCTCTGACCATCCCTTGTATCACGTCTGCAGTCTCTGACCATCCCTTGTATCACGTCTGCAGTCTCTGACCATCCCTTGTATCACGTCGGGATGTTGCCAGTTCCAGTAATGACTTCAAGCCTTTAGCTGTTACTCGTGGGCTCTTCTTTACATCATTGAGGATTCTGCGTTGTGCCTTTTTGGAGTCATCTTGGTTGGGCACTCACATCTAGGAAGAGTAGCCACAGTACTAAACTGTCTCCATTTATAGACAATTTGTTTAACTGCCAACTGATGAATGCCTAAACACTTTGAGATCGTTTTGTATCCCTTTCCTGCCTTATGCAAATCAACTACTCCTGATCGTATGTATTCAGAGAGCTCCTTTTTGCGAGGCATAGCTCACATCAGCTGATGCTTCTTATGAACAGCAATCTTAAAATGTTTGAGTTTATTTTATCAAAATCGCTCTAAACCACAACTCCAAACTAATTTCATTAATTGGACTCAAGGTGTGCAAACTACTGACTCCAATTAGCTTTCATTGAAATTGTTAGTCTATGGGTTCACTTACATTTTCCTCCAGCACTCTGAGTATTTAATGGGTGTGTTCAATAAAAACACAAGAAATAAGAGCTGTTTGTGTGTTATCGGCTTAAGCACATTGTGTCTGTCTTTTGTTATGAGGTTCAAATACTTTTTCTCGCCACTGTACGTTTCAGGAGCTTTTAAATTTTTAAACAATATCCTTCTTTTTAGCTTCTCCTAATACTTGTTGTTCGTTGTTGTACAGACACACCAGTGAGCTAAGAGCATTATGTACAAAAGGTGACAAGTGCTCAACAAGGCAATCTTCTCAGATGACGCGCGGTTCTGAAATCCATTTCATTCGCAAAGCCGTAGTGAACCGCGGTGACATTGTACTTCACAGAGAGCCGCATTCCACAAATTCATATCACATACCTGTTCCCAGCTATATAATATGGAACATATTGTTTTATCAATATCCATTACAGAAAAAAGAACGAGCCTTCCTGCATGTTCCTACGCCCGTGCTGCGTCCCGGCTTTTACCACTGGTGGGGATTTTGTTGCATTGGCCTGGTGGTTAACATTGTGGCCTTGCAACACAGGGGTCCCAAGTTCAGTTCCCATCAGTGCCCCTCTTCCTTTTTTTTTTTGTCCTTGTAGCCTTTGCCTGTGGTGTGTGGGCTTCTTTCTGATACACAGGGGGTTTTGGTATATGAATTCCTTCTCATTTCATAGACCTTTACAGCAGTGGTCCTCAACTCCGGTCCTCAGGGCCCACTAACAGGCCAGATTTTAAGTATTACCTTGGGGAGATGCAGACTAGAATACTGCAATCACTGAGCAGCACTTTATATCACCTGGGATGGATTTCAGTTATCTTGCAAACCTGGCCTGTTAGTGGGCCCTGAGGACCAGGGTTGAGGACCACTGCTTTATAGTGAGGGATAAAAGTATTTGATCCCCTGCTGATTTTGTAGGTTTGCCCACTGACAAATGATCAGTCTGTAATTTTAATGGTCGGTTTATTTTAACAGTGAGAGACAGAATAACAAAAAAAATAAAATCCAGAAAAACGCATTTCAAAAAAAGTTATAAATTGATTTTCATTTTAACCTGCTGCCATCCGCGCTACAGCCTATATATGGCTGCAGCGCGGACTCGAATTTTCGGGAGGCCGTTTTTAAACGGCCTCCAGTGACACGCCCCCCCGCGCGCTCCCGCGAGCGCGCAGCAGGGAAAATCTGTGTCGGCCGTGTCCCTTGGACACGGCCGATCACAGATCGTGGTGAATGGCCAATCACAGCGGCCATTCACCACGTGATCGGGCCGTCCAATGAGCGATGATCTCATATGTAAACATATGAGATCATCTCTCATCGCCGGCGCTCCTTCCTCACACAGAGCCTGCAGTGTGAGGAAGGAGGGGGAGCCTCACAGCGCCGGGGACACACAGCGATGTAATCAGGGCACTGATCACCAGCGCCCTGATTACTAAAAGGTAAAAACATACACACAGTGCCCCCCCATCAGTACCCACAGTGCCCGCCATCAGTGCCCTCATCAATGCCCACAATCAGTGCCCATAGTGCTGCCAGTCAGTGCCCATCAGTGCCTGCTCATCTAGGCACTGATGAGCACTGACTGGCAGCACTATGGGCACTGAGTGTGGGTACTGATGGTGCTGCCCATCAGTGCCGCTCATCAGTGCCACCCGTCAGTGTCCAGTGCCATCCGCCAGTGCCCAACAGTGCCACCTCTCAGTGCCCAGCAGTGCCACCTCTCAGTGCTGCCTATCAGTGCTCATCAGTGCGGCATATTAGTACCTCCTCATCAGTGCCCATAAGTTCCACCTCATCAGTGCCCATCAGTGCAGCCTATCAGTGCCCATCAGTGCCGCCTCATCAGCGCACATCAGTGAAGGAGGAAAATTAATTTTCAAAATTTACTCGCAGAAAATAAGAAAAACTTTTTTTTTTTTTTCAAAATTTTCTGTCTTTATTCTTTTTTTTTTGTAAGAAATAAAAAACCCAGAGATGATTACATACCACCAAAAGAAAGCTCCATTTGTGTGAAAAAAATGATAAAAATTTCATATGGGTACAGTGTAGCATGACCGCGCAATTGTCATTCAAAGTGTGACAGCGCTGAAAGCTGAAAATTGGCCTGGATGGGAAGGGTGTTTAAGTGCACAGTAGGCAAGTGGTTAATGAGTGAAATAAGTATTTGACCTAGTGATCGACCGATTATCGGCAAAGCCGATATATCGATGGCCGATATGCACTTTTCTTGATATATCGGAATCGGCCTTTTGATTTACCGAAACTGCCGATATTTCGGGAAAGTGCTTGTACCGGGGTGATGCCTGCAGCTAGAGGCATCACCCTGGTACAGGCGTCCATAGCCGACGGTCGGCTGTCTTGCAATGACAACAGATAGCTGAGAAGCCGATCGGCTGTCATTCCAAGGACCGGGAGGGGACACTCTCCCTTCCCCTCCCACCGCTCTCCTGTCCCACCTGGAGACCCGGGCATCCTACCTTCACTGCCGCCATCTGACCGGGTCTCCATCTGCACCGCCGCCGTCTGACCGGGTCTCCATTTCTTTGATTTCGGCGCTGCTGAGTACCCGGAAGTGATGTCATGACTGCCTTTACACACACATTAATTTTAATGGCATCCCAGTCTTGGTCCGTAGGGTTCAATATTGAGTTTGCCCATCCTTTGCAGCTATAACAGCTTCAACTCTTCTGGGAAGGCCGTCCACAAGGTTTAGGAGTGTGCCTATGGGAATGTTTGACCATTCTTCCAGAAGCGCATTGGTGAGGTCAGGCACTAATGTTGGACGAGAAGGCCTGGCTCGCAGTCTGCGCTCTAATTCATCCCAAAGGTGTTCTATCGGGTTGAGGTCAGGACTCTGTGCAGGCCAGTCAAGTTCCTCCACCCCAAACTCACTTATCCATGTCTTTAGGGACCTTGCTTTGTGCACTGGTGCACAGTCATGTTAGAACAGGAAGGGGCCCCCAAATGTTGATAAACGCAGAATAGCTGAATTTTTTTGGCGTTTTCAGGGTTTTTAAGCTTTTATCAGAGTTAGAGCGTTTTTACAGCTAAAATAAAACTCCTCTCAAAACCCACTAGTTCTGGGGGGTTTTTTTCCAGCCAGAAAACGCACCTGCCAAAAACTGCTGATAACAGCTTATGTGTGTATGGACACCTAGGATGACATGCTGGGGTGTTTACTGGCTGCAGAAAAAGTCTGACGCCAAAAACAGCCGCTGTAAAAACGTTCCATGTGCATGAGGCCTTAAAGTCTGTGTGCGTGTAAAGGCAGGCGTCCCAATACTTTTGGTAATAGTGTATATTCCTCAATAGAAAATACATAATACAAAATAATATAATTCCACTTTGTGTGCAGCAAATGCCTTTGCAATCTCAGATGTTACCTTTAACCACTTGCCGACTGCCTAACGCCGATCTACGTCGGCAGTCAGCCCCTCACAGGCAAAGTGACGTAGGGCTACGTCACTAGCTTGTGAGGGTCTAGGGAGCGAGCGCGCGCCCCCGGAGGCGCGCTCCCGCGTGGTCACGGACCCCCCCGCGCGTGTGACCGGCGGACCCGATGTCCGCCGGTCACTCGGCGATCGGCGGGGGAGAGGGAGAATGTCAGGCAGCTTGTGTAAACAAGCTGCCTGTCATTCTCCTTGCTGTTAGGATACTGATCACTCGGATCTAGTATGTAGATCCGTTGATCAGTGTCCATACAGCTCAAGCCCCAGCCAATCACAGTAGAAAGCACGCCCCTAGGGATACACACAGCCCCTCCCTCCCAAATAAAGTTAACCCCTTCACTACCAGTGTATTTTTACAGTAACAGTGCATATATATAGCACTGATTACTGTAGAAATGTCACTGGTAACCCCAAAAGTGTCAAAAATGTCAGTCAAGGGTCCGATCTGTCCGCCCCAATGTCGCAGTACCGCAAAAAAAATCGCAGATCGCCGCCATTACACGTTAAAAAAAAAAAACAACAAAAATGACAGAAATCTTTCCCTTTGTTAGTAAACGCGATAACTTTTGCGCAAACCAATCAAAATACGCTTTTTGCGATTTTTTTTTACCAAACATAGGTAGCATAAAACAAATTGGCCGAAAAAGTAAAAAAATTTTGATTTTTAAATTTTTTTTTTGGGGAATTTCATATAAAAAAATGTGAAAAATATTGCTATTTTTGCAAAATTGACGCTCTTTTTTTGTTTATAGCGCGTGATCAAAAAATTGCACAGGTGATCAAATACCACCAAAAGAAAGCTCTGTTTGTGGGAAAAAAAGGACGCCAAATTCGTTTAGGTACAGCGTCGCACGACCGCGCAATTGTCCGTTAAAGTCACGCAGTGCCGAATCGCAAAATACCCCCTGGTCGGAATGGGGGTAAAATCTTCCGGGGCTTAAGTGGTTAAAAGTAACAGTGGCAACATCACTTTGCTCTATGCAAAGAGTAGAGCTGTGGGAGGGTCCCAGCAAGCTCCACCCATTGCATGTTGCCTGCAGGAGACACAGGAGGGGGGTGGAGACAAAGCCAGTCACCCTGCACATGGAGAGTGAGCTGTCTTTATTATAAGAAGTCTCGCACGCAGCAGCACAAGGACACTCTGAAAACAGTTGTTTTCTATGTGTCCCATTCACTCTGCAATGCAGCATATGGCTGAGCATAGGGCTTAGTCATAATGTCTAAGGCTGGTCATACACAGAGCAAATTTCTTTCCTGCAACCTCGATTCCCCCTGACAGGAGAATCCCACCTGTCAAGCAAATGTCTTCTCCCAGCGGGGGTAAGCTGTCCCTGCCAGGAGAAGACAGTTATCGCTAGGTGCTATAGCAGACGCTTGTGAACATCGCAAGGGAATCATGCAGGCTGCTTGTACCTAAGCTGATCAATCGATCAACTTGGTATGTTCAGCCTGCCTATTAATGGTTCCAATCTCGGCCAGTTCCTACTGAACCCGACCAAGATTCGAATCATGTATGGCCGGCCTAAGGCTAAGCCCTATTTGGTGAAACGCGTTAGTTTGGCAGTCCAAGGCCGGGGACTGTCATTGCTATTCCTTTGGAAGCCTTATACAATAAATGTGGATGTTGGTGATTTATCCAGTGTTCGGCGGCCCTTCCTGCATTGACAGGATTTGATTGACAGCAGCAAGAGCCAATGGCTCCCACTGCTGCCTCTCTGTCTCTGCTCTCGGGCACAGTGCTGGATTGAGATCAGGCTTAAGTATTTATGTAGAGGCTCCTCATTACAGAAGGTTTTCTACCTTAATGCAGGTGTAGCACTGCCCCTTTGAGGACTGCTGGATAACACACTCTCGGGTCCCACCGGGTTACCGTTGGCAACATTTGGCATCCATAAATTAACACTTCACTTCTTTGGCTCAGTAAATGATCAGTCCAGGGGTACGTAGTTGTTTTTGGTGTTTTTATTATAAATAGGGATGGGAGAAGGGAATAGTGGGATACTCCAAATTTAACTATTCACAATGGATGAGGACTCCTATCGGGAGATGCAGCCCGGCTGCAGATTCCCCTTGCCGCTAGATGAATTTAGATCAAGTCTCTCTTCAGATGACTTAGTTGGATAGATTATCTTCAGGATACCTGCCTATTATCCCCTTTCACTCCACAGACTGACACCCGACTTCTGACTATCCTACAC
The DNA here is from genome assembly GCF_965119305.1 of Pelophylax lessonae. NCBI lineage: Eukaryota > Metazoa > Chordata > Amphibia > Anura > Ranidae > Pelophylax > Pelophylax lessonae. The sequence goes on along the minus strand of NC_138777.1, from coordinate 13,401,259 downwards.
CAGGGTGGCCCCCCTCAGGTCAGGCCCCTAGACACGATCCCCTGTACTCGCGATACTGTTTTCTCAGGGTCTCCAGTGTCTCTACCCCTCCAGTCAGTTCTCTTGGACCTCTGGGTTCAATTCCTTTCTTCTGGTCCCTAGGCCGACTGCCTGCAACCACGTGCCACTGCTACAGAGGAGGGGACAGCCGTCACCCTCCCTCCGGCACTCTGCTCTCCAGCCAAAGACCCTGCAGCACATGTGATCCTGGCTTCTATACAGTATCCCATGATGCACTGAGACAGCCAGTCTCAACCAATCACTAGGACTGTATCAAGGCCTGTGTGTTCATTGGTCAGGTTTCCTCCCACTGTCCCAACATGCCTCCCCATTGGACCAGTGTGGAAACACTATCTAGACTCAATCGCACACTGAGTAGACCTCATTAACAGATCCTGCTCTCTAGTAGGCAGAAAGCAATAGATTTCCCTGCTGCTCCTCCGGGACTCTGCTCACCAGCCAAAGACCCCGCAGCACATGTGCTCCTGGCTTTTATACAGTATCCCATGAGGAACCGAGCCAGTCTCTACCAATCACTGGGACTGTATCAAGGCCTGCGTATTCATTGGTCAGGTTTCCTCCCACTGTCCAACATGCCTCCCTATTGGACCAGTGTGGAAACACTATCTAGACTCAATGAATCACACACTGAGCAGACCTCACTAACAGATCCTGCTCTCTGGTAGGCAGAAACCAATATAGATTTCCCTGCAGCTCCTCTGATAGGCAGACAGAGCCAAAAACTATACTCTATCACTAGCACCTACCTAGGAGGGTGCTACACAGAGAATGCAATAAAGTAAAAAACCTTAACCCTTTAGAAAACTAAGTTTGTACGGCTTGTATTGCCTTCAACACCCAGGGTTCGAGTGCTGATGTGGGGAGTAGCTGCTTGAAGCGGAGAGATACTTGTTCTATCTCATCCATTTAATTGAGGTTTTATAGCTGCCTGGAGTTCACCTTTAAGCACAGGGTGTGTTACTATTCGGTAGCCCAAGGATGTCACAGCGAGGTGACACTGCCAGATAATTCGAGTGGCTTTAATCCTGCAGTGTCACTTTGTGCGTAAGTGGAGCCATATGCCTACAAAGTTGTAATGATTGCTACATTATCAAAGAGGACTAACAAACCTCTTTACTCCTATTTTGCTCTCATTACGGCCTAATTTTATATTTTAATATGTCCATTTGTAATTTAGATTAATGCAAATTGCCCCAACCTCATCTACAGTCCTAATTAGAATGACTGGAAAACATCGCCAAAAATCCCTTACTGCTAATGTGATCAGTCGCTAAAGGAGGTTCTGGAAAGGCATTCAAAATGTGGGTGGGCTCAGAAAATTTAAACGTTGTGTTCAGGAGGACACCATTGCAAACACAGTTTTTTGGTGCAAAACGGGTCTGGCGGTTCATGACCTAGTAGGCTGATTTTTTTTTTTTCGCACAAACTGAACAGTGACACATCATTACTCAAAAATCCTGTAGCTTTATTTTCAATGATACAGGAGAGACAAACCAAATGGGGAAGGAGTCCAAATCGCTTTAAGTGTTCACATTTATTGTATTTTAATTTATTTTAAGTACTTGTATATACAGCTGTCAATTTATGCAGCCCTTTACATACACTATATTGCCAAAAGTATTGGGACACCTGCCTTTACATACACATGAAATTTAATGGCATCCCAGTCTTAGTCTGTAGGGTTCAATATTGAGTTGGCCCACCCTTTGCAGCTATAACAGCTTCAACTCTTCTGGGAAGATTGTCCACAAGGTTTAGGAGTGTGTCTATGGGAATGTTTGACCATTCTTCCAGTGAGGTCAGGCACTGATGTTGAGCAAGAAGATCTGGCTCGCGGTCTCTGTTCGAATTCACCCCCAAAGGTGTTCTATCGGGTTGAGGTCAGGACTCTGTGCCAGCCAGTCAAGTTCTTCCACCCCAAACTCACTCATCCATGTCTTTATGGATCTTGCTTTGTGCACTGGTCCAAATCATTGGCCATCCCCAAACTGTTCCCACAAAGTTGAGAGTATGAAATTGTCCAAAATGTCTTGGTATGCTGACACCCTAAGAGTTCCCTTGACTGGAACTAAGGGGCCAAGCCCAACCCCCTAAAAACAACTCACACCATAACCCTCTCTCCACCAAATGATTTGGACCAATGCACTTAGCAAGGTCCATAAAGACATGGATGACCGAGTTTGGGAAGGAGGAACTTGACTGGCCCTCAACCTGATAGAACACCTTTTGGATAAATTAGAGCAGAGACTGCGAGCCAGGCCCTCTCATCCAACATCAGTGCCTGACCTCACAAATGCACTTCTGGAAGAATGGTCAAACATTCCCATAGACACACTCCTAAACCCTGTGGACAGCCTTCCCAGAAGAGTTGAAGCTGTTATAACTGCAAAGGGTGGGTCAACTTAATAATGAACCATATGGACTAAGACTGGGATGCCATTAAAGTTCATGTGTGTGTAAAGGCAGGCGTCTCAATACTTTTGGTAATATAGTGTACACATACTAGGGCCAATTTCCTGAGTACCTCGGGAAACCCACGCAGGAACAGGGGGAACATGCAAGCTTCTGGCTGGTAGTGCGGCTGATTGGGATTCAACCTGACGACCCCAGTGCTGCCAGGCCTGACTGAGAAGTTTATATCTTTGTTTTTGTTGTAGTGCATTTTATAAAAGCGTTGTTAGTCGCAGTTTTGTCAACCTGCAGAGGCATGAGTAGTACGCATTCATTTTTACTGTCCATTGTTATACCATGTTCTCCAAAGGCCCAACTCGGACATGCCTTGCAAGAATGTAGGTTACTTGAAAATTTCAAAATTGCATAAAAGATGTGTAAAAGCTGCAGTGTAGGTGGTCAATTTATACTGAGCCAGCCACTCAGGTGCAACAGAATTTTTTTTCCTTAGAAGACCAGTGGTCTCTTTGCTTGCCTTTATCTGGCACTTCTCTGACACTAAAGATGGTGCCTTATTCTTCCCACTCACGCTTATGATGGAGCACGATGCCTCCCACTGGCACCAAAGATGGAGCACTATTCCTTCCACTGACACCAATGATGGGGCACTATTCCTCCCACTGACGCCAAAGATGGGGCACCACTCCTCCCACTGACGCCAAAGATGGGGCACCACTCCTCCCACTGACGCCAAAGATGGGGCACCACTCCTCCCACTGATGCCAAAGATGGGGCACCACTCCTCCCACTGATGCCAAAGATGGGGCACCACTCCTCCCACTGATGCCAAAGATGGGGCACCACTCCTCCCACTGACGCCAAAGATGGGGCACCACTCCTCCCACTGACGCCAAAGATGGGGCACCACTCCTCCCACTGACGCCAAAGATGGGGCGCCGTTCCTCCCACTGACGTCAAAGATGGGGCGCCGTTCCTCCCACTGACGTCAAAGATGGGGCGCCGTTCCTCCCACTGACGTCAAAGATGGGGCGCCGTTCCTCCCACTGACGTCAAAGATGGGGCGCCGTTCCTCCCACTGACGTCAAAGATGGGGCGCCGTTCCTCCCACTGACGTCAAAGATGGGGCGCCGTTCCTCCCACTGACGCCAAAGATGGGGCACTGTTCCTCCCACTGACGCCAGCGATGGGGCACCATGCATCATGCTGATGATGGGATATTGCTTACTCTCACTGATGCTGGGGCATTTTCTACTCCAATTGTCTGCCAGAAGTACAATAAACTAGCCGTTTGTTTAGAAAATTTGGAGAAACCTTATTCAGAGAATGGGCGGAACACAAACATTGTGAGGGTGCCAAGTTCTTGCCATCGAGGTATATTAATTGCTTATGCTGGTGATTGTATGATCTGCTCTTTTTAATCCTTGTCCCTGTTAGTAGGGCCATCAGAGCTCTTTGAAGTGGAACCACAGCCAAAACTTTAATGGTTTAGAAATATATAAAGCCTAGAGAAGGGATCTAATGAGTCCAGAAAGCTTGCATCTTTAATAAGTTAGGCAACGAAGGGGATCACTTGAAGTCCAAACTTTCTAATTTGTGTATAGAAAGATTTACGGCTAATTTCCTGTCCCATTGGCCACCTAGGATAAGGCAGCAATAGGAAAATCCCCCTCAATTGAGAAACTGTAGTAAAAAAAAAAAAAAACGGAGGCAACTCCTAACCCTTCTCGACTCTATCCAAAACAAAAGTTTAAAAGGATTTTCCTCTAATTCTGATACACTTTAAAGGGATTTTCTAATAATTCTGATATAAGATCTCTGAGTGCCCTGTTTAGGGTGTGAACATTCCTGTGCCGGTTTATTGGCACCAGTGGTTTGCTGCATTGTAAATTGTCGCCAAAACTTGTCACATAGACTTCTGCCTCATGAGATTTTTTGGCATTATCCTAATGTGTTACTACATTGTTGTTCATTTCGACAGGTTCAGGGATAGGGGCTATGGTTCAGGTAATGTATACCAAAAATATTCGTACTTGAATAGCCAGTTAGGAGGATATGCCCTACATATAGGTAGCCAGTCAGAGGCAATTCTGCTTACATATTCTGAGACCTCAACCCAGTGCTATGTAGTAAAAATAGGGGGCAGGTTGCTTTAGTCAGTTTAGCTTGGGAAGGGAATGGAATGGAGGTGATGTTTGTCTAGGTTAAAACAAAGAAATTCTATACTTTTAACCCCCTTCCCCTGACCCAATCTTTCCAAAATTCACTTGTTACAGATGTATACTTACCTTGATCTGATGACTGTGGTCTCCACTGTCCTAGCTGCACATCAGAGCCCCTATAGACCTCTATGAGGCTGGAGACCAGGGGTTCTGACCCAATGAACTTTGGGGGTTCCTCCAGAGGTTCACAGGGCTTCCTTGAGCTGTGGTTGATTGGTTTCTCATTTGATAGCATCCTGCATGGCCAATGCCACCTGCACAACAACATTGATCTTTTTGATTGTCCCTAAGGTTGGTACTCTAACTACCACTGTAAGAGGGGGCTTTACCCAGTGATTCACAATTAATTTGTATTAGTAGTGGTTCCCAGAGACCTAAACATTGTCTCTGCACACGCTAAAGACCAGATTTCTGCATTGTCATGTTCCTTATGGGTATAATGTTCTAATGTTATGCCTTGTTATAACGTGATAAATTTCCCCTTAAAACATATTGAAATAAAATTTACAAGTATTTTAAGTGTTCCTCTACAACAGTGGTCTCCAAACTGTGGCCTGTTGCTGAATAAGGCCCTTTGCTTGCCTTTATCTGGTCTTTGGGGTATTATGCCTCCCACTGACACCAATGATGGGGCACTATTCCTTCTCTTACTTACCACAGGTCCTTGAGCCCCCCCCCCCCCCAAAGTCTAAGTCAGCACACTGGCCCTTTGTTTAGAAAGTGTGGAGACTCCTGCCCTAGGATTAAAAGGTTGAGAGAGGCTGCTGCGGACAATGAATGTTGGCCCAATAGAAGCTAATGAGGGCTGTAATGTTCAGGCGCGAGCAGGACAATGAAGACTGGCGATGGTTGAAATCAAACTGCAGAACTTCGGCTGTCGGATGGAGGTCAAGTATTGATCTGTGGTCCAGTTCTGATGCTCATGTGTCCATTGTAGGCGCTTTTGGCTGTGGACATGGGTCAGCATGGGCCCCCTGACCAGTCTGCGGCTACACATCCCCATACACAACAAACTGATGCTCTGTGTGTTCTGACACCTTTCTAGCAAAATTGGCATTCTCTTTTTCAGCAATTGTAGCGCCAGTAGCTCTTCTATTGGACCAGACTTCACGGGTGAGCCTTCTCTCCCCACCCACACCTCCATCAGTGAGCTTACCCCCCACCCCCACCTCCATCAGTGAGCCTTCCCTCCATTTCCTTCTCCATCAGAAAGCCTCCCCCTCACCTCCATTGGTGAGCCTTCCCTGCACCCACACCTCCATCGGTGAGCCTTCCCTGCCCCCATACCTCCGTCGGTGAGCCTTCCCTGCCCCCACACCTCCATCGGTGAGCCTTCCCTGCCCCCACACCTCTGTCGGTGAGCGTTCCCTGCCCCCACACCCCTGTCGGTGAGCCTTCCCTGCCCCCACACCTCCATCGGTGAGCCTTCCCCCCCCCCCCAGCCTTCATCGGAGAGCCTTCCCTCCCCCCCCACCTTCATCGGAGAGCCTTCCCTCCCCCCTGCCTTCATCGGAGAGCCTTCCCTCCCTCCATCGTAGAGCCTTCCCTCCCCCCCGCCTTCATCGTAGAGCCTTCCCTTCCCACCGCCTTCATTGGAGAGCCTTAGAGCCTTCCCTCCCCCCCGCCTTCATCGGAGAGCCTTCCCTCACCCCCCCCCCGCCTTCATCGGAGAGCCTTCCCTCCCCCCACCCACCTTGATCGGAGAGCCTTCGCTCCTCACCCACCTTGATCGGAGAGCCTTCGCTCCTCACCCACCTTGATCGGAGAGCCTTCGCTCCTCACCCACCTTGATCGGAGAGCCTTCGCTCCTCACCCACCTTGATCGGAGAGCCTTCGCTCCTCACCCACCTTGATCGGAGAGCCTTCGCTCCTCACCCACCTTGATCGGAGAGCCTTCGCTCCTCACCCACCTTCATCGGAGAGCCTTCGCTCCCCACCCACCTTCATCGGAGAGCCTTCACTCCCCCCGCCTTCATCGGAGAGCCTTCCCCCCCCCCTTCATCGGAGAGCCTCCCCCCCCCCCCACCTCCATCAATGAGCCTTGGCCACCTGTGACCCTGTCACCAGTTTTCCTTTTTTGGCCCACTTTTGGTCCGCCCTGACCACTGCAGACTGGGAACCGCCCACAAGAGCTGCAGTTTTGGACTTTGTTTGACCCAGTCCTATAGACATTACAATTTGGCCCTTGTCAAAGTCCCTCCAATCCTTACGCTTGCCCATTTTTTTTTTCTACCTTAAACATATTAACTTTAGAGACAACATGTTCACTGGTTGCCTAGCATATCTCACCGACTTTGATGCCATTGCCATAAGGTATTCAATGCTATTCACTTTACCTGTCCGTGGTCAGAATGTTATGGCTGATAGGTGTATAAATCACATGTAAATCGGATCCTAGACAGGTGATGCCACCTAGCTGTTACTCGCTTACTTAAGAAAATGCACACTTATAAAACATTATATCCGCACTCTCCGATTTATTCACATTCGAACTGTTTACTTCCAACACATTTTTGACATTGTGATTTAAATGCCATTTGGTTTCTTAAAAGCCAAACAGCCATCGCCGTCCCGCTTATTTTCATATTCATTCACCCAGCGACTCGCTTTGTCCTGTTCCATAAAGCTGATTTAAAGGCACGCAACGAAAACGCGCAGTATTAGCGATCCGAGGCTGGAAGTCAAGCTGAGAGACCGTATTGAATGTCTCCGAAGAAATACGCTGTATTAAAAGATTTTCGGCTATGACTAAAATAGGAGGTATATTAGCGAGTACTTAAAGGCTCAAGCGGTAATGCCCTGTTTTTGTGCCCCCCTAGGTCGTGCCATCATCGTGTTAAGCAAATAGTCTTTCTGTATTTCCCGTGTAACGGTTTATTGTAATGTTGCGGATTATAATCCTTACATCGGGTTCTAAAGGCATGATGGTAAACCGCATAAAAGAGGGAAATGAATCGACAAGAAGTAAATACTGTATACCATGCTGCGTCTATGAAACAATAAAAAAAAAAAAAACAAAATAACTTTTCAGCTTTCCAGGTCATTAACTTCAATCTTCAATCCCTTCAATAAAAAGAATGTTTAGCGCTATAGAATTGACTGCTGCCCCGCGTTCAGAAAACGCACGCCGTACAGGACATCTGTTATTATACTTCAGTCTCGGCGTCCGTATGCAGCTTCTTGAAAACAGCACATGGTCAGACGCTCGGCGGAGTACAGAGCCATAGAACATTCCTAGGACAGCTGCAAACTGAAATGTAAAATATGGAAATTTCCATTTTAATGAAGGTGAATTGTATTGATTTTCCCAGCAAATTATTGCATGCAGGCGCTATGAGAAAGAAAAATTAAAGCGGAGTTCCGGCCACAGAATAGTTTTTTTTTTTTTATAAATACTTCCCAAACAGTGATCCACCGCCCTTCATACATCCGCTAATCCGGTTTTAGACAGTTTAATAATTGATTGGCAATCATAAAATCTTACTTTATAAAAAGTTTGCTGAGCGCTGCCATCTTTGTTGTGGTCACCCGAAGCCGCAGTATGCAAATGTATGCCCTGCTTCCTGGGGCCGATGAATGCAGCGCGAAATCTCGCGCATGCCCAGTACTATGCGATAGGCATAGTAAGGGTTTCCATAGGGACGCCTATCATCGTGTTATTTCCTGTTTGCAAATAATGCGATGAGAGGAGCGGCCGGCCGCCTACGTCACTGCCCATTGCCTCCTGGGAGTAATGAGTAAGAGTTCCCAGGACGCATTGCAGGACAGGAAGTGACGGCGCGAGTCGCGGCCACAGAGGGAGGAAGTGGAAGGAAAGGTGAGTATATTTTCTTCTGAAACAAGGTAAGTAAAAAAAAAAAAAAAAAAAAATTCGGGAATATCTAATTCTTTTTCAGGTGACAATAAGGAAGCGGATGCCACAAAATCGAATGTAACGATTTTGCGGCCGGAACTCCGCTTTAAACTACAATATATTTGTTAGTAAGGAAAGGTCATTTATAACAATTGAAGAGCATAGATTGGGGCAGAGGTGAAGCTGCTTTCTTGAAGCGTAACTCCAATTTTGTTGAGTAAAAAACATTCCCCTCTGGGTGATCTCTGTACATTACATGGATTTTACCAAACTTTGTTGCAGATTCCAACCTTTTTGTATTCTGAAGAAATCATTGTTTGTTCCTCTCTGCTGAGTGGGTCTAATGGGAGTGGTTTCAGAATTGTCAGCTGTGGCAGCTGCAGGGCTCTAATGAGGAAAGCTGTTGGGCCTGCATCCCTTTAGACGTGTTCCTATTGGGAGGATCTCACCAAAAATGACATTTTTGTTGCAGGGGATGCCAGAAATCTGACTTGTATCTTAGTGCAGACTTCTGGGGAAATTGGTGAGCCAATCACACAAGCAGGAAATTATGTTTGGTCAGTATAAATTCTGTGTACAGAACAGCTCCAGGTGAGCAAAAAGAGCTCAAGGAGGAAGAAACCGGGCAGATCCTGTGTGTTCAGTTTTCAAACACACAGAGGTCTGTGCTGTGATCGGCCACAGCCGATCAGCAGGTGTACAGCCAAAATCATTGGCTGTAACCTGCTGACACTCGTGCTGTGGCCAGTCACAGAGCACAGGTCAGCAGGGGGTGCTCACAGAACCAGAAAGCAAGCTGCAATGTACCCATACAGGCAGCAAGTTGTTAGAATGGAAAAGCGGTAGAGAAACGGCAAAGCTGGGGGACCCGAGCAACAGAAACTAACAGATGTTGGTGAACAGCATGGGAGCAATATATAGCGGGAGGGGAGCTTGGGGTTACTAGTTAGTGGGAAATCAGCAGAGCTGGGGGTTACTAGTTGGAAAACAGCAGAGCTGGGGGTTACTAGTTGGAAATCAGCAGAGCTGAGGGTTACTAGTTAGTGGGAAATCAGCAAAGCTAGGGGGTTACTAGTTAGTGGGGAATCAGCAGAGCTGGGAGTTACTACCAAACGAGGATCAACAGAGCTCGGAGTTACTACTGAGCGGAGGATCAGCAGAGCTTGGGATTCATTCTGAGTGGGGAATCAGCAGAGCTGAGGGGTACTAGTTATTGAAGAATCGCAGAGCTGGGGGTTACTACCGAATGGGGAATCTGCAGAGCTGGGGGTTACTAACAAACGAGGATCAACAGAGCTTGGAGTTACTACTGAGCAGAGGATCAGCAGAGCTTGGGATTAATTCTGAGTGGGGAATCAGCAGAGCTGAGTGTTACTAGTTAGTGAGAAATCAGCAGAGCTAGGGGTTACTAGTTATTGGAGAATTGGCAGAGCTGGGGGTTACTACCGAATGGGAAATCGGCAGAGCTGGGGGTTACTACTGAGCGGAGGATCAGCAGAGCTTGGGATTACTTCTGAGTGGGGATTCATCAGAGCTGGGGGTTACTAGTTAGTGGGAAATCAGCAGAGCTGGGGGTTACTAGTTAGTGGGGAATCAACAGAGCTGGGGGTTACTACCGAACGGGGAATCGGCAGCGCTGGGCTTACTACTGAACGAGGATCAACAGAGCTCTTAAGTTACTACTGAGCGGAGAATCAGCAGAGCTTGGGATTACTTCTGAGTGGGGGTTCATCAGAGCTGGGGGCTACTACTGAGTGGGGGATCAACAGAGCTGGGGGTACTACTGAGTGGGCATCAGCAGGGCTGGGTGGTCCTAATAAGCTGGGGATCTGCTGGACGAGGGTGCTAATGAGCTGGGAATCTACTGAGCTGGGGGTACTACTGAGTGGGGGCCCCTTGAAAACAAATAGAAAATCAACACACATGGGGCATTTGCCAAGCTTAAAAAAAACATCACTGAAGCATCAAAACAAATCATGTTGAAGCAGGGTTGGGGGGCTTTAATGTGTGTAAATGAGCCCTTAGTGTGTAGATAGAAAATTTCTTGAATTGGGTTGGATTTTCTTTGTTGCGGTCTTTGTGCCTTTTTTTTTTTTGCCCTCGCCGCCTTCATGTCGGCACCTCGTGCCTCATTCCATTGACTTGCGGCTGTGTGCTCTGTTCTAGCCTTTTGTGCACTTTTCACAGCTTAATATGTCACCAAGTAGGAAATCCTCACATTCTCATTTTTCTCCCAACAATTATCGCATTTCCCCGCGACCTGTCATTGCCCGCCACTGATTAATCGTCGCAATAATGCCGGCAATCTTAGAAACACACCTCTGCCATAAATAACGAAATCAATTAATGACTCCTTCACTCTCTCCAAGTTGCAGGTGCTGCAATATATCCTCCCCACCGCGTGGCTCCGAGAAGCCTTGTTGACGGACAGGGCTCGTCAATGAGAAATTCATGTGCTGGGCCGCTTCCGGTCAGTTATTAGCCTTGGGCACTGGGGAACAATTAACACCATTGGTTTAAAAAAATAAATAATGAGTCAGGCCTGGTCTCCTTGGCTTCCGTCCTTGCCTCACCACCGGTTTTTGATTCTGCTCCCTCGTATCTTGACGGGCGGGCGCCGTCCAATGAGTGGAAATTGACTTTGAAAAGTAGCAGCATAATTTCAGTAGATGAGAAGACAAAAGTAAAGCGAGTTATTAGCCTGGCCCTGAGGAATTACAGCCAGGCAATTGTGATGTGATAAGACAGAGCCGGCAGGACTCCAGCCGACCAGACCAGGCAGAGGGGTTAAATCAATATTTTCAATCTCTCCCAATCAATCTGGTGTTTGAGCAAGATGGAAACTTGTTAGCAATTGGCAGAATGTGTAAATGAAAAGTCAAACTTATTATTATTTGTTAAAAAGGAATCGGCACGTAGCGCCATGCTTTTCTGCCTGGCTCGTAATTCTTCCGTGATCGGCTGCTGGGGCATTCAACGCGAAGACGGCACAACACCTGGGGGGAGGGGGGAGGGGGGGCGAGCGTCAGCCCGGAGCCTGGCACACGCACAACCCCTGGATCTTTACAAACGATTGCCGCATCAATAGGACGTTTTCTGGGATGTGACAAGCCCGTGCTTATCACTCATTACGGCCGGAGCGTGCTGAGGAGAATTAAAACCATTCGTCCTGGAAGATGTCACTGGAAAATGGTGCCGTGGATGTCACCAAATCATTATGAATTAGAATATTACGCTCGTCATGGCAATGAATGCGCACAAACGCAACTCCTTTTTGCTTATTGTATTTATTTGATTAATTCTAATCGTCGGTGAGAAAATGCTGAGGGTGGAATTGTAATGCCTTTCAATGTAAGTCCTTATAATACTTTCACCTTTCAGTGAAAAAATGTGCAAATCGCTAAATAAATAAATCAAAGTGTCCGAATCCGGATGATGAAATCCATATAAGAAAGCAGTGGCGGCTCGTGCATTGGGGGCGCAGGGGCGCCGTCCCCCCTTATCCATGTATCCGGCCACCTAATCTACATGCAGGGCGCCAGAAACGCATGGAGTTTAATGGGGCTTTTGTTTTTTGTTTTTTTCATGTGGTTAGAGCCAGAGGCTCTGATAGGCTAAAGAAAAAGGGTGGGCTCTGCGCCCCAAGCCCACCCAGTTGTGTGACAATAGCGAATGAATATTCGCTATTGTCACACGGACCCTCCTCCTTCTGGCCAATCAGGAAGCGGGTCCTGACACCCGGTTCCTGATCAGCCGAAAGGAGAAGCCATGCCATTGACCACTGAGGAGGGAGGAGACACAGGAGACTAAGGGGGAAGAAGCCGTTTGCTGCTGCCTGCCTGCCTCCCTCCACATGTCCAGGCAGGGTGAGTGAGCTGGCGACAGGGGGGGGGGTATGGTGTTCGGCCTGGTGTGGTCCAGAGGAGTATGGTGGGGTCCGTCTGCCGCCCCCCCCCCCCCTGGCCCATGAAGCACCAGCCGCCACTGTAAGAAAGAAAATTCTGTGATCCAAAATGGAAAGAAGGAAACTTGGGAGCGCTTACCAGAAAAAGTGGACTCTAATACCAATGGCAAAGAGTCGCATAAGCATTGGGTATGGAGGCTTGCTGAAACAGTCCTGGATGTATGATCCCTCTTTCGCGGGCTCAGGTGCTCAAAGAAATAAAGAAGCACCACATAGTGTAATAACGTCCAAAAGGTTGACATTTATTGAGAAATAAAAAATGTATTTTCCGCATGGATAACCAGCATTGGATAAGATCGCATGTGTCTCAAATGGGCACAGTTTTGAGAAGAAAAGCTCACTATAACCCGACGTACGTTTCGTCCTCTTAGACGCCCCAGATGAAGTGATATTTAGTAGTTTTAACAATATTGTATTGTAGTGCCAAGAATACTCAAACTATGGCCCTCCAGCTATTGCAGAACTACACGTCCCATGAGGCAATGTAAAACTCTGACAATCTCAGACATGACTAGGCATGATGGGAATTGTAGTTCCTGAACAATTGGAGGGCCATAGTTTGAAGACCCCCTTATTTAAAGCAATCTCCCCTATCCATCCATGTCTCAATGCTTTATTTTGCAGAGAAATCACTTTGAAAAACGCTCCCTAGCATTTCTGGTCGTGGCCATCTTGAGTAAGGGCAGATGATTCATGTATCATTTACTTCCTGGAACCAATCTGCTGGAGGGCCGTAGTTTGAGGATCCCTGATTTAAAGCCACCTGCCTCAGTATATGTACTGTTGGCGGTCGGCAAGTGGTTAAAATGCATTTTGTCTTGTGTATATAGAGGAGTTGTTTGCACTTACTGGGGTCCAAATTTTCTTTTTGTGGATACCTGCCTTAGATAAAAAATGTGAAAACCCATCAACCAGTGCCAGTACCTCTCATAAATAAATTTTCTTAAAATTTAAATTTGCAGTAGATTTGACCGGTTGCCAACCGCCGCAAGTACATATACTGCGGAGGTCAGCCCCGTCCAGGCAAAGTGACGTACCGGAATGTCACTAGCCTGTCACTTGTGAGCCAATAGCAGGCGAGCGCTGAGGCGCGCTCCCACCCCGGCTCTTTCCCTGGGAAGTCCGTGCGTGTGACCGGCAGACCCGATGTCCGCCGGTCACTCGCGATCGTCCGCCGTGAAGGGAGAAAGTGTATGAATAGTGATCATACGGTTCTACTATGTAGGACCATTGATCACTGTTCCTACACCAGTAGCCATGTCCAATCACAGTTAGAAACACGCCCCTAGGGACACACTTAAAGAGGTTGTAAACCCGTACCATTTTTTTTTTTTTCTTTTTTGCAACCTGTAAGAGAGACATAATGAGCTAGTATGCATCGCATACTAGCTCATTATGCAATACTTACCTCAGAACGAGCCCCCGCTGTGCCGCTCACTCACTTCTATGACGGGCGTCCGTCTTCCGGGATCACGCGCGCGGGAGCCGACAGTCACGGCACGGGTCTCTGAAGGAACGGCACGAGCGGCCGTTCCTTCAGAGCGCCTGCGCCAGTGACGTCACTGGCGACATGTAAGGTAAATATCTCCTAAACGGTACATGTTTAGGAGATATTTACAGTACCTATAGATAAGCCTTATCATAGGCTTACCTATAGGTACAAGTTGTAGAGGAGGGTTTACTTCCTCTTTAACCCCTCCTTCCCCAATAAAGTTAACCCCTTCCCTGCCAGTGTCATTTTGCAGTAACAGTGCATATGTATAGCACTGATTACTGTAGTAATATCACTGGTACTCCCAAAAGTGTCGAAAATGTCAGTCAAGGGTCCGATCTGTCTGCCACAATGTTGCAGTACCGCAAAAAAAAATCGCAGATCGCCGCCATTACGCGTTAAAAAAAAAAAAAAAAAAAATTACAAAAATCTTTCCCTTAGTAAACGCAATAACTTTTGCGCAAACCAATCAAAATACGCTTTTTGCGTTTTTTTTTTTTTTTTTTTTTACCAAACATATGTAGCATAAAACAAATTGGCCTAAAATGTTAAATTTTGATTTTTACATTTTTTTGGGGGGGAATTTCATATAAAAAAATGTGAAAAATATTGTTATTTTTGCAAAATTGACGCTCTTTTTTTGTTTATAGCGCATGATCATAAAATCGCACAGGTGATCAAATACCACCAAAAGAAAGCTCTGTTTGTGGGGAAAAAAGGAAGTCAAATTGTCCGTTAAAGTCACGCAGTGCCGAATCGCAAAATAGGCCCTGGTCAGGAAGGGGGTAAAATCTTCCGGGGCTTAAAAGTGGTTAAATAAAAATGTAGAATATCAATTTTCTTTTTTTTTTTCTTTTTTTTTTTTTTTATCGGATGTGTTTTTGCTTACTGTTGCCGATTAATGTTATTTTTCCATATTTTTGTTTTTTGTTGGGTTTTTTTGTTGCTTTTTTTATAGGCAACGCAGGTGGTTTCCTGTTCCATCGGCTTGGTAAAAAAAAGGGCAATTCTGATTAGTAAATGAGTCATGAATGCACTCAGAGTAGTGATTAGGTCGGTCATTTTTCTAAATTGATGATCATTTTTTTTTTTTTTCTTTGGTTTCCTGAGGCCATGCGCTGTCATGGTTCTAAAGCCATTGTTCGGTTAATAAAAGAATACATTGCAATATATTTGTGTCTTTGTTTTCCAGGGCAACCTTTCTTTTCGTTACCAAGAAAAAAATAATCAACGTGCCGTGTGCCAGAAAATCTTGGTTGCTTTGTACATCACATTTTTTTTTTCTATTTTTGGCAAATTTATCCCATTGAGGATGAAAATTTGGTTCCAGTTTGGAATGCTGGATACTGGAATTTAGGATATTTGGCAACAGCCTTCTAGACAGAAATGGAAGTGTGTTTAGAAATCCTGTTTCAATCACCTTTACTTGTTTTGGCAGCAAAATCCAGCAGGCTTTCTACAGTGCCTCTGATGGGGACTTTAGCCATGGGTTTCTGTACAGTGCAACTGCCCATCCTGTGAACTACTAAGGAGGTTCCTTCACAGTGGAGGAACTACCAGGTTCACAAAGGTCACACTTGCCACCAGGCCCTCATGTCCCCCCACTGTGGGAAAAGTAGAGTCTCAGCCCTCTTTCTGTTGCATTCCCTGAAACATAAAATATTCCTGTATAGAGTATCGGGATCTTGTAAGTCAAGGACTTGACAAAGCGCATGCGTGCGAAACATGTAGTCACGGCAACAAGGCGAGCTTGTGTTCCACGCTGGTTCCTGCACTGGGCTTGGTTACCTAGTTACTGTGTGACGTCCATCCCGGGAAGTCGCGCTGCTCGAGGCGCTTGTTTACAACGGCCGGTACACACGCCGGAGGCATCCCGCCTGCATCCACTCCTTGCTCCATAGATGATCTCCAATCCATCCAAGGGTCCCAACATCCTGATCGAGAGAGTGGCAATTGGTCCATCTTGAGTGTCATTATGGGACCTTTCTCAATGTCCTCACTGTTATCCAGGACCGTGTGGTAACCACTTGCACTTTGTTTTTTTACTTTCAACTGTTAATAAACTACTTCTCCTTTTGCCGGCTGCTCATGGGTTATCTCTTACACATGCGATCACTGTGCGCTGTCCATATTCTGTTAAAAACATTGAGCATATATTGACCTCCGTGTCATACAAGGGGTCAACTACCTCTGGTGAGTGAGCATGCTTTTGGGGCACCTTGTAAGGCAGCAGCACTTCATGGGGGTTGAAGAGTCTGACCATTGGAAGAAGGTGGTCATAATTGTCTGATGGTGTAATTTCCTGAGTTGTGTAATGTATCCCAGGATCACTCCTTCACGTACTGCTCTTTCAGATAATCGGGCCACTGGACAGTTATGAAAACAAAGTATGCAGCGCTTGATATGACAATGACAAAATCAGTCACTAAAGAAAGTAATGATTTGCACAATACATCAAAGTAGACTGTAAAGCAATATGAGAAAAGTCCATGGGGGAAAGAAGTCCAATAAGAAGTCCAAGATATAGGTGATGAATTAGAAGATGTGACCTCCACCAAACGCCAACATTAACCACTTGCCGACCGCCGCAAGTACATATACTGCGGCGGTCAGCCCCTCACAGGCAAAGTGACGTACCGGTACGTCACTAGCCTGTGAGGCTCTGGGGAGCGGTCACGGTCCCCCCTGCGCGTGTGAGCGGCGGACCCAATGTCCGCCGCTCACTCACGATCATCCGTGACAGCGGGAGAAAGGCAGGCGGCTAGTGTAAACAAGCCACCTGTCATTCTCCCCTGTGTAGGAACAGTGATCATACGGTTCTACTATGTAGGACCGTTGATCAGTGTTCCTACACCTCAAGCCACAGCCACATCACAGTTACAATCACGCCCCTAGGGACACACACAGTCCCTCCCTCTCAAATAAAGTTAACCCCTTCACCACCAGTGTCATTTTACAGTAACAGTGCATATGTATAGCACTGATTACTGCAGTAATGTCACTGGTAACCCCAAAAGTGTCAAATGTCAGTCAAGGGTCCGATCTGTCCGCCCCAATGTCGTTAGTAAATACGATAACTTTTGCGCAAACCAATCAAAATACGCTTTTTTTTTTTTCTTTTAACCAAAAATATGTAGCATAAAACAAATTGGCTGAAAATGTTAAAAAAAATTTTGATTTTTTAATTTTTTTTGGGGGGAATTTCATATAAAAAAATGTGAAAAATATTGTTATTTTTGCAAAATTGACGCTCTTTTTTTGTTTATAGCGCATGATCAAAAAATTGCACAGGTGATAAAATACCACCAAAAGAAAGCTCTGTTTGTGGGAAAAAAAGGACGTCAAATTCGTTTAGGTACAGCGTCACACGACCGCGCAATTGTCCGTTAAAGTCACGCAGTGCCGAATCGCAAAATACCCCCTGGTCAGGAAGGGGGTAAAATCTTCCGGGGCTTAAGTGGTTAATGGCCTCTTACCAAAACCATAAGATCCCCATTACAGGGATCTCAATGCGCTTATGACAAGGACTCTCCTCACACACCACGGTAGATGAACAAATACAATATCTCCTCCAACAGGAAATGCCTCTGCATGCTCAAAATCGATCCTCTCATGGGGGTGATATTAGACTCAATGGCACATAAAAGAAGAAAAGACTCCTCATGGTGCAGTATACTCAAACACAAGCACTTTAATGTAGGAAAAGCCAATGTAACACTCACATTTTGATCAATAAAAACAGGCATCAAAGGTCAATATCCTGTGGGGGACTCGAAAGTGGACAGTGTGGTAGCTTTAGCCTGGTAATCTTCGATTGAAGGCAGAAGAACGCTGCAAGGTGATCACAGGGCGGACTTTACCGGTCCCCTACCGGTTTCGTCAAATCCTGACGTCATCAGGGGGCGTTGTTTGACGCCACGTTTACCCACGTTAAATGGCTAACAAAAAGCGGAAGGGGAGGAGCGGCGTACGCTCCGGCCCATCTCCCCCGTTACCGCTGACGCTGACCACACATTAGCATGGCTAGAGGACTTCTTTCCCCCATGGACTTTTCTCATATTGCTTTACAGTCTACTTTGATGTATACTTTGTTTTCATTTCTTTTGGGTTGAGGTACAACTTTTTTATGCTAGCAGCTGATATTGTAATCTTACCATTTAACTTGATTAAGCGCAGTATAATCTGTTTTTATTCCACTGGACAGTTATGACCACCTTCTTGCAATGCTCAGACTCTTCAACCCCCATTAAGTGCTGCTGCCTTCCAATGTGCCCCAAAAGCATGCTCCCTCACTGGTGGTAGTTGACTACTTGCATGATAAGGAGGTCAATAAAATGCAATGTATCCCAGATCACCCCTTCACATACTGCTCCACTGTCAGGATATTACACTACTGGACAATTATGACCACCTTCTGAGGTAATTTCTCGTCAGTGGAGCAGTACATGGAGGAGTAATCCTGGGATACATTGAGCGTATATTGACCTTCTTATCATACATCTATCTCTGGTGAGTGAGCATGCTTTTGGGGCACCTGGGAAAGCAACAGCTCTTAACGGGGGTTGAAGAGGTTTTCACTTTGCAGCTAAAAAGCACTTCTGAATGGACGTTCTTGGTTACACGCTTCTTTTGTCCTTTATATGATACAAGTTGAACTCCCCTTGGAACGATTTAACATTTTTTTTTTAATCAATTATCATTTTATTATTCCATTATTTTAATACTTTTTTTTATTTAATAACACAGAGTACTTTGACATTACAATTGGTAGTAGGTAGCGCCGTTCTTTATATAATTCTTTAATCACTATTCAGATGGGCCCCTGGTGCAGTAGTAGGGTCCGCATAGCCAGAAGGTCTCCTCTTGATGCATTCAGAATACACACCATAAAAGCTGTGGATCTAGATCAGCTATTCTCAACCAGGGTTCCTCCAAAAGTTGCTAGGGGTTCCTAAAAACGGTCACTGATAGACCTCCCATTCAATGATGCTTGCATGATTTCGGATTCCTCCAGAAGTTCCTAGGGGTTCCTTGAGCTGTCACTGATAGACCTCCCATTCAATGGCGCTTGCATGATTTCAGGTTCCTCCAGAAGTTACTAGTGGTTCCTTGAGCTGTCATTGATAGACCTCCCATTCAATGGCGCTTGCATGATTTCAGGTTCCTCCAGAAGTTACTAGGGGTTCCTTGAGCTGTCACTGATAGACCTCCCATTCAATGATGCTTTCATGATTTCAGGTTCCTCCAGAAGTTACTAGGGGTTCTTTGAGCTGTCACTGATAGACCTCCCATTCAATGGTGTTTGCATAATTTTAGGTTCCTCCTGAAGTTACTAGTGGTTCTTTGAGCTGTCATTGATAGACCTCCCATTCAATGGTGTTTGCATAATTTTAGGTTCCTCCAGAAGTTGCTAGGGGTTCCTTGAGCTGTCATTGATAGACCTCCCATTCAATGGCGCTTGCATGATTTCAGGTTCCTCCAGAAATTACTAGGGGTTCCTTGAGCTGCCACTGATAGACCTCCCATTCAATGACGCTTGCATAATTTCAGGTTCCTCCAGAAGTTGCTAGGGGTTCCTTGAGCTGTCATTGATAGACCTCCCATTCAATGGCGCTTGCATGATTTCAGGTTCCTCCAGAAGTTACTAGGGGTTCCTTGAGCTGCCACTGATAGACCTCCCATTCAATGACGCTTGCATAATTTCGGGTTCCTCCAGAAGTTACTAGGGGTTCCTTGAGCTGTCACTGATAGACCTCCCATTCAATGGTGCTTGCATAATTTCAGGTTCCTCCAGAAGTTACTAGGGGTTCCTTGAGCTGTCATTGATAGACGTCCCATTCAATAGCGCGTGCATCATTTTTGAGCCAAAGCCACTTGGCAGAGCCAGCATCGTGATGCCTCTGGGTGGCATTTAGACCACATCTGTAAATGGGCATTTTCCCTCTCACCCCCAATAAATTGGTTCTAGTTGGAGATTCTTGAGACCTGGAAATTATTTCAAGAGTTCTGCTGTTCAGAAAAGCTGGTGTAGATCGTGAGCTCCTTCTCCATCTGTGGATCTCTACCACCAGAAAAAAAACGAAAAAAAAAAAACGACTCAAGTAGCTTGAACAGGGTTCACATTTAGACGACACTTTAAAAGTTCCATCAGATTTATTTTTTTATTTTTATGAAAGCTAATGTTCTTTACTACCAACTAAGGCTATGTTGTGATGGCACCTTGTCGGTTTTTATATTCTTTGTTCAGTCAAACATAAAAGGAAAAAAAAAAAAAATTTTAAAGGGAAGAAGCTGTGGAAACAACCAATAGTTTTTCTTGTATGTGCTCCGGTAAAAGAGTTGTGTCCTTGGATCTTATTGTTTGAATTTTTTTTTCTTTAAAGACGAAATTTTTACATAACGCTTTTATTGTGCAGCGTGATGTATAAACCTGTGTATTCACAAAGACAAAATACTGTTGGCGGAAAAAAAAAAAAAGAAGCGTAATTTATTTTTTCGGCTTCTGAGTGTCCTTGCGTTCTGCTCAAAGAGATCGGAGAGAGAGAGAAAAAAAAATGATCTACTTCGTTAACCGGGGAAGAAACCTGTACAGCCCCTCGAATAAACATTTCGCTGTCAAGGTTACAAAAATATTGTGCGGGCACACAATGCACAACACATGCGTATTGTTTCCTATGCATGAGTTGCATTATTTTAACGGCGTAGATGAAAAAAATAATCACAGTTGCTGTTATGGGAAAATATTTTTCCTTTTTTTTCCCTCTTTTTTTGAAAAAAAAAATCTAAATTTTTTTTCTTATGCGATTTCAAATGGTTTCCTAATTTACCCAAAAATTAGTAAAATATCATCTTGCTTGTTAAAATAGAATATAAATTCTTGCTGCATTCTACTTTGTTTTTTTTTTTTGTTTTTTGTTTTTTTTAATGTGTCTTTCCCCATCAAAGAAAAAGTGAAAAAGCTGAACTATCATCGTACATCAATGCTCAACCTTTTAAAGAGCGAGGCCCATTGAGGTGATTTGGTCGTGGGCCAAAATTAAATAAAATGGTTCTGAATTTAAATTTTTTTTTTTTTGTATTTTGAATAGCATAAAGATTATTTTAAACGGCAATCAGGATCATCATTTTCCATGGATCAATCCCTGTTGGATGTTTACCCACTGTTTAACCACTTGCCGACCAGTCACGTTGACTGTACTGCGGCAAAGTGGCTTGTTCCCGTCCAGCGACGTAGACCTACGTCGCTGGATTCCTCTTCTTGTGGGCGGCGCGCGCGCGCCGCCGGAGGCTCGTTCCCTCTGTTTTCAGTCACAGCGGCAGTCGGGCCAGGGGAAGAGAGGCGGTGATCACCGCTGCTCTTCCCCGGTCGTCGGGGAATCGAGTCTGGAGATCCGCCCACTTGTGTAAACAGAGCGGGCGGATCTCCGAAGTGACAAACAGCGACAGATTGCAGGGTTCAGCATAGCTGAACATGCAATCTGTCCCTGTGTCACTCAGTCACCTCCCCCCACACATGTCAGTAAGCACCAGGCATACATTAACCCCTCCCTCTCCAATAAAATTAACCCCTTCCCTGCCAGTGTCATTTTTACAGTAACAGTGCATATTTATAGCACTGATTACTATAGAAATGTCACTGGTACCCCCAAAAGTGTCAAAAATGTCAGTCAAGGGTCCGATCTGTCCGCCGCAATGTCGCAGTCCCGCAAAAAAAATCGCAGATCGCCGCCATTACTCGTTAAAAATCGCAGATCGCCGCCATTACACGTTAAAAAAAAAAAAAAAACACCAAAAATGACAAATCTTTCCCTTAGTTAGTAAACGCAATAACTTTTGTGCAAACCAATCAAAATACGCTTATTGTGATTTTTTTTTTTTACCAAACATAGGTAGCAGAAAACAAATTGGCCAAAAATTTAAAAAAATTTAGATTTTTACATTTTTTGGGGGGAATTTCATATAAAAAATTTTGAAAAATATTGTTATTTTTTCAAAATTGTTGCTCTTTTTTTGTTTATAGCGCAAAAAGTAAAAATCGCACAGGTGATCAAATACCACCAAAAGAAAGCTCTGTTTGTGGTAAAAGGACGTAAATTTCGTTTGGGTACAGCGTCGCACGACCAGGCAATTGTCAGTTAAATTCGCACAGTGCCGAATCGCAAAAAGTGTCCTGGACGTAGACAGCAAAATCCTCCGGTGGTAAAGTGGTTAATCAGGCGGACTCAATTAAACTGATCGTGGGAAAGGGGCCTAAGGCTGCTTTCACAGTGATGTGCTGCGGATTACCCGCACGGTGGATGCAGCGCAGTGCACCTGCAGCTTTCCTGTGGGTTAGCTGCATTTTGCCATACACATCCATTATATCTTACAGGTGTGGTGCACTTTTAAAAAGCGCACCAAACCCACAGGATATAATTGGAATCCATGGCTCAGTGCAGCTAACACGCAGGAAAGCCGCAGGTGCATTGCATTGCCCTGCCCCTACGAATCAGTGTGAACCAGTCTAGTAACCATTGCAAAACTATTGCCCAAACTCTGCAAAACTCTGATATTATGCCCATTGCTTTAATGCCCAAACTGTGTTTTTCATAAACAGACCTTCCTTCGCTTTCTGCATCTGTTGGCATAACCACTTTCTGCAGGCATCGCCAGCTGTAGAAAATGTTGCTGTCCCAGGCAGAGTGCACTTGGCGCTACAGAGGAAGCATCGGCTTATGCAGTTCTGCTCCTACCACAGCCGCTTGCTTCCACTTTCGCTGGCTCCATCCACAGCACTGATGCTCTGGAATGGTGAGTTGGCGACCCGCGATCTGGGCTTGGCGACCCGCGATCTGGGCTTGGCGACCCGCAATCTGGGCTTGGCGACCCGCCATCCAAGAGAAGAAGGTCTCTAACCACTTTAGAGGGTTCTGCGGGTCACCAGTTGGGCACCCCTGCCGTACATCTTCCCCCGCTATACTTACCTTTGAGAATGCTGAGCTGTCAGTGCCCACACAGTTGGTGCAGCGGTCTTAGGATTTGATGTTCCCAATCTTCCCCCTCTTCCATCTGCAGTACTTACAGGATGGACGGATTCTGATTGGTCAGCGCCTGCCCAGGGAATCGCTCCGGCCTGTGCCGGAAAGTGTTGCAGGAGGAAGAGTGGGATTTTCAGATCCCTGGGCCAGCGTGGGCACTGAACAGCTTAGCATCAACTGAGGTAAGTACGCAGGGGGGGGGGAGGAATGGGGGGATAGGGTTGGGGAGGTCCAAAGCATCTCGTCTCTGATCCCTCTGAATATTTCATAAAACGTTTTTGACTTATTTGACTATGCACAAGCTGCTGGTGGTGGTAGGATCTAATTATATACATACAACTCTCATCACAATTCAGTGGAGTCCTGCCATTTTTGTGCTTACAGAACATAAGCCATATGCATGCGCAGGGGGTGTGCCAGGTATGCCTCGGCACACCCTAATCACTACGTGCGGTGCAGATTCCCCCTACTGCCTGGGCTTCTCCCTGTGTTGCCCCCGCCGCACAGTGCTGCTGGCTTCTTTTTGCTCCCCCAGGCTTCTGTGAGGGGTGTTTCAGGATGGAGAGTGTGGACATGGGCTAGTAAATGTCATTTTCCGGCCCCTTCCTTTTCTAAATGAAAACAGTGAACTCGCTCACTGTGTTCATTTATTACCGAAGCATAGTAAACTGTTTGTTAGATTGTGAATGAGCAGCACAGAGAGCTTCCCATTCATTCATGGTCCCATGCATATGAGGCTGCAGAGAAAGGCGTGCGTGTTTTGAGCTTTGGAGTACACACCCTAATACAATAGGCTGCACACACCTATGACCTAAGCACTGATGAAGATAGAACGTCTCAGCCCCTGAAACATGTTGGCTTATTTATCCCACCGAATATTTAATTCAAAAACATTTTTGACTCGTTGACCATTGGGGTGGCCCTCCTACTTCTACTTACAGCAATATAAACCAGGCAGATTTTTAACTTGCCCAAAAAATTGTCCGTAGAACGTTCATACCAAAATCTCCTACAGTTGTTTCTCCTCCATCATAAGAATGATTTATTTTTTTTAAATGACAACATTGTTGGCAGCTGCGTTTTTTTTTAATGCTGTTCATGCAAGCGCACTCCCGCGGAGGATTCCAGCTCATAACTAAAAATGGAAAGGAAGCAGTGTCTAGTTGCATTTTTGAGATGTTCTCTTCTCGCCTATAGGCTATGGAGGCCTGCCCTCACATGTTCCCGGGTTCTGGCATTGTATAAATGGCTCCTCTTTGGCCACAAAACCAGAAGGCAGGAGATGTGCCTTCCAAACAAAATATCTGTCCTATTAATAGACAATTATAGTGAATAATAGGAATATGATTAGCGCAACTTTGTTTTTATGTAGGTCCTGTGCAATGGTTGTTCATATTGAACGCACAGACACATGTATAGTCTGCTCCTTCTGCCTATCTCCCTTCCTAGTCCTCAGCAAAAAATCTTCCTTTTGCTTTTTCTTTTTTTGTTTTTTTGTTTTTTTTTGGAGGGGGTTGGGGGTGATGGAACTGGTACAATGCAAGGACTTTGTCCAGATATTTGGTTCTTTTTGCGGTAGGGATTCATGGTGGACCTCCATGCCCAGCTTGCAATATGAAGTGTGGGTGCTTTAGGTCAGTGGTCCTCAACCCTGGCCTACAGGGCCCACTAACAGGCCAGGTTTTAAGTATTACCTTGGGGAGATGCAGACTAGAATACTGCAATCACTGAGCAGCAAATGTTATCACCTGGGATGTATTTCAGTTATCTTGCAAACCTGGCCTGTTAGTGGGCCCTGTAGGCCAGGGTTGAGGACCACTGCTTTAGGTGGTTCTAAGGGCTAAAGGTTTTTTACCTTAATAAACTCTTTGCATTAAGGTGAGAAAGGTGCACCCCTTTTCCCCACTCCCACAGCAACCCCTAAATACTTACTTCGGCCCTATCCCTGTCCCAGTGCTGTGTATGAGAGTAGCTGTGCTGCTGTCTCTCTCTTCTCATTGGATACTGTGAGAGCAGCAAGAACCAATGGCTGTCAGTCAAACCCCGTGATGAGAGAGAGAGCTGGGGTGTGGGGCCAAGCCACACTACCTTTCATTAGACTTGCATGGTCAAAAACCTTCTATAAAAACGCTCCTTGCCAAAAACATACAAGTGTACCAATAAGCAAGCAGTGTAGAATAATCCAGCAGTAGGGCGGTAACACCAGGCCCAAACCATTGCTTGAATTGGCAGGCATATGCCCCCCTTCCTCTGAGCTCAGTTTACAGTGCGATTTTACACTGCTTGCTTATTGGTACACTTTTGAGAGTGCTTTTGGCCTTGGGTTTATTTTAACAAAGGCTATTGGTAATGCACTAGGCCAGTGGTTCTCAAATCCGGTCCTCGAGCCCACCAACATGCCAGGTTTGCAAGATAACTTAATTACATTACAGGTGATCTCATTTTGCTGCTCAGTGATTGCAGTATTTTAGTCTGCATCTCCCCAGGGTAATACTTAAAATCTGGCCTGTTAGTGGGTCCTGAGGACCAGAGTTGAGAACCTCTGCACTAGGCCCTTGCATTCAGTTTGTTTTTTGGGTTTAGTGCTATATTAACTTAAAAAAAAAAAAAAGCCTCAAGGGCCTAGTGCAGGGGTCTTCAAACTATGGCCCTCCATTTGTTCAGGAACTGCAATTCCCATCATGCCTAGTCATGTCTGTGAATGTCAGGGTTTTACAATGCCTCATGGGATGTGTAGTTCTGCAACAGCTGGAGGGCCATAGTTTGAGGATCCCTGGCCTAGTGCATGATCAAAAACCTTCCTTAAAAACGCCCAACGCCAAAAACATAGTGTACCGATAAGCAAACGGTGTAGAATGGGCTCAGAACTTTGAGGAAGGGGAGCATCCCCCACAATGCAAAAACCTGCCAATTCAATCAATGGTTTGGGCCTGGTGACACCGCCCCACTGCTGGATCATTCTACAGTGGGATTTTACACTGCTTGCTTATTGGTACACTTGTGAGTTTGTTTTTGGCCTTGAAAGCCTTTAATAAAGGTTTTTGGTAATACACTAGACTAGACCCTTGCGTCGTCCTTGTTTTTTTCAGTATAGATCTAAACCCATAAAACTGGAAAAACAAACCGGACACAAGGGCCTAGTGCATTACCAAAAAACCTTTACTAAGAACACTCAACGCCAAAACATAATAAAGGCTATTGGTGATATTGGTAATGCACTAGGCCCATGCATCCAGGTTTTTTTTTTTTTTTGCAGTTTTATGGGCTTAGATCTACGTTACCATAACAAAAAAAAAAGCAAAAAAACAGGATGACTCAAGGGCCTAGTGCATGATCAAAAACCTTCCATAAAAACATAGTGTGCCAATAAGCAAACAGTGTAAAATCACACTGTAGAATGGGCTCAGTACTTTGAGGAAGGGGGGTATCCCCCACAACACAAAAACCTTCCAATTCAATCATCGGTTTGGGCCTGGTGACACCGCCCCACTGCTGGATCGTTCTACAGTGTAATTTTACACTGCTTGCTTATTGGTACACTTGTGAATTTGTTTTTGGCATTGAAAGTTTTTAATAAAGGTTTTTGGTAATACACTAGACTAGTGATATGCAAACTGTGGCCCTCCAGTTGTTGCAAAACTACAAGTCCTATCATGCCTTTGCCTCTGGGCGCATGCTTGTGGCTCTCAGAATCTTGCTATGCCTCATGGGACTTGTAGTTCGGCAACATCTGGAGGGCCACAGTTTGCATATCCCTGCACTAGACCCTTGCGTCTCGTCCCCCCTGTTTGTTTTTTTTTATGTTAGTATAGATCTAAACCCATAAAACTGGAAAAACAAACAGGACGCCGCAAGGGCCTAGTGCATTACCAAAAAAAACTTTATCAAAAACAATCCATGCCAAAACATAATAAAGGCTATTGGTGAGATTGGTAATGCACTAGGCCCTTGCGTCCAGTTTTTTCTTTTACAGTTTTATAGGTTTAGATCTACGTTAACATAAAAAAAAACAGGACGACTCAAGGGCCTAGTGCATGATCAAAAACCTTCCTTAAAAACGCTCATTGCCAAAAACATACAAGTGTACCAATAAGCAAGCGTTGTAAAAATCACACTGTAGAATGGGCTCAAAACTCGGAGGAAGGGGGTGCATCCCCCAAAACACATAAACCTGCCAATTCAATCAACGGTTTGGGCCTGGTGACACCGCGTCACTGCTGGATCATTCTACAGTGTGATTTTACACCGCTTGCTTATTGGTACACTTGTGAGTTTGTTTTTGGCCTTGAACATTTTTTATAAAGGTTTTTGGTAATACACTAGACTCTTGGGACCTAGTGCATGATCAAAACCTTCCTTAAAAACGCTGATTGCCAAAAAAGCTGTAAAAACAAACAGGACGACGCAAGGGCCTAGTACATTACTGAATACCTTTATTAAAAACACACTCACAAGTATACCAATAAGCAAGCGTTGTAAAAATCACACTGTAGAATGGGCTCAAAACTCTGAGGAAGGGGGTGCATCCCCCAAAACACAAAAACCTGCCAATTCAATCAACGGTTTGGGCCTAGTGACACCCCTCACTGCTGGATCATTCTACAGTGTAATTTTACACCGCTTGCTTATTGGTATACTTGTGAGTGTGTTTTTAATAAAGGTATTCAGTAATGTACAAGGCCCTTGCATCGTCCTGTTTGTTTTTACAGCTTTATGGGTTCAGATCTTCGTTAACGTGACAAAAAAAGGTTGCAAATGCGCAGACAAAAATGCGCAAAAAGTGTTCAGCCTTTGACCAGGTTATGTCCATCTGATATCCCCATTATCACATAAGAGGAATGCCTGGAAAAAAAGATTATAAAGAAAATATTTGCATTCTAGAACACATAGAGACAGCAGCTGCCATCGCATTTAACAGTTGATTTACTTCGATGATAGGTGCGAATATACATATTAGCATATCGGCACACTAGCTCGGCAGGCGTCGGATATTCATTAACCCCCTTTTCCAGCAGTGCGTTGCCATCTTTAAATGAAGCTGCCTCAAGTGCCTTGTAGCTGTTAAATTGGATTTGTCAGGGAAACCAAAGTGTCAGCTGCTGCAGGAATGGGGTCCACAAAGGCTGCAGCGCCCCGTCCTTTATAGGCAGGGTTTAAATAACAATTGATGAGTTTTTAGAAGTTGTGGGGATCATTGTGATTAAGAGGAAAAGCTTTGTGAATAATGCAGAGTACACAACGCACAGCTGGCTAGCAGAATGCTTTCTCTACTAAGGGGAGGTCACCCCTAGTTCATGCTGCTGTGCCACCGCTGACTGACAGCCATGAAAACCTGAACACAATCGAACAAAGCCCTGGAAACGTGCATTACCTTCTCATTTCAATTTTAAAACTCTGAAAGGAGGGAAAAGGGGAAAAAACAAATATTCGCGTTTGCAGATGTAGAATCGGATTTTGACCGAAGGCTTGATCCTTTCTTCGATCCTGCAGCAAGGAAAGTTGGCTCTAGCACTAACAGTTCATACCATTCATAGTGTGGGAGTCATGTATAAAGAAAAGTATTGCCTAATATACATACATAATTTACCTGTTTGGTGCAGAACTTGCCTAAATTGTTATCAAGACGCTGATTTTTACTTGCTTACTTTATATTGATAGTTGCATTTAAGAATTAGCAAATACTAATTCTCTCAAGCAGCGGCACCATTTTTCCTCTAGAGGTTGCTAGGGGTTCCTTGAGCTGTGGCTGATTGACCTCTCTTCTGATGGTGCCAATGTAAAGAGCATTCTTCCCACTGATCACCAATGTAAGGGTCATTCTTCCCACTGACCACCAATGTAAGGAGCATTCTTCCCACTGATCACCAATGTATGGAACATTCTTCCCACTGATCACCAATGTAAGGAGCATTCTTCCCACTGACCACCAATGTAAGGGACATTCTTCCCACTGATCACCAATGTAAGGAGCATTCTTCCCACTGACCGCCAATGTAAGGGGCATTCTTCCCACTGACCGCCAATGTAAGGAGCATTCTTCCCACTGACCACCAATGTAAGGGGCATTCTTCCCACTGACCACCAATGTAAGGAGCATTCTTCCCACTGACCACCAATGTAAGGGGCATTCTTCCCACTGACTGCCAATGTAAGGGGCATTCTTCCCACTGACCACCAATGTAAGGGGCATTCTTCCCACTGACTGCCAATGTAAGGGGCATTCTTCCCACTGACCACCAATGTAAGGGGCATTCATCCCACTGACTGCCAATGTAAGGGGCATTCTTCCCACTGACCACCAATGTAAGGGGCATTCTTCCCACTGACTGCCAATGTAAGGGGCATTCTTCCCACTGACCACCAATGTAAGGAGCATTCTTCCCACTGATCACCAATGTATGGAACATTCTTCCCACTGACCGCCAATGTAAGGGGCATTCTTCCCACTGATCACCAATGTAAGGAGCATTCTTCCCACTGACCACCAATGTAAGGGACATTCTTCCCACTGATCACCAATGTAAGGAGCATTCTTCCCACTGACCGCCAATGTAAGGGGCATTCTTCCCACTGATCACCAATGTAAGGAGCATTCTTCCCACTGATCACCAATGTAAGGAGCATTCTTCCCACTGACCGCCAATGTAAGGGGCATTCTTCCCACTGACCGCCAATGTAAGGAGCATTCTTCCCACTGACCACCAATGTAAGGAGCATTCTTCCCACTGACCACCAATGTAAGGGGCATTCTTCCCACTGACCACCAATGTAAGGGGCATTCTTCCCACTGACCACCAATGTAAGGGACATTCATCCCACTGACCACCAATGTAAGGGGCATTCTTCCCACTGACCGCCAATGTAAGGGGCATTCTTCCCACTGACCTCCAATGTAAGGGGCATTCTTTCCACTGACCACCAATGTAAGGGACATTCATCCCACTGACCACCAATGTAAGGAGCATTCTTCCCACTGACCACCAATGTAAGGAACATTCTTCCCACTGATCACCAATGTAAGGGACATTTTTCAATGACTCCTGATAAATTTGTTTTAGCTGGGGTTTCCTGAGACCTGAAAAT
This sequence comes from Pelophylax lessonae, assembly GCF_965119305.1. NCBI lineage: Eukaryota > Metazoa > Chordata > Amphibia > Anura > Ranidae > Pelophylax > Pelophylax lessonae. The sequence continues at coordinate 13,371,159 of NC_138777.1, read as the reverse complement.
CATTTCAAAGATTTTTTTCTGGGGTAAGTAGGTTTAGAAAGGCTGCCAGAGAGTGACTTGGACAGGACTTCTTGCCTTGCTGCAAGAGAGCAAAGGAGCAGCGCTGTTTGATAGGTGGGCATTAAAGTAAACCTGTTGCTTTGCTAAATAGCACAAGGAGAGGAAAGGCCAGGCTCTGCTGTAATGCACACAGGGAACATGCCAGCAGGAGATATGAGAAGAACGAATACCCCATCAGTCTGCTGCTTCTTCTCCTTCATTCTCCTGTGGCTGAAGGCTTGGTATGTCCCAGCTGTGCTGCTGCTGCTACACTGGATGTGAAATCTGGCTGTGCTATCTGGCAGGGGGTGCCTGGATCACTAAGCTGGATGAACAGAATAATAAATCCTTTGGCAGGGTATATGGGTGCTTTTAGCTGTCTACCTTAAGTTCTGCTTTGAAAAAAAAAAAACTCTAGTATATATTCAGTAAGTAAGCCTTTGAGGCCAGTGTTAAGTTTTCCAGCATGTAATGATTATAGGTTTTTTAGCATTTTTTTTTTTTCTGTACAATATTTACATGATTTTATTTTAGATGTGTAGGTTCTCCCTCTGGTGGTTATCTGTATTTTATTTTTTTGTATTTTATTTTTTTATTTTTTGTCGGGTGCAACAAGGGGCAATTTTTTCTTCTATTTTTTTTGGCTTGGTCCTTTTTTTTTTTTTTTTTTTTTTGGGCTAAGTCCTCGTCCCCTTCATTTTTTTTTTTTTTTTTTTTTTTTTTTGGGGCTTAGTCCTCGTCCTCTTTTTCTTTTTTTTGGGCTAAGTCCTCGTCCTCTTTTTCATTTTTTTTTTTGGGCTTAGTCCTTGTCCCCTTTTTAATTTTTTTTTTTTTTTTTTGGGGCTTAGTCCTCGTCCTCTTTTTCTTTTTCTTTTGGGCTAAGTCCTCGTCCTCTTTTTCATTTTTTTTTTGGGCTTAGTCCTCGTCCCCTTTTTCATTTTTTTTTTTTTTGGGGCTTAGTCCTCGTCCCCTTTTTCATTTTTTTTTTTTTTTTGGGGCTTAGTCCTCGTCTCTTTTCATTTTTTTTTTTTTTTTTTTTTTTTGGGCCTTGCCCCCTATTTAAATTTCTGTTGTGTTTGCTTCTTGTACGGCCCTTGCAGGCCACTTCCCTTTTTTTCAGATTTTGAACTTAGCACACTGCACAGGAAAGGGACCCGATCAGCCAAGTCCTGCTGAGCATTTTTTTTTTTTTTTTTTTTTCCAGGGCTGTGAAAAGAATGAATTATTCAGCAGAAGCATGCCTACAGCCGCCCATTTGGGAGCTTTGATCTGCGAATCAGGCGGCCGCATGAATGCCCTTATTGTCAGTTTATGTGTACACAGTGTGTGAATTATTGAAAATAGTGAGGCCTGAGCCTCATCTGGTAGAGATTACAGTGCAGGCATGCTGGGTGAGGGCCTGTAATTGAATGTCCCCAGATGCTGTTTATTGGCCCACGTCACATGACCCCCCCCCCCCGTCCCCCATCCTTTGCAGCAAGCTTGTCTCCACAAAACGCAGGGCGCCCAGCCGCATCATGAGTGCGCGCTTTACCCCAGCACCTGCCCGGAATATTTTTACAAGCCAAGTTTTTATTTTTTTTGTACATTGTTTAAATGAAGAGGACCCGACTTTTTGCCTTAAACAGATTTATTCCTTGTTGACTTGCAAAACTCTTCTTGTGTGCACAAAGGATTTTCTTACTAAGCAGATTTGAAAGTGAATGGAACATAAATATGGGAGGGGGAGGGCGGGTTGTTGGCTTTATGGTCACTTTAGCAAAAGTTTTTCAGTTTTTTTTAGCCCGAGGAGTCAGGCAATAGGACACCACCTTCGGCCAGGGGATTGTAGTTTTATGTTCTTCGTAGAGCATTGCCATATTCACTACCACAGCAAACCCCTCCGAAGGGAAAGGGGGGGGGGGGGGTTAGCTTACAGTAAATCCCAACTCCGTCCTGTTTATTTTTTTTTCAGCTATGGATAGTGGGGAGGGGTTACAAACTTTTTTTTTTTCAGTTTTTGGGTGCATGTTGGAAATGTATTCTCTCATTTCCTTCCCCTTTCAATAGGACAGGAAATCAGGGAAAATTTGTCTATTGGTGACACAAATGGCGATAGAATTTTTTTTTTTTTTGTTTTTTTGAATCAGAAAAGGTTTTTATTCTGAAAATACCAGGTACAAAAACTTTTTTTGAATTCCAGTATACCAGTAAATACATCTGTAAACAACATACAGTCCAGGCAAATAAGGTACAATATTAAACTGCATCTCTTATCCTGCAAGGTTAAACACATCACCTCCCCTACCTACCTCGTCCATACTCCCAGATAGGAATTAAATGGTTTGTAGAACCTGTGTGAGGCTATATGTCTCGCCTACATTTCCGGTGATCACCCAGAGTGTACTCAGCCTGTGGGATGCTGCAATATCCTCATCAGAACAAGCTCCCTTGGGGATAACCCAGGGACATTAAGCCATGGAGGCTTTTTTTATATGTGTGTTTTCTGTCTTTGTAGTGTATTGAAAATTGCAATAAAAAGAATAAAAAGAAAAAGATAGGGGCAAGAGATGGTCAGACTATAGGCATGTTACCAAAGGTGAGAGACTATGGGCATGCTGCAAGAGATGGTCTGAGAAAGAAGGGCATGCTGCAAGAGATGGTCTGAGAAATAAGGGCATGCTGCAAGAGATGGACCGAGACTATGGGCAATGCTACAAGTGATGTCCTGAGACTATGGGCAATGCTACAAGTGATGGCCTGAGACTATGGGCATGCTACAAGTGATGGCCTGAGACTATGGGCATGCTACAAGTGATGGCCTGAGACTATGGGCATGCTAAAAGTGATGGCCTGAGACTATGGGCATGCTACAAGTGATGGCCTGAGACTATGGGCATGCTACAAGTGATGGCCTGAGACTATGGGCATGCTACAAGAGCTGGCCTGAGACTATGGGCATGCTACAAGTGATGGCCTGAGACTATGGGCATGCTACAAGAGCTGGCCTGAGACTATGGGCATGCTACAAGAGCTGGCCTGAGACTATGGGCATGCTACAAGTGATGGCCTGAGACTATGGGCATGCTACAAGAGCTGGCCTGAGACTATGGGCATGCTGCAAGAGCTGGCCTGAGACTACGGGCATGCTCCAAGAGCTGGCCTGAGACTATGGGCATGCTACAAGTGATGGCCTGAGACTATGTGCATGCTACAAGAGATGGCCTGAGACTATGGGCATGCTACAAGAGATGGCCTGAGACTATGGGCATGCTACAAGAGTTGGCCTGAGACTATGGGCATGCTACAAGTGATGTCCTGAGACTATGGGCATGCTACAAGTGATGTCCTGAGACTATGGGCATGCTACAAGAGCTGGCCTGAGACTATGGGCATACTACAAGAGCTGGCCTGAGACTATGGGCATGCTACAAGAGCTGGCCTGAGACTATGGGCATGCTACAAGAGCTGGCCTGAGACTATGGGCATGCTACAAGAGTTGGCCTGAGACTATGGGCACGCTACAAGAGAATGGTCTGAGACTATGGGCATGCTACAAGAGAATGGTCTGAGACTATGGGCATGCTACAAGAAATGGTCCGAGGCATGGGCATGTAAATAAAGTAAAGAAAGGTAGAACCTCTGCCAAAGTATTACAGCCCTCTTCTTTACCCGTCTTCTCCTCCTTCCCTGATGACGTAAGCAAGACATTATTCTGGAAAATTGCTTGCAAAACTGTGGCAACAGTAGTTGTATTATAAATGTATTTGGTTTATTGTGAAAGTAATTAGAGATAAAGCTATAAAATATGAGGCTGTACATTACATAGCCATCTTGTCGTAGCTCCAGAGTCAGGCAGAAATGTTTAGACACAATCTTAGATTAAGTGATATAGCAGAGCTAATGGCAGAACCGTGTTGTGTACTATCTGGTATGTATGACGTTTTTGTTCTGCATTCAGATCAGAGGTTGTTTGTACAGAAAACCCAGGAGGTTTAGTTCATTGTTAGACAGATCCCTTGATATTTACCTTGATAGCAGAGCATGTTGTGTCTACACTGTCGTTTCTCTGCATATGCAGAATCTAAGGTGACTAGATGTTGTCAGGATTCCAACTACATTGCATCCAATTACATGGAATTACAGAAGAATTTTTTATATGGGCAGGACCAGAGGTGTCGGGGCAGGGCAGGTGTCGCCATAGATGGGGCAGGGGTGGGGATGCCAGGGACAGGACATTGGTGAGGGTGTCTCTGGCAGGGGTGGGGGTGTTGGTGACAGGAAAGGGTTTGGGGCGACTAGACAGGGTGGGAGTGTCTGTTACGGGACATGGCAGGGGTGGGGAATGACAGTGAAGGGACATGGCAGGGGTGGGGAATGACAGTGAAAGGACATGGCAGGGGTGGGGATGTCGGTGATGAGACATGGTGGGGCTATCGGGGCAGGACCTTTGGTGTCGGGACGGGGCCAGGCCAGGGATGTATACCTCCATAGTGTAACCTGCATAGTGGGTGCACCTTTACCGAGATTAAGCAAGAACTTTGGAGTGTGTTGACTTCTTAGACTGTATATCTATAAGATGGTTTGAAGCTGGCCTGTCTTCAGAACTTACTGCACTTCACTCTTTTAAGACAGTATAATATATATATATATATATATATATATATACACACACACACACACAGTATCTTAAAAAAGTGAGTACGCCCTCACATTTTTGTAAATATTTTATTATAGCTTTTCATGAGACAACACTGAAGAAGTGAAATTTGCTACAATGTAAAGCAGTGAGTGTACAGCTTGTATAACAGTGTAAATTTGCTGTCCCCTCAAAATAACTCAACACACAGCCATTAATGTCTAAACCACTGGCAACAAAAGTGAGTACACCCCTAAGTAAAAATGTCCAGGTTTGGCCCAAAGTGTCAATATTTTGTGTGGCCACCGTTATTTTCCGGCACTGCCTTAACCCCCTTAGGCATGGAGTTCACCAGAGCTTCACAGGTTGCCACTGGAGTCCTCTTCCACTCCTCCATGAAGACATCACAGAGCTGGTGGATGTTAGAGACCTTGCGCTCCTTCACCTTCCATTTTAGGATGCTCAAAAGGGTTTAGGTCTGGAGACGTGCTTGGCCAGTCCATCACTTTTACCCTCAGCTTCTTTCGCAAGGCAGTGGTTGTCTTGGAGGTGTGTTTGGGGTCATTATCATGTTAGAATACTGACCTACGGTCCAGTCTCCGAAGGGAGGGGATCATGCTCTGCTTCAGTATGTCACAGTACATGTTGGCATTCATGGTTCCCTCAATGATCTGTAGCTCCCCAGTGCCGGAAGCACTCATGCAGCCCCAGCCCATGACACTCCCACCACCATGCTTGACTGTAGGCAAGACACACTTGTCTTTGTACTCCTCACCTGGTTGCCGCCACACACGCTTGACACCATCTGAACCAAATAAGTTTATCTTGGTCTCATCAGACCACAGGAGATGGTTCCAGTAATCCATGTCCTTAGTCTGCTTGTTTTCAGCAAACTGTTTGCAGTCTTTCTTGTGCATCATCTTTAGAAGCGGCTTCCTTCTGGGATGACAGCCATGCAAGCCAATTTGATGCAGTGTGCGGCGTATGGTCTGAGCACTGACAGGCTGACCCCCCCCCCCCCCCTTCAACCTCTGCAGCAATGCTGGCAGCACTCATATGTCGATTTCCCAAAGACAACCTCTGGATATCATGCTGAGCACGTGCACTCAACTTCTTTGGTCGACCATGGCGAGGCCTGTCCTGTTAAACCGCTGTATGGTCTTGGCCACTGTGCTGCAGCTCAGTTTCAGGGTCTTCAGCAATCTTCTTGTAGCCGAAGCCATCTTTATGTAGAGCAACAATTTTTTTTCAGATCTTCGGAGAGTTCTTTGTCATGAGGTGCCATGTTGAACTTCCAATGACCAGTTTGAGAGAGTGAGAGCGATAACACCAAATTTAACACACCTGCTCCCCTTTCACACCCGAGACCTTGTAACACTAACGAGTCACATGACACCGGGGAGGGAAAATGGCTAATTGGGCCCAATTTGGACATTGTCACTTAGGGGTGTACTCACTTTTGTTGCCAGCGGTTTAGACATTAATGGCTGTGTTGAGTTATTTTGAGTGGACAGCAAATTTACACTGTTATACAAGCTGTACACTCACTACTTTACATTGTAGCAAGGTGTAATTTCTTCAGTGTTGTCACATGAAAAGATAGAATAAAATATTTACATAAATGTGAGGGGCGTACTCACTATTTGTGAGATATATGTGTGTAAATGTATCAATTTGTTTTTCATATGTATACATATCCAAGCTCAAATGGTGTCTTCCAGTAAACTGACCCCATCCATTCCTTTATTTTAGGTAGGAATGAATTAATAGCCAGATACATCAAGTTACGGACAGGCAAAACGCGGACCAGAAAACAGGTAATACATCTGATTATCTTAATTGTTTGATGACATCGATCTATTAATTGTACTTTAATCATGCCCTGAATGCTGGGTTATTAGTGGACAGTGTGGATCCCAAATCGGGTGCTGCATAAAAGCTACCAAGATTGCCCAATTTACTATGCCATTTGTCTCATTATAATAATATAATGTATGCCTTTAAAAGCCTATTAGAATTTCTGTGGTAGTGAAGATGTCTGTTATGTTGGAGAACTCATGAGCTCTTATGCAGCATCATGGTCATGTTCATGCTGTGAGAACCTAAATTTCCACCAATTTCCATGGCTGTGCTTTACAATGTTTCAACCCATTCCCCAAAGAATATCTTGTATTAAAAACCCAACTCCATCCAGAACTTTTCAGGTATAGATAGAATAGGGAGGGAATAAAAACTCTGTAATATTTTTATGTTATCAGTGTTTGGTGCATGTTGGAAATTTATTCTCTCCCTTCCTGTCACATTTCAGTAGGATAGGAAGTCAGGGAAAATCTCTGTTGGTGACCCAAAGATCGATCGTAGAGTGGAAACCAATTAGAACAGTGGTAATAAACTTCTTTAAAATTGCAGCCCCCTAACATTCCTAAGGAGTGCACATAATATTGAGTGAAGCTAAGGCAAAATAAAACTGGCATAGATTGAAGACTTGCAACAGAAGTTTAGAGATTATGGGCACAATACAAGATAGCCTATGAGCAGGCTGCAGGAGACGGTCAGAGACTATGGGCATTCTGCAAGGGATGGTCAAAGACTATAGGCTTGTTAGAAAAGATTGTCAGACACTAAGGGCATGCTGCAAGGAGACGTTTAAAGACTGTTGGAGTGCAGCAAGAGATGGTCAGAGACTATGGACCTGCGGCAAGTGATGGTCAGTGACTTAAGGCATGCTGTCAGAGAGATGGTCAGAGACTATGGGCAGGCTGAAAGAAACGGTCAGAGACTATGGGCAGGCTGAAAGAAACGGTCAGAGACTATGGGCAGGCTGAAAGAAACGGTCAAAGACTATGGGCATGCTGCAAGAGATGGTCAGAGCCTATGGGCACTTGGGCAGGCTGCAAGAGATGGTCAAAGACTATGGGCATGCTGTAAGAGATGGTTAAAGAGTATAGGTATGCTGCAGGAGACAGTCAAAGACTATGGGCATGCTGCAAGAGATGGTCAAAGACTATAGGCATTTTGTAAAAGATTAGTCCGATACTATGGGCATGCTGCAAGAGATGGTCAGAGGCTATGGGCACTTGGGCAGGCTGCAAGAGATGGTCAAAGACTATGGGCATGCTGAGACTATAGGCATGCTGCAGGAGACAGGCAAAGACTAATGGTATGCTGCAAGAGACTGTCCGAGACTGTTGGCGTGCAGCAGGAGATGGTCAGAGACTATGGGCATGCTGCAAGAGACGGTCAAAGACTATGGGCATGCTGCAAGAGATGGTTAAAGACTATGGGAATGCTGCAAGAGACGGTCAAAGACTATGGGCATGCTGCAAGAGACGGTCAAAGACTATGGGCATGCTGCAAGAGATGGTCAAAGACTATGGGCATGCTGCAAGAGACGGTAAAAGACTATGGGCATGCTGCAAGAGACAGTCAAAGACTAAGGGCATGCTGCAAGAGACTGTCAGACTATTGACATGCAGCGAAAGATGGTCAGAGACTATGGGCATGCAGCGAAAGATGGTCAGAGACTATAGGCGTGCAGCGAAAGATGGTCAGAGACTATGGGCGTGCAGCGAAAGATGGTCAGAGACTATAGGCGTGCAGCGAAAGATGGTCAGAGACTATGGGCGTGCAACGAAAGATGGTCAGCGACTATGGTCGTGCAGCGAGAGAGGGTCAGAGACTATGGGCGTGCAGCCTGAGATGGTCAGAGACTATGGGCGTGCAGCAAGATGCGGTCAGAGACTATGGGCGTGCAGCGAGAGAGGATCAGAGACTATGGGCGTGCAGCAAGAGAGGATCAGAGACTATGGGCGTGCAGCGAGAGAGGATCAGAGACTATGGGCGTGCAGCGAGAGAGGGTCAGACTATGGGCGTGCAGCAAGAGAGGGTCAGAGACTAGGGGCGTGCAGCGAGAGAGGGTCAGAGACTAGAGGTGGAGACTAAGGAAAGGTTACATGAGACTGCTAGAAGAGATCACTGCTGTTACAGCCTGTTTACAAATCCATGCTTCCACATTCATGCTCCCTACGGCCCGTATGAATTACTTGTTACAGAATTTCATATTTCTCTCAGCAAAATCCAATATAAATGATCAAAGGAAGAAAAAAAGATAAGTGAAAAGCGATGAACAAGCAGAAAAAAAAATAAACTAAACCATTTAAGCACTAGAGGCCAGTCTAAATGTGTTGGTTTGAGCAAACCCGGAAATGCAGACCTCTGTCTGCAGGGGCCCAGAGGGCTGCACAATGAGTGCCGGGGGGGGGGGGGGTTAGAGCAAAGCTCTCTACATTTTTAAATTTGTTTTGTATACTATAATTAGGGGGACCCCCCCCCCCCCATTACAGTTTGGGGACAAGATGATAGGAAGTCTCCTTAGGCCGTAATGGAAGCCTGACAGAGGATCTCCAACCCTTCCCTCTCTCCTTCCAAACATGGCAATTCTGCTCAAGACTGATGCATTGATTTGTCTGATATATAAATTGCTGCTCCCGTTTGATGCAGACAGTGTGCCAATCACATCCCCCGCTGTTGGAGTCATGCTACTCACCCGCAGCACTCTGTGTTATACAACATGTACAGTATATGGATGCAGCCTGTCTCTAATATTCAATCAGTGACAAACATTGTAAAGCACTTTTGTGGTATTGAAGTTCTCAAAGCAACAACAGGCGGTGACCCCGGGCCCCCAATTAAATATTGGAGTTTATTTACTAAAAGCAAATAGACTTCACACTTTGCAAGTGCAGCTGCACTTGTTTTCTCAGAGCTTGGTGACTATGGCGAAGTGCTGCTGATTTCCATCATCCAATCGTGTGCAACCAAAAATGCATTTTGTTTTTTTTTGTTTTTTTCCTTGCACCTGATTGGGTATTCTTTACAAGGTGAAGCTTTACCACTTTAACTAAGTTTTGGGGAGAATGAGTGCAACTGCACAGTCTATGTGCTTTCAGTAAATGAATCCCATTCCTAGAGGTCTTATTAAATATAATATCTCAGTAACACATTTCAGGTGGAGGCTGACTGGTTGATTAACACACTGGCTTTTTGCATCATTCTGGGGGGACTGCAGTAGCGCTCTGCACTTGGGTTCCCAGGTCTGCCCCCCCCCCCCCTTTATTCTTCCCATTATTATAGAACAGTAGTCTCCAGACTGCAGTGAGTGGGCAAGTTGCATTCTTTTGCTTACCAGTTTGAGGCCCTTGGGTCACTATTTCTCCTAGTGACACCAGCAATGAGGGGCTATTCCTCCCACTGAAACCAATGATTTGGCACTATTCCTCCCACTGACCCCAACGATGGGGCACTATTCCTTCCATTGATACCAACGATGGGGCACTATTCCTCCCACAGACACCAAGGAGGCACTAACATCAATTAGGGGGCACCATTCCTTCTACTGACACCGATGATGGGGCACCATTCTTTCCACTGATACAAATAATATATTTGTCTCACTGGCGCCAACAATGGGGTACTATTCCTTCCACTGACACCAAACAATGGGAAGCCACTCCTTCTACTGACACAAACAATGAGGCGTTATTTCTTTAAATAACACCAACAATGGAGGCACCCATTCCTTCCACTCATACAAATAATGGAATGCTATTTTTCTCACTGACATCAACAATGGGGTACTATTCCAACCACTGACACCAACAATGAGGTACTATTCCAACCACTGACACCAACAATGAGGTACTATTCCTCCCACTGACCCCAACAATGGGGCACTATTCCTCCCACTGACCCCAACAATGGGGCACTATTCCTCCCACTTACCCCAATGATGGGGTACTATTCCTCCCACTGACCCCAATGATGGGGTACTATTCCTCCCACTGACACCAACGATGGGGCACTATTCCTCCCACTGACACCAACGATGGGGCACTATTCCTCCCACTGACACCAACGATGGGGCACTATTCCTCCCACTGACACCAACGATGGGGCACTATTCCTCCCACTGACACCAACGATGGGGCACTATTCCTCCCACTGACACCAACGATGGGGCACTATTCCTCCCACTGACACCAACGATGGGGCACTATTCCTCCCACTGACACCAACGATGGGGCACTATTCCTCCCACTGACACCAACGATGGGGCACTATTCCTCCCACTGACACCAACGATGGGGCACTATTCCTCCCACTGACACCAACGATGGGGCACTATTCCTCCCACTGACACCAACGATGGGGCGCTATTCCTCCCACTGACACCAACGATGGGGCGCTATTCCTCCCACTGACACCAACGATGGGGCGCTATTCCTCCCACTGACACCAACGATGGGGCGCTATTCCTCCCACTGACACCAACGATGGGGCGCTATTCCTCCCACTGACACCAACGATGGGGCGCTATTCCTCCCACTGACACCAACGATGGGGCGCTATTCCTCCCACTGACACCAACGATGGGGCGCTATTCCTCCCGCTGACACCAACGATGGGGCGCTATTCCTCCCGCTGACACCAA
>NC_138777.1:13165012-13355012 GCF_965119305.1 Pelophylax lessonae | reverse complement strand
CTCGCTCTTTTAGTGATTTATCCCTTTGATAGTCCTTATTGAAGAGAAACTCCGGGCACATTATTATTATTATTTTTATTATTATTATTATTATTAATAATTAATATTATTATTAATAATTAATATTATTATTATTAATTAATATTATTATTATTTAATATCATTATTAATATTATTATTATTATTATTATTATTAAAATTATATTTTATTATTATTATAATAATGAAAATAATATTATTAATATTATTAATATCATTAATACTGCTGATGATGATGATAATATTATTATTGATAATAATAATATTATTTTCATTATTATTATTATTATATTATTATTATTATTATTATTATTATTATAAATTATTATTATTAATAATATTATTAATAAAAATAATAATAATATTTTCATTATTATTATTATTATTATTATTATTCAGGAGTTATATAGCACCAACAGTTTGCACAGCGCTTAACAATCTAAAGGCTGCGCAAACTGTTGGCGCTATATAAATCCTGTATAATGATAATAATAATAAAGGGAGACAGTACAGGTACAATACAAGAGAGTTAGGAGGGCCCAGCTCATAAGAGCTTACAATCTAATAGCGCGTACACTATATTGTCAAAGTATTGGGATACCTATGTTTACACGCACATGAACTTTAATGGCCTCCAAGTCTTAGCCCGTAGGGTTCAATATTGAGTTGGCCCACCCTTTGCAGCTATAACAGCTTCAACTCTTCTGGGAAGGCTGTCCGCAAGGTTTAGGAGTGTGTCTATGGGAATGTTTGACCATTCTTCCAGAAGCACTTTTGTGAGGCCAGGGACTGATATTGGGTGAGAAGGCCTGGCTCGCAGTCTCCGCTCTAATTCACCCCAAAGGTGTTCTATTGGGTTGAGGTCAGGACTCTGTGCAGGCCATTCAAAATTCCTCCACCCCAAACTCGCTCATCCATGTCTTTATGGACCTTGCTTTGTGCACTGGTGCGCAGTCATGTTGGAATAGGAAGGGACCAAAACTGTTCCCACAAGGTTGGGAGCATGAAAATGTCCAAATGTCACTGGAACTAAGGGGCCAAGCCCAATCCCTGAAAAACGACCCCACAACATAATCCCCCTTCCATCAAATTATTTGGACCAGTGCAAGGTCCATGAAGCCCAAAGGTGTTCTATCGGGTTGAGGTCATGACTCAGGAGGTCAGGTTGAGTGCAGGCCAGTCAAGTTCCTCCACCCCAAACCCGCTAACCCATGTCTTTATGGACCTTACACTGGTCCAAATCATTTGATGGAGAGGGGATTATGGTGTGGGGTTGTTTTTCAGGGCTTGGCCCTCAGTTCCAGTGAAGAGAACTCTTAAGGTGTCAGCATACCAAGACATTTTGCACAATTTCATGCTCCCAACTTTGTGGGAAAAGTTTGGGGACGGCCCCTTCCTGTTCCAACATGACTGCACACCAGTGCACAAAGCAAGGTCCATAAAGACATGGATGAGCGAGTTTGGGGTAGAGGAACTGGACTGGCCTGCACAGAGTCCTGACCTCAACCCAACAGAACACCTTTGGGATGAATTAGAGCGGACACTTCGCCTTTCTTGTCCAACATCAGTGCACAAAGCAAGGCGAGTTTGGGGTGGAGGATTTTTTTACCTCAACCCAATGGAACACCTTTGGGATGAATTAGAGTGGAGACTGTGAGCCAGGCCTTTTTGTCCAACATCAGTGCCTGACCTCACAAATGCGCTTCTGGAAGAATGGTCAAACATTCCCATAGACACACTCCTAAACCTTGTGGACGGCCTTCCCAGAAGAGCTGAAGCTGTTATAGCTGCAAAGGGTGGGCCAACTCAATATTGAACCCTACGGGCTAATGGGCCATACACACTATAAGATTTTATGAAGACTTTTTCCTTTAGATTTACCAAAACCATATAATATGAGGTCAAACCTAAAGACTTTCAAATTGTCTGCAATCTGGCAGGCCCTTGCACTACATAGAAAAGGTACATCTGAAAGAAAAAGTCTTCAGAAAATCTTATAGTGTGTATGGCCCTTAAGACTGGGATGCCATTAACGCTCATGTGTGTGTGTAAAGGCAGGCGTCCCAATACTTTTGACAATTTAGTGTATTAGAAACTCCCTGCAGGACAGGTGTTACTTCAGTAACCGTAACATCATTTTTTACATTTGACCTTTCTTTTGAGGGTGTGTTGCCACCAGCTACGTTGCAAACATCCAATTACATTGATTATTACATTGATTATTGAGTCCATCTTCAAAGTATCAGTTTCCTAAGCCCTGATGAAGGGGGTTACAGCCCCCGAAATGAGTTGCTAACAAACTATCATTGGAGTAAGCTTGTATTTGGACTTGAACACAATGGTGTGGTGCTTTAAGCCTGAATTCACTTTTACAAGGGAAAAAGCACAGAGTGGATGTCTCCACTCTCTACCCACCATCCCCCAACCAGCCCAAATCCCCCCCCCCCCCCAAACCCCCGGTCTTGCATCCTACACAGCCATAAATTTTGGGATAGAAGGATAGCGTTTCAAATCTTTTAGCAGATTTCCAATATACTGAGTGATTTTGGAAGGATTGGGAAACAGGGATTTCGGGCACAAGAGTTTTTTTAAAAAAGATTTCTTTTATTCAACAAAAAACTAAATATTTTAAAATCATAGAAAAATATACTGAGTGGAAAAGTAGGTGGCGGTTCCCTCAAAACTCTAAGAAATAAAAGAATTTAGTAAATTTGCATATAATAAAGTATAACTAAAGGCAAAACTAAAAAAAAAAAAAACGTGGAGAGAAATTTAGAACCCCCTGTCAGTTTTTATTGCTCTCTGTGCCCCCCGTTATGGAGATTCCCCCCTCTCGATTTGCCCTGTTTACCATTATCATTGAAAATAAAAGAAAATCACAAATTTTGGGGTGTCCCCAGAAAGTCATAGAGGAGAAATCTTCCAATGGGAACACTAGTTCTGGTGACCCCTAAGAAATTATCTTAGTTTTTGGGAATTTTCTCTCACTTCCTGGTTTGGCTATGAGACAGGAAGTGAAGGTAAATCTCCCTACTGGGAGAAAGAGGGCATAAATAAACCTTATAGGGGTTATAACCCTCCCTTACTCTATCCAAAATGGGGAAAGAAAAAAAAAAAGTTTTGCCTATTCTACTTTAAGGCTACATTTCCACTAGTGTGCGACCCCAAAGTCACGCAATTTGGCGTGCGACTTTGATGCAACTTTGAGTGCAATTTTGATTGGTCTTAAATTAGTGCAGGCACCTTTTCAAAGTCGCTGAAACTTTAAGTCGCATAGATTGGAACGGGTGCCATTGAAATCAATGGGCTGTGACTTGTCATGCGACTTTGTGTCGCACGACAAGTCGCACCAGTGGGAACGGAGCCTCCGGGTATAACTGCTAAAATACACTTTAAACCATGCTGTGTAACACCTGTAAGGTTTACATACCTCCCAACTTTCTAAAATGGGAATGAGCGACCCCCTAATAGCAAAAGTATGTAGGCATAGGACACGCCCCCTTAAAGGAGAATTATACAAAAAAAATTAGTTAAACCCACAAGTGCTTTTTTTTCTTTTACCCACTGCTATTTCTTTATATTGGCTTTTGAAACGTACAAATGCAGCAATTTAGAAATTGGGTGAAAGGTTTAGCACTGGGAAACACTTATTGTAGTGCATTTTATATCTAGTTATATAGATCAGACCAAAATGAGGAACAAATCAGGGAGAGTCCCTCGAAATCAGGGACAGTTGGGAGCTCTGCGGTTTATTTACTAAAGGCAAATCCACAGTGCACTTGGAAGAGCAGTCACTGTAGATCTGAGGGGGGCATGCAAGGAAAAAAAAAAAATAATAATTTTTGCTTGCACATGATTGGATGATAGAAATCAGCAGATCTTCCCCCTCATTTCAGATCTTCCCCCCTCGTTTCAGATCCTTCCCCTTCATTTCAGATCCTTCCCCTTCATTTCAGATCCTTCCCCTTCATTTCAGATCCTTCCCCTTCATTTCAGATCCTTCCCCCTCATTTCAGATCCTTCCCCCTCATTTCAGATCCTTCCCCCTCATTTCAGATCCTTCCCCCTCATTTCAGATCCTTCCCCCTCATTTCAGATCCTTCCCCCCTCATTTCAGATCCTTCCCCCTCATTTCAGACCCTTCCCCTTCATTTCAGACCCTTCCCCTTCATTTCAGACCCTTCCCCTTCATTTCAGATCCTTCCCCTCCATTTCAGATCCTTCCCCTCCATTTCAGATCCTTCCCCTCCATTTCAGATCCTTCCCCTCCATTTCAGATCCTTCCCCTCATTTCAGATCCTTCCCCTCATTTCAGATCCTTTCCCTCATTTCAGATCCTTTCCCTCATTTCAGATCATCTTCTTCATTTCAGATCCTTCCCCCCCTCGTTTCATATCCTTCCCCCCCCCCTCATTTCAGATCCTTCCCCTCCCCCCTCATTTCAGATCCTTCCCCTCCCCCCTAATTTCAGATCCTTCCCCTCCCCCCTCATTTCAGATCCTTCCCCTCCCCCTCCCCCCTCATTTCAGATCCTTCCCCTCCCCCTCCCCCCTCATTTCAGATCCTTCCCCCTCCCCCCTCATTTCAGATCCTTCCCCTCCCCCCTCATTTCAGATCCTTCCCCTCCCCCCTCATTTCAGATCCTTCCCCCCTCATTTCAGACCCCCCCCCCTCATTTCAGATCCTTCCCTCCCTCATTTCAGATCCTTCCCTCCCCCTCCCTCATTTCAGATCTTCCCCTCAGATCTACAGCGACTGCACTTCCAAGTGCACTTGCGGTGTACAGTGGATTTGCCTTTAGTACATCAACCCCCTATGTGTTTATATTGAACTGCCATCACACCTTCCATCTGTGGTCAGACAGACAGTGTTGGGATGTAGGTTGAGCAGGTAGAGGAGGGGGGGGGGGGGCAAGCATTTCAAATCTTCCAACTGTTTGGAAAGTCTCCAGTTTCAGGCACTGGGTATGAAATGACTTGGATCACACTATACAATTCTCTTTAGATTTTTTTTCCTTTAGATATCTCAAAACCATCTAATATGAGGTCAGGCCTAAACACTCTCAATTTATATGCAGACAGGCCGGCCCTTGCACTACATAGTTGAAGGTAAATCCAAAGGAAATCTACCAAAAAAAGTAGTATAGTGTGTATCCAGCTTAAGAATTAACAGCAGGCTCCCCAAAAAACTGGGGCTGCCCTCTACAAGGTGGAAAAGACCAAGGACAGAGATGTTGAGAGTGTTGGACGGGCAGGCTTTTCAAGGTAAAGCCATAATGTGCTAGTATGCATCACATACTAGCACATTATGTGAAACTTACCTGAAAAGGAGGCCTTCCAGTGATGTGCTGTTAAAATAGGAGGCCTCTTCCATCTTCAGCCATCCTCCACGAACTCCAGCTGTGTGACTGGCCAGAGCCACAATGACTTCACTCACGCGCAAGCGCCGGGGAGCCGCCATTTACGGCACTGGACTTAGGTGGCTGTTCCCTCAGAGCGCATGCACCGATGACATCATCGGCTGCATATGCAGTAATATATACAGTACCTATAGGTAAGCCTTAATATAGGCTTGCCTATAGGTACATGTCAGAGATTGGAGTTTACAGCCACTTTAATAAATATGACCAATAAGTAGTTTGTAATTCATGAGCCAAAGGTACTGCTCAGTCTCTAGGATGGTTACAGTCCTTTTTAACCCCCCACATATTTGGGTTGATTTACCAAAACTGGAGAGTGCAAAATCTGGTGCAGCTGTGCATGGTAGCCAATCGGCTTCTAATTTCAGCTTGTTCAATTAGGGTCCTTTTCACGCGGGCTTTCCGATTCGGTCCCTGTCAGTTTTTCAGGTGGATCTGATCGGATGCTCCATGCACCCCTTTTGGAGCAGCGGATGTCAGCGGTGACATCTCCACTGACACCCGCAGCGATGCCATACGATCCTGTCCGTGAAATCCGGACGGATGGAAACCCTATTTTCCATCCGTCTGGAGGATCGGTTGAAAACACAGGCAGTCTGTTTTCATCTGATCTCCTCATAGAGGAGAGCAGGGATCTGATAGGTCCGTCTCAGCACAGAGCAGAGACGGAGCTGTCATCCGCCTGCTCAGTGGGGATCAGCGGATCAATCCCCCGCTGAGCAAAATGGAGTCCGCCGGGCGGAAAGCCCGGGTGAAAGGACCCTTCAGCTTTAGCAAAAAAAATTAAAAATCTGTAAGTTGATTGGCTACCATGCACAGTTGCACCAGATTTGCACTCTTCAGCAGGGATGAGCTTGTGAGTGTTCGAGTTCGTACATGCCCGATCCCGCCAGGAGGCCGACACTGCACTCCACTAATCACAGGCAGTGAGACATTCCCTGATCCGCAGCTGCACAGAGGGGGAAATGTCTCACTGCCTGTGATTAGTGGAGTGCAGTGTCGGCTTCCTGGCGGGATTGGGCACGTACGAACTCGAACGCACCCTAGCTCATCTCTACTCTTCGGTTTTAGTAAATCAACTCCCATTGACTGACGAATGTTAAGTCAGCGGGTAACAACAAACGCCCTTGACAGATCATCCTTGAGGTCTCCCAGATTTTCTCCAGCTGTCCCCTGTCCACCATGTGCGTGTGCAGAGTCTCTTCTATTGCATGAACATGCACGCTTTTGGCGCCAGGAGCATGCATGCAATGATCAGTTGTTCGGTGGTCAACTCACGCTCCCACGTCCAGCTGTGCTGTCTAATGTCTGTGGCGAGCTTTACTAACCCTTTCATCGGCAGGACTGCTTAGCAGGGAAGGAGTGGCGGCCTTTTTTCTTGTTTTTTTTGGACACCCATGGTACGTTGGGCAGCATGCTGTCTGGCGGGCATTGCTCTTCGGTGGCTGGCTTTGTGCGAGAGCTGCACTTGGCTGAGCAGACAAGCCCCGCTGGTAAAACAGCGCGCGGCCGTCTTCTAACCACTCTTGCATCCCTGTCCGCGGACTCCGCTATCATCCATAACTCGGCATGCGTTGGGTGGCAGCTCCTTGTTTTTTTGTTTTTTTTTTCCAGAAGTAACACTTGCAACCGGTTAGTCTGTGTCTGCCAAAGCATGCTGCAAGTCCAAAACCCATTCAGGGACCACGGAGAGCTGCGTTTAACCCCTTCCGCACCAGCAAACTGCAGCGAGGAATGGCTTGTCTGTGACCCTTTCATCTCTCTTGCTTTTTTTTTTTTCCATCTTTCAGATAGGGAAGGACAGGCACACGGCAACATCCTGCATCCATGTTCTGTAGCTAAGCCTAAGAAATGTTGATTTGATGACAGTCAGATGAAGCTAAATATAGTCCAGCTCGCTCTTTTCTCCCTCTTTTTTTTTTTTTTCCTGTTCAATGAGCGGTGGTGAAAGCTTTTATAAAAAAAAAATAAAAAATTCCTTTTGAAGTGAAGGAAAGTCTTAAGCATTGGGGGGATGCACAAGAAGATGTATTAATTACTAGTCATTAGGTAACGAGTCAGGACACCTCTGAATGTGCATTCTTCCCTCTGCCCAGTCATTGCCAGGCTGAAATTGTCACCTTTTGTTGCTTAATTCAGCCTTGTTAATACAGCGCTGAACAAGGCAACAATGGAGCCAGAGCTGGCCTTTTATGAAGCTGAAATGGCATTTTTTTTTCTTTTATACCAATTATGCCTAAGCTAGCCATTGAAACATTTAATGCTCCAGTTTCCAAAGGAACTGCAAGTCCCAGCATGACCTGCCGGCAAGATTGTAGTTTCTTTTTTTTTTTCACCCTGATTTAATTGGGAGGAATACACACAGAGGTCGAATCCAGCACTTTCTGCTCAAGATTTGCGACCCTCTGCTTAACTTTAAGTAGCTCCTCTATTCAATGATGGACTAATTAAAGTGGTATTAGATCCAAAAGCAAACATTCATTATATTGCAGCTTACCAATTCTTAGATGTGATGGCTGCATTCATTTTCTTTTTTTAGGCTTTTTTCTATTTTTACCTGGCGATCAAGCTAGTGAAGCCAGCCATAGACAGTGCGATTTTTCTTTCCTGCAACTACAGTCACTATGCAGTCAGTGTTGATGTAGGAGTCCCTCCTGCTGAGCTATTATCGAATATAAAGTGTTAGCTGGAGTTTGACTTTAGCTTGACCAGGGGTCTCTAGACTTTCCAAACAAAGGGCCAGTTTACTGTCCCCCAGACTTCAGGGAGCCGAATTGTGACCAGTAGGGGTACAAAATGTCCCAGGCCCAACATCTGTGAGAATAAGCATGGCCTCAGGCTTGGTGGTCAGTAGTAGTAGGAGTAGTGCCCCATCATTGGTATCAGTGGAAGGAATAGTGCCCCATCATTGGTATCAATGGAAGGAATAGTGCCCCATCATTGGTATCAATGGAAGGAATAGTGCCCCATCATTGGTATCAATGGAAGAAATAGTGCCCCATCATTGGTATCAGTGGGAGGGATAGTGCCCCATCATTGGTATTAGTGGAAGGAATAGTGCCCCATCATTGGTATTAGTGGGAGGAATAGTACCCCATCATTGGTATCAGTGGGCAGAACAGTGCCTCATCATTGGTATCAGTGGGAGGAATAGTGCAGATCATTGGTATCAGTGGAAGGGAATGGTGCCCCATCGTTGGTAAAAGTGTGAAGAATAGTGCCCCATCATTGGTGTAAGTTGGAGGAATAGTGATCCTTTATTGGTATCAGTGCAAGGAATAGTACCCCATCATTGATATCAGTGGGAGGAATAATGCCCCCATCATTGGTGTCAGTGGGAGGAATAGTGCCCCATCATTGGTATCAGTGGGAAGAATAGTACCCATCATTGGTATTAGTGGAAGTAATAGTGCCCCATCATTGGTATTAGTGGAAGAAATAGTGCCCAATCATTGGTATTAGTGGGAGGAATAGTGCCCATCATTGGTATCAGTGGGAGGGAATGGTGCCCCATCGTTGGTAAAAGTGTGAAGAATAGTGCCCCATCATTGGTATAAGTTGGAGGAATAGTGCTCCTTTATTGGTATCAGTGGGAGGAATAGTGCCCCATTATTGGTGTCAGTGGGAGGAATAGTGCCCCTTCATTTGTTTCAGTGGGAGGAATAGTGCCCCCATCATTGGTGTCAGTGGAAGGAATAGTGCCCCATCATGGGTGTCAGTGAGAGGAATAGTGCCCCATAATGGGTGTCAGTGGGAGGAATAGTGCCCCTTCATTGGTGTCAGTGGGAGGAATAGTGCCCCTTCATTGGTGTCAGTGGGAGGAATAGTTCCCCATAATGGGTGTCAGTGAGAGGAATAGTGCCCCATAATGGGTGTCAGTGGGAGGAATAGTACCCCATCATTGGTATCAGTGGGAGGAATAGTGCCCCATCATTGGTGTCAGTGGGAGGAATAGTGCCCCATCATTGGTGTCAGTGGGAGGAATAGTTCCCCATAATGGGTGTCAGTGGGAGGAATAGTGCCCCATCATTGGTGTCAGTGGGAGGAATAGTACCCCATCATTGATGTCAGTGGGAGGAATAGTGCCCCTTCATTTGTTTCAGTGGGAGGAATAGTACCCCATCATTGGTATCAGTGGGAGGAATAGTGCCCCATCATTGGTGTCAGTGGGAGGAATAGTGCCCCATCATTGGTGTCAGTGGGAGGAATAGTGCCCCATCATTGGTGTCAGTGGGAGGAATAGTGCCCCATCATTGGTGTCAGTGGGAGGAATAGTACCCCATCATTGATGTCAGTGGGAGGAATAGTGCCCCATCATGGGTGTCAGTGGGAGAAATCGTGCCCAATTATTTGTGTCAGTGGGAGGAATAGTGCTTCATATCATTGGAAGGAATAGTGCCCCAAGGGCCAAATAAAGGCTAGTAAAGGGCCGCACTAGACTGACAATGCTGCTGTTCCCCCTGTGCTCTTTCATCCAGAGTGGGGGCACTCTAACACAGGAGGCGTGTTAGTGGCCAGATTACTTGTCGAAAAAACAGGGGGAAAAAAAAAGCCAAAAGGAGAAAACGAATGCCGCCACCACATTGAATGGTTGGTAAACTGCAATATATTACATTTTTGGTTTTGGATTTAATAGCTCTATAAGGAAGGGCTTCTTTATGCATCTAACGCATCCCCCAACAGATAGTCAGTTACAACATAAGGTCTGTTTCCAATAAGGATTCAGGACTTAGAGCGGAACTAAACCCATCAATTTGACAGTTTCAAATAACCGTTACTTCCCTGACACGTGCCAGGAATGTAACTCACATTTTGCTTGTGCTCTCCACCAATTTGTCAAACAATCATAATGGCTGGAGTCATAACTGAACACATGGGCAGCACCATGGCAATTGATGATCAAACCGAGGCCAAGATGGCAGCTTCCTTGGCTGAAAACAATGGAGGAGGGTTTAGTTCCGCTTTAATGCAGCTTTCCTTTAAAAATTCCTAGGCTGAGGGCTGTAAATCATGTTACGTTCCCCTGGCAATACCATAGATAGTTTTTAACAGCTTTGTTGGAAGTCTCATTTTTGCCGCTCCTTTATTTTTATATGCAATCCTTCCGTGGAAATTGCTCTTGTCAATACCAAGGGTATTAAGAAAATGTTTCAGCTCTGTGTTTGTTATTTTGTATCTCCTCGCTCTCTCTTTTTTTTCCCCCCCTCTGTTGTGTGTACATGATTTTTGTCAAGTGTTCTCCATGTCGTAGACTAAGCCAAACACCATAGATGTGACCCTATAACTGTCGGATCCCAAGGAACATAGAAAGCAGAAGGCCATGCGTATATTATCATCTCTTTTCCTGTATTATCAGACTGCAGGATAACGGTGACAAAGGAGTCTTGCTAGAACTGTCTGCATTCACGTGTCAATGGCTGAACCAACGGATGAAAGGCCTTGCTTAAGAAAGATTTTATAAACATACATGACTGTGTTGACCCATACTGTATGTTTATACACTGAGAAGACAATTCCCATCTGTATCTTGGGAAACAATAGTGAATAGTGATCTGATCCGCCGGTCAAGTCTGCCGAAAACAGCCATTTATGTTTACGGGAAGGAATATCTTTCCGCTGGCTGGTCTTCCGATCAGAAATTTTTCATATATGACTGGCCATGGTGTAAATCTCTTTATAATGTAGACAGATATCATAGAAGAGGCTTGTTGATATCCAGTAGACCTTTTGTTTTCATGTCTGAAGGAAGATCTGTTTTTGATGACCCCATTAAGATCATCAGTGACTCACTAGACTAATGGAGCCAGTACGAGCCTATAAACCCCGAAGTCTGCTCTTCTATAAACAAGGTTGCGATTGCTACTCTTATTTCTGTTTATACTTTCACTTGAAGGCCCAGTCTTTTGTTTTTTTTTTTATATAATAAAGATTATTGCATTTTGGCGTTAACCTTCATCAACCTTCATCATTCCCAACAACTTAAAGCAGGGGTCTCAAACTGGTGGCCTTCCAGCTGTTGCAGAACTACAGTTCCCATTGCAAGGCTGACAATTACAAGCATGAGTCCCATAGGCAGAGGCATGATGGGACTTATAGTTCTGCAACAGCTGGAGGGCTGCCAGTTGGAGAACCCTGGCTTAAACGAAGAAACTACAGCCCTCCAGCTGTTGAGGAACTACAGTTTTTCAAAATATACAATATTTAAAGTGGTTGTAGACCCTTACATATACCCAGCTGGTGCTCCATGGGGGGGGGGGGGGCGACAGACAGACCACAATATATCAACACCCCCCACCCCCCCCCGGACCGCACCGGCCGGCACACCATACCAACCCCCCTCCCTCCCGGTCACCAGCTCACTCACCGTGAACATGTGGAGGGCAGGCAGCAGCAGCGGTAGCGGCTTCTCCTCAGTCCCCTGCATCTCCTCGAATCCTCCCTCCTCCTCTTTGGCCAATGCCATGGCTTCTCCTTTCGGCCAATCGGGAAATGGGTCTCAAGACCCGCTTCCTGATTGGCCAGAAGGAGAATCGGAGTGACAATAGCGAATATTCATTCGCTATTGTCACACAACTGGGTGGGCTCAGGGCGCAGTGCTCTGCGCCCCGAGCCCACCCTTTTTTGAAGCCTATTAGAGCCTCTGGCTCTAATCACGTGCTTAAAAAAAAAAAAAAAACCCATTGGAATCCATGCGTCTGGCGCCCTGCATGTAGATTAGGGGGCAGGACGCATGGATAGGGGGGATGGATGGGCCGCCCCTGATCTGCAGTCTTCTTTTCTCTACATCCATTCAAAGTGCAGAATTTATATAGCTTGTCTAAGCTTTCAGAAAGCACAAGACGGAGAGCAAAAGTTACACTCTGCAAAGCTCAGAGCTGATTGGAGGGAAAGGACACCCCCCCATTCACACAGGTACAGAGCTGAGGCTGTCCATCGCAAGTGGTGTGCTGTAGCTCCCTCCCCTGTCACCTTTTATCTCTTGGTGTCAGAAAAACTTACCAGAAGTGACATGCAGATAGCAGAGGAAGGAGGCAGCAGACAGAAATGATACTCTGTGCTCTGGAGTGAGACAAGTACACACTATAGAGCAGGGATCCTCAAACTACGGCCCTCCAGCTGTTGTGGATGAGGCATTGTAAAACTCTGACTTTCACAGACATGACTAGGCATGATGGGAATTGTAGTTCCTGAACAACTGGAGGGCCATAGTTTGAAGACTCCTGCTATAGAGGGATATGCTTTAAGGCACTTTAAGGTGGGGCACTAATACACTACAAGAGGCACTATCCCTACATGATCAAAACAAAAATAATAGTAAAAATGGGATTTTAGTTGGGCCTCTGGTAGTGAATGTGTGAATCATTCACATATAACAATGAATATTAAATTTCAACCATATTTTATTTCAACTGAATATAAAAAAATCCATCAAAGAGACCTACCAAAACCAAAATAGTACAGGAGGCTAAACCGCAAGCACAATACAGGTCTACGCATTTATTTTTGCTGTTGTGGACAGATTTAGTTTCTATATATATTGTAATCAGATATCTTATTTATTGTTGATTTCTATAGTACAACAAACTTCATCAAAAATCTGAGGCTTCAGAGGTCCGGAAGTAGCAGTTCATGCCGCAAAACGCGTAGACCTGTATTCTGCTTGCAATTCAGCCTCCAATCTGTATTGTGCTTGCAGTTTACAGTCTCCTCCTGTACTATTCTGGTCTTAATTATGCTCTATTTTTGTTTATAGCGCAAGAAATAAAAACCGCAGAGGTGATCAAATACCAACAAAAGAAAGCTCTATTTGTGGGAATAAAAGGACATCAATTTTATTTAGGTACAGTGTCGCACGACCCCGCAATTGTCCGTTAAATTAATGCAGTGCCGAATCGCGAAATATGGCCTGGTCATTAAGGGGGAAAATCTTCCGGTCCGGAAGTGGTTAAAATTGCACAATTTCAAAGCTACATGTCAGTGTGACTTTGTTGACATCTGTGTAACTTCATGCACAGATAGATATCTCGCCCCTGAAAAAGCCAAAAGTAGTGCAGGAACTACTTTTTCCAATCTGTGTTGCACCGCAAAGTCGGCACTACACTGATTTGAACACTTCCATTTGACCTGTCTGAACAGGGGGCTAACGCTCGGGTCACACTGTCACAACTTGATCCGACCTGGGTGCTATTTAGGAAGCCTGTACAAGGGCTGAAATCATCCCCAAGTCAGACCCAAGTAGTGCAGGAACCTTTTCTTAAAGGGTAACTCCACTTTCGTGGGGAAAAAAAATCATCAAATAAAGAATAAACAATATAGCGTATACAGTTGCGACACAAATCATATTGTAATTGAATGTTATTCCTTTCCTTTTCAATCTGCAGCCGCTGTAATTTTCTGAAAATACAATATGGCCGCCTGTAGCTGTTCTGTACACAGAATGTATACTGACCACACCCCCAGAAACATCATTTCCTGCTTGTGTGATTGGCTCACTGATTTTCCCAGAAGTCTGCACTAAGATACAAGTCAGATTTCTGGCATCCCCTGCAACAAAAATGTAATTTTTGGTGAGATACTCCCAATAGGAACACGTCTAAAGGGATGCAGGCCCAGCAGATTTCCTCATTAGAGCCTTGTAGGTGCCACAGCTGATGGATAATTATGAAACAACTCCCATTAGACCTATCCAGCACAGAGGAACAAACAATGATTTCTTCAGAATAACAAAAGATAGGAATCTGCAACAATGTTTGTTAAAATCCCTGCAATGTACAGAGATCACCCAGAGGGGAATGTTTTTTTTTTTCTCAACAAAAGTGGAGTTACGCTTTAAGTCTGAATCACTTGTGTAACATCAGTTTAGACGGCTCCCATAGGAAAACATTTCATCTATGTCATGTGACTTGGGGTCTCGCAAGTTGGATCCCATGTTGCAGCTGTATGAACCGAGCCTTAAGCCTGGAAGCTGATTGGTTTCTATGCAGAACTGAACCAGATTTTGCACTCTCCAGTTTTAATAAATCCACCGCATTGTATCTTCTGTTTCCAAAATAAAACCGGGAACGAAAATCATTTTTACAAACTTGTAACCCTAAATATTTAACAAAACCGTTTACCTTTTGAAGGCGGTGCATGCTGTAGCAATTATTTATATATTAAAATATTGTGAGAAAAAAAAAGTAAACTGATGACTGTCTTTAAAGAGACTCCGTTGCCACACAAATAATAAAAAAATATATATATATTCCCATGTGATTATATGTGAATATAATGTATTTTATTTATGTTATTTACCTGTAAAGGTCTTCCTTGTGTAGACATCCAAAAGCCCAAAAACTGCTGCGGTGTGCGGCCATCTTGGATGTGATGTCAGCAGCCCCAACAGACTCCAATTGGCCTTACACCTGTAGAATTTAATTTGAAAGATGTCGTTTTCAGAGTCATTCAATTATCGAAGGCAAGGGTCTCCAAACTTTCCAGGTTCTTCAGTCTTTAGAAGGGCCAGACTGTGACGAGTGAAGGTAGAAAATGCCCCAGCATCAGTGTCCCATCATCGGTTTTCATGGGATGAATAGTGCCCCACTGTTGATATCAATGAGGATAATAGTACCCCATTGATTGGTGTCCCATCATTGGTATTAGTTGGTGAAATAGTTCCCAAAGGGTTAGATAAAAGCAAGCAAAGGTCCACAGGTTGGAGACCACTGATCTAAGGCTTAAAGGGTACCAATCATTGGTTTTGACAATAGCTGGCCAAAAAATCAAGGGACAAGAATGGAATTTTTTGTTGTGGAATCTAATGGGAAGGAACAAATTTCAAATCATTGAATTTGCTGTCAGCCAAGAAAAATAACTAGTCTTAAGCCTCGTACACACGCAACGATTATCGGCCGACCGATCGTCCGTCTTTTGTCCAGAGTGGTGTTTTGTTGGTTGGAATGTGCCTAAACTGCACACGAATTTTCTCGCCCAACAAAATTCTACTTCAGAAGTGATGTCATGTGTTGGTTTACTTTCTTTGTGTGTTTTCTTCTCTGAGCATGCCCAGTCTTGCTCATTAGATTTTTCCCTGTCGAAATCTGTACTGACTGCACGAAAATCGGACGTGTTTTTACGGCGGACAAAAATTTTATAGCCTGCGCACCAGATTTTTTTTGGCCGAAAAGTCGGAGTTGGTTGTCGGAAGCATCATACAAACAAGCCGAAAATCGGCAGATCGGTCGTCGGATGAAAATTCCCTGCTGATTTTCGACGCGTGTGTACGAGGCTTTAGGCACATTCACTTGTCAAAGTTAGTTCAGAAGTAGAAAGTTGGTTCTATGAAAATCAAAACCTTGACATGGTATTCTAACAAAAAGTCATTTGAAATTAGTCAAGTCCATGAAGGTGCCATCAAATTGTTGGATGAGCGATTTTTCTACTTTCACATTCGAACAAAAATTCTACAGGTGTAAGGCCAACTTCAGAGCTGTCACTTAAGTGAGGTATACTATACCAGTGTTTCTCAACTCCGGTCCTCAGGGCACACTAACAGGCCAGATTTCAAGTATTACCTTGGGGGGAGATGCAGACTAGAATACTGCAATCACTGAGCAGCAAACGTTATCACCTGTGATGTATTTCAGTTTTCTTGCAAACCTGCTGTTAGTTTGCCCTGAGGAGCGGAGTTGAGAAACCCTGTACTATAGTGTAGTATTACCCTTCCCCCTCCCCTCAGCTGCTATGTAAACCGTTACATAAGGAGAGGCATGGGAGCTAGGCCAGCACAGAAGGCAAATTGAAACTCCCAGAAGAGGGCTTTGATGTAAAAGAAAGATGAGGACTGAGCAACCTTGGTTATGCGCCACCTATAGGAGAGAGTGGACACTGGCAGAAACAGACAGTCTTCATCCACATAACCCCTCCCATACAGGAAGTACTTCAGTGTCTGAAGGTGATTCTGCACAAACACTGCCATGTGCTCCAAATGGTTCCAGTAGGGATCAAGAATTTGGTGCTTTCCAGATCCATTCCTACAGCTAAAATGCTCAGATGAATGGTACATGGGCCTCGCAGTGGTAGAAGAGGTTGACTGTATGAGATTGCCTGTAACGCGCCTATCAGCACTGGACTCTGCATATATGGAATCCTGTACAGTAATGAACTAACCAAGGTGTTTCCAGTAGGATGCTATACAGTCCAGGGCAGTGGACCCCAAGAAAGGGGGGGGGGGGTTGAGTCCCTGAGGGTTTACTTAGACATTGCCCACAGTGATTATTTATGGGTGGAGGGGAGAGTAAGTAAGCTTTTAAAATATTTGATTTTTCTGCATTTTTTAACAGTTGGTGACCGAGTCTCTTTAAAGATTGCTCAAATACAAAAGTATGTTTGTTGGCAGGCGCTATATAACCATGCCATATGACATTTTTATCTTTAGATATTTGTAGTAGACTCGGGGGGGGGGGGGTGTTATTCACACCTATAATTTCACATTAACTACAGATCTGTGCAAATAATTGTACAAATGTAGGTCATAAATATAACGGCGCTTTACATAATCTTGTATGCCAAGAAGCTGTAAGCTTGGTCACAAGTCTTTCCCTCGTAAAAAATCAATGTCATTTCTCATCCGAGGTTCTTAGAAGCTTCTGAATATTTAATAAAGTAACACAGAATTTTGATTCATACTCGGCGGCCCTTAGCAAATGACTTGGTAACCTGCAGGGATGTTGGTAATTGCCCAGAATCACGATCTACGATATTTATAAAAGTCTTGACAACAAATCCTTACCCATATATGAAACTGGAAAATAAGAAGCTTGAGTCAGATTGGTTGCTTTGGGGTGACTGAAAACAGTTCTTCCTTCGTAGTTTTATAAACAAGGATCCTAAGTCAGTTCTTCCATCCTTCCACCGGAACGGCCATCTGCTTTCTATGTCCTTGGTAACCATATGTGTGTGATGTTTGGTGTTTTTGTCTTGCACAATTCTTTTAACACGTTATTTATATTGTATCCAGGTGACAAACATGGTAAGTTGATGCCCCCTTCCCAGTCCACCACTTGTGACTCCAGTTTGCTTTGGCACAGTGTTTGGCTATTGGCTTTGGTCTGTGACCCCAGCTTGTGCTACCTTACCCTACAGAACATGATCTGAAACCTAATGGTCTTCAGAAGGACGTCACTGCTATCAAGGGGCAGGGCGTGACGCCCGGTATCTGACTAGTGTCACTGAGCAGTGGTTTGGCTTTTACAAGCATGCAAGCCTTACCAGCATGGTCATTACCTGCCTAAAAGTTAAACCTGCTTAATGACTGCTTTGGTGTGTTTACCATCATGCACTGTTGTCCAGTATTGGGCAATTATGGCCGAATTACCCTTTTCTGTAGCAATACATATGAGTATAGAAGAGGCAGGGGGCAGGTAGCACAGTCTGGCAATAGATTGATATTCATTGATATCTAAACCATTTAACTCCTACCGGACACCTACGCACCAGTGTTTGTCCAAGCACAAGGTTCAGTTAACGAGCCATCACATCACTGTGGCATGAGTCACTGAATTCACCAGTATCTTTTTTTTCTTTCTTTAGTTGGGCACAATACAGTTAGTTATCGGCACTGTTAATGAACAGATGAATCGTTGGTTAAGAACATAGTTCCCAACTGTCCTTTATTTGGAGGGACTGTCCCTCCTTTGGAACCAAATTCCTTTTTCCTATTTCCTCCTCATGTGTCCTTCTGTAGATTGCTATGTTTTCCTCCAGGACTAATTGGGTTTGAACCAGTGGCACCTACCTAATAGAGGAATTTTTTTCACACTGTGGTCCATCATATTATGGCCCATTGCTATTGTTTTTGAGTCCTTTGAGAGGACTGTATGAACGTTTTAAAAATTGTTTATGGGTTTGACCCAAGTTTTTGCTTAACATTTCTTTGGCCTCATCACTATACTGGTTTTATATAGTGCCAACAGTTTGCTCAGCACTTTACATTAAAAAGGGGGACAGTAGAGTAACAATACCGTTCAATACAGGAGGGTTAGGAGGGCCCTGCTCCAGAGAGCTTTACAATTCTAATAGGGAGGGGCAGGTGGAACAAAATTTAATAACTGTGAGGGATGAGCTGATGAGAGAATTAAAAGTTCAGTTGTTAGGTGAGTGTGGAATAGACTTCACTGAAGAGATGAGCATTCAGGGATCACCTAAAAGTGGACGGGGTAGGAATTATCCAAACAGATTGAGGTAGTAAGTTCCAGAGGATAGAAGAGACTCTGGAGAAGTCCTGGAGACAAGCATGGGAGGAGAAGACCAGGGATATATAGACCTCTGGAGATGGGCATAGGAGGAGAAGCCAAGGGCTATATAGACCTCTGGAGACCAGCATAGGAGGAGAAGACAAGGGTTAGTTAGACCAGTGGTCCTCAACTCCGGTCCTCAGGGCCCACTAACAGGCCAGATTTAAGTATTACCTTGGGGAGATGCAGACTAGAGTACTGCAATCACTTAGCAGCAAATTATATCACCTGGCATGTATTTCAGTTATCTTGCAAACCTGGCCTGTTAGTGGGCCCTGATGACCAGGGTTGAGGACCACTGTGTTAGACCTCTGGAGACGTGCATAGGTGGAGAAGACAAGGGTTATTTAGACCTCTGGAGACGAGCATCGGAGGAGAAGACCAGGGTTATTTAGACCTCTGGAGACCAGCATAGGAGGAGAAGACCAGGGTTATATAGACCTCTGGAAATGAGCATAGGAGGAGAAGACGAGGGCTATTTCGACCTCTGAAGATGAGCATAGGAGGCAAAGAGAAGGGTTATATAGACCCCTGGAGATGAGCATAGGAGGAGAAGACAAGGGTTATATAGACCTCTGGAAAGGAGCATAGAAGGAGAAGACAAGGGACATATAGACCTCTGGAGACCAGCAAAGGAGGAGAAGACAAGGGCTATATAGACCTCTGGAGAGCAGCATAGGAGAAGACCAGGGTTATATGGACTTTTGGAGATGAGCATAGGAGGAGAACACAAATGTTATATAGACCTCTGGAGATGAGCATAGGAGGAGAACACAAGGGTTATATAGACCTCTGGAGATGTGCATAGGAGGAGAACACAAGGGTTATATAGACCTCTGGAGATGAGCATAGGAGGAGAACACAAGGGTTATAGAGACCTTTGGAGAGGAGCATAGGAGGAGAAGAAAAGGCATATAGACCTCTGGAGATGAGCATAGGAGGAGAAGAAAAGGCATATAGACCTCTGGAGAGGAGCATAGGAGGAGAACACAAGGGTTATAGAGACCTTTGGAGATGAGCATAGGAGGAGAAGAAAAGGCATATAGACCTCTGGAGAGGAGCATAGGAGGAGAAGAAAAGGCATATAGACCTCCTGTAAAAATGTAACTGCCAAATGCATTGCACTATTTTTATCCAACCTCTACAATATTATTGCATTAGTTTAAAGTCAATATAGTCTGAGCCAGGTGGTGCTGACGGGTTATGTCAGGTTCAGTAGTAATTGGCCAGAATATGAGCCATATATGGCCATCTTCAGTCCATTGCAGTGATCTATAAGGGAAATACTGCTTTCAGGTGTACAGACCTGTCCTACTTCAGTGAAGAGAGAGTAATCAAGTTTAAGTGGGGTTGACCTTGGGAACAAAAAAAACAGTTGGTACATGTAATAGGTTGGTCCTGCCTGCATGGCAAATTTAGTTCTCGGATAAGTAATTCACAAGCTGAAGTTCTCTGTAAGAGCTTTGTG
This sequence comes from Pelophylax lessonae, assembly GCF_965119305.1. Lineage (NCBI taxonomy): Eukaryota > Metazoa > Chordata > Amphibia > Anura > Ranidae > Pelophylax > Pelophylax lessonae. The sequence goes on along the minus strand of NC_138777.1, from coordinate 13,334,812 downwards.
ATTTTAGCTGGGTGATCTAGGGTTTGTTTTTTAGGCCTGATGCCTCAGTGATGTGCATAAGCAACTGTTGTGTCCCTGGTGCGTGTAGGTGTCCCATACCACAATGAGACATTTAACAATCCGAGAGTGGGGCACTACAATAAGCTACCGATAGATCAGAACCCCACACAGCTGCATGTTTTGCTTTTCTTATGTTTAATATCCACGCTTGTAGCTGCGCAAGAAACCTGACTGTCTGCACAGAATTCAGTAACTGCATGCTAACTGTTATATTAAAGGATCAAACCGCCAAGGACAAAGCACTGCAGCACATGGCGGCCATGTCCTCCGCTCAGATTGTATCCGCCACTGCCATTCACAACAAGCTGGGCCTTCCAGGGATTCCTCGCCCGGCCTTTCCTGCTGCACCCGGGGTAAGTGTCTGCTCAGGGCTTTCTCTCATGGTTTTGTCTCTAGTTACGTGGTTAACTAGGTTGAAGAAAAAAAAGACTAATGCCCAGCCTCCTAAAATCTTCACCGGTTTTGGGGTAGTAGATGGTAAAACTATAGTATGACATGACTGTATGACATGACTGTGACCATTTTTACTTTAAAGGGGGGAAAAAAAACCCTCCTGTTCCAAAAATGTAGCCACCTAATTTTTCTAAATCAAGGGTCTCCAAACTATGACCTGTGGGCCAAATCCAGCATTCTGCAAGATTTTATGCAGTCCTCTGATGTAAGGGGGTTTCTGATATATGGGGGACTCCAATGGGGACTCAAGTTTATTTGAAATTTTGTTTGTTTGCTGATGTTTTTTCACTGTTAAATACTCTTAGGCCCCGTTCACACTGGGGCGATCCGACTTGCTGTGATGGCCCAGTTGCTGTCCTGGGAGTCAGTACTGTATTTTGGCCTAGGCCAACAAGGCCCATGCCTAGGGCGGCACTTTGCAAGGGGGCGTCAAAAAAGCCACCCCCTCCACCTTAGACTCTATTGGCCACTAGTTGCTAGAGCTGCCTCTCTCACCCCCCTTTTCTCTCTCTCTCTCACCCCCCACCTCTCTCTCTCTCTCTCTCTCACCCCCCACCTCTCTCTCTCTCTCTCTCTCACCCCCCACCTCTCTCTCACCCCCCACCTCTCTCATCCCCCCCTCACATCACCCCTCTCTCTCTCTCATCCCCCCCTCACATCACCCCTCTCTCTCTCTCATCCCCCTCTCTCTCTCATCCCCCTCTCTCTCATCCCCCTCTCTCTCTCGCTCTCATCCCCCTCTCTCTCTCTTTCTCGGTCTCTAATCCCCTCTCTCATCCCTCCCCCTCTCTCTCACCCCCCCCCCCCTATGGGGGACTCCAATGGGGACTCAAGTTTATTTGAAATTTTGTTTGTTTGCTGATGTTTTTTCACTGTTAAATACTCTTAGGCCCCGTTCACACTGGGGCGATCCGACTTGCTGGGGCGACCTCATAGGTCGCGGCGCGCTGCTCACACCGCGACCTCGGAGCGGCCGGCACGGACTTCATAACATTGAAGTCTATGCAGGTCGCTCCGGGTCGCCCCAAAGAAGCTCCGGACCCTTTTTCTAAGTCGGAGCGACTTGTGTCGCTCCTATTAGAACGGGTCCATAGCTTCTCTATGGCAAGCGACCTGTCAGGCGACCAGGTCGCCCCAGTGTGAACGGGGACTCAAATTTGAATTGTTTATTTATAAAACTAATATTTTTCCAGCCCTTGAAAATGTTTAAAATATACAGTGTGCCTTCATACTGAAATGTTTGGAGACCCCCTGCTCTGGATCAAATTATTGGCATATTGGGCTTTAATATTGGCAGTTTTGGTAGGGCAGGTCATAGCTTTACCGCTACTATAATGGTGCTTTTCCACTGCATGGAACCGAACGATTCGGCTCGCTTTTCCGCTTTTCCACTGCATGGTACGGTGTTGGAACGGTTCGGTACGGTACGGCACGGCGGCGCTTTTCCACTACATGGAACCGAACAGTACGGCTCGCTTAAACAGTACCACCTCGATTGTGGTTCCAAGAGGGCCGTACCGGTACCATATCCCACAATCCTTTGCATGCGGCCTTGACTGTTTGTCACTACTAGCCACCGATTGGTCAGAGAATCGTTGTAATCCCACCCACTTTACTTTAGTGGAAAAGCAAACCATACCGAACCGTTCCAACACCGTACCATGCGGTACCATGCAGTGGAAAACCAAACCGAGCCAAGCAGGGCTGAGTGGAGTGGAGCCGAGCCGGTATTTGCAGTGGAAAAGTGCCATTAATAATTCCTTCCCACAGTGATGGTACAAGCTCCTCTCTTCTATTCTCTGCAAATATTTCCATGACTTTTATACAATTCTCTAGATAAAAGTTAATTTACCAAATCTTTACATTAATCATGGATGTTTTTCATAATATTTAGCATAGTTCATGTATAACTACACAGTGCTTGCAATGGCAATAATAGACACTGACTTCAGTAAATCCAGTCGAAAATGAAAAGTCCCCATCACTCCAAAATATTATTATTTTTTTGTGAAAATATTCACATATACAGTATCTCACAAAAGTGAGTACACCCCTCACATTTTTGTAAATATTTTATTATATCATGTGACCACACTGAAGAAATTACACTTTGCTACAATGTAGTGTGACATACTGAGGCAGAGCATGATCCCCTCCCTTCGGAGACTGGGCCGCAGGACAGTATTCCAACATAACAACAACCCCAAACACACCTCTAAGATGACCACTGCCTTGCTAAAGAAGCTGGGGGTAAAGGTGATGGATTGGCCAAGCATGTCTCCAGACCTAAACCCTATTGAGCATCTGTGGGGCATCCTCAAACAGAAGGTGGAGGAGCGCAAGGTCTCTAACATCCACCAGCTCTGTGATATCATCATGGAGGAGTAGAAGAGGACTCCAGTGGCAACCTGTGAAGCTCTGGTGAACTCCATGCCCAAGAGGGTTAAGGCAGTGCTGGAAAATAATGGTGGCCACACAAAATATTGACACTTTGGGCCCAATTTGGACATTGTCACTTAGGGGTGTACTCACTTTTGTTGCCAGCGGTTTAGACATTAATGGCTGTGTGTTGAGTTATTTTGAGGAGACAGCAAATTTACACTGTTATACAAGCTGTACACTCACTACTTTACATTGTAACAAAGTGTCATTTCTTCAGTGTTGTCACATGAAAAGATAGAATAAAATATTTACAAAAATGTGAGGGGTGTACAACTAAAGATTGTCCTTCCACTGATCACCAATGTAAGAGGGTTCTTCTTCCACTGGCATGGTAAGAGGGTCCATCTTTTGCTGTCTACAAACAAGAGGGTCCTCCTTCCACTGACCACCAATAAAAGAGGTTTGTTCCTCCACTGACCACCAATAAATGAGGGTCCTTTTTTCACTGACCACCACTGTAAGAGGGTTCTTCTTTTATTAACCAGCATTGTAAGAGGGTTCTCCTTCTACTGGCCACCAATAAGAGGGCTCTTCTTCCACTGACTACCAACAGGAGGGTCCTTCTTCCACTGACCACCAATAGAAGAGGTTCCTTTTCCCACTTACCACCAATGTCAGATGGTGTTTTTTCCACTGATCACCATGTTACATGCCTCTTCTTGATTGACCACCAATGAGAGGGAACAGTACAATTTTGACTGTGTTACTTTTATTATCATTTGTTACATTTTATTATTATTAAAGAAAGTAATATTGTCACTTAGAAGAGCTATGGGTGTCAAGTTGGCCAATTATGTCACATTTTTTATTCATTTGTTGGTGTCTGCTTACTGTCTACGCTAATGTACTGGAAAAAAGGATTCCTTGTGAGACCTAAAAGTTATTTTAAGGCTTCCTCTGTGATAAAGAAGATAGAAAAGGCTGATGCACACCATTTTATGTATAATAATAATAATAATAAAAAAGTGACCTCAGTTTATATAAATTTGTCTCATTCTCTGTTTTCACAGTACTGGCCAGGAATGATACAGACGGGTCAGCCGGGATCCTCACAAGAGTAAGTGCTGGGAGAGAGTTCACATTCAGAGAGCTATGGGACATTGGAGGAGATTTTCTAAAACTAGAGCACTCCGAACCTCGTGTAGCTGTGCATGGTAGCCAATCAGTTTCTAACATAGGCTTGTTCAGTGAAGTTTTGACAATAAAACCTGGAAGCGGATTGGTTTGTATGCAGAGCTGCACCAGATTTTGCGCACTCTAATTTTAGTAAATCCACCCCTCCCCCCATCGCATGCTGATTTAATAGGAATGCAATGTATATTAATCTATTGTGACCAGATCTCATTTTTTAGAAGTCTTCTTACAGCATGCCAACTTGGTAACCTCTTCCCACTCAACTGCCACAGCCCTTTTCCCACTGTCCCATGATTGGGTAGCCCGTCCCACCAGCTCCCAATCATAGCTAAAACCCTGGAGCTGTCAGTGATGGCCCAGTTGCTGTCCTGGGAGTCAGTACTGTATTTTGGCCTAGGCCAACAAGGCCCAGGCCTAGGGCGGCACTTTGCAAGGGGGCGTCAAAAAAGCCACCCCCTCCACCTTAGACTCTATTGGCCACTAGTTGCTAGAGCTGCCTCTCTCACCCCCCATTTCTCTCTCTCTCTCACCCCCCACCTCTCTCTCTCTCTCTCTCATCCCCCCCCTCACATCACCCCTCTCTCTCTCTCTCATCCCCCTCTCTCTCTCTCTCTCTCTCTCTCTCTCATCCCCCTCTCTCTCATCCCCCTCTCTCTCTCGCTCTCATCCCCCTCTCTCTCTTTCTCGGTCTCTAATCCCCTCTCTCATCCCTCCCCCTCTCTCTCATCCCTCCCCCTCTCTCTCACCCCCCCCTCTCTCTCATCCCCCCCTCTCTCTCATCCCCCCCTCTCTCTCACCCCCCCCCCTCTCTCTCATCCCCCCCATCTCTCATCATCCCCCCCATCTCTCATCATCCCCCCTCTCTCATCATCCCCTCTCTCTCTCTGTCTCTAATCCCCTCTCTCATTCCTCCCCCTCTCTCACCCCCCTCTCTCATCCGCCCTCTCTCCCTCCCTCTCTTCCCTCTCTCTCTCTATCCCCCACCCCCTCTCACCCCCCTCTAGTGAGATCTCAGGGGTTCATGCTGGGACGTGTAGTCCTTCAGTTTTGGAGGGAGTCCCATTCATTAAAAAGGAAGGAGTGGGGCAAATTTACATAGGAGGGAGGCACCCAATTTTAGTCTTGCCTAGGGCAGCACAAAACAAAAATACACCACTGCTGGGAGTATGCAGCAAACACGCTCTATGTGCAGAAACCTCAGCTGCCATACACTCGTGTGTGGGCATTTAGGCTCCCATTGCTGCCACACATATGCGTTACATGGTTGGCAAGAGGATAAACAAGCCCTTTGTATTGGAAATGTGCACAGCCTGGACTTTTCTTGGTGTCAGAAGCACTTCTATCCATATAGAAGTCAATGGGAATGCAAGGGCAGTTTTAAGGAGGCAATTTGGGTTAGCAGGGGAAGAAAGACCTGAAAATAGAAACAAATGCAGCCACCGTAATGGACTGGTAAGCTGCAAGATATTAGTTTTTATTTTTGGGTTTGGATTCAAAAACAGAAAAATGTATCTGCATTTTATATGGAATTTTTTTCTGCTTAATCCCCAGCAAGTCTTTATTAATTTTACTATATCTACTGGCCACCAGGAAATGTGTAACCGATTGTCCCAGTGGATGCAATACGGATACACAAAGCATTGCTTTACATTGTCTATAACAAATGTTATTTCTCTGTTTTCCAGCATCAAGCCATTTGTCCAGCAAGCCTATCCCATCCAGCCCACCGTCACAGCGCCCCTAACAGGTAATATGAGCTTTTTGGCTGGTTTATTCTCTAAAACTGAACACAAGGCAGACACAGATACAAGAAATGAGAGCTGTATTACTTGGCAAAGGATTTCCAATTCTGTCTATCCAGTCCTGAGATGGAGTCCTGCTTCGCACAGCTGCAACTTCCTATGTGACTGGCTGCAAGTGAACGTATAGTTCATATTCCTATCGCACACCTTCCTGGTTTGTAGGCTCGTGTATATTGGGTGCTGAATCGATCACCAGTTGGCAACTGGATTAGTTACAAGTAAATACATATTCGCCAGCACACCAAGGATCTTGCAAAAGCAGTCCAAAAACTTTATTCAAGTTACGATCACATCAAAAAATAGTGCAACGTTTCGGAGCCACACAGGACCCATTCGTCAGGCATGTGGCTGCAAGTGAAAACATTCATTTCAATGGGTGCCATCTTAATTGCTGTGACTCAAGTCACAGTGGCAAAAAATTGTTCCTGTACTACTTTTCTGCTTCTTCTTTTCGACATGACCAATAGCAGTATTCCCAATGCACACATTCCTGAAGATGGCGGTTTGGTGTTGGTGGGTGCTGCAGTGACCAGGGGCTGGGAACCATAGACACTCAAGGTGAAGAAATGTCACCAGCACACCAAGGATTCCTCAAACTGGTTCAAAACTCTATTTCGTGGTCACTTCCCTGAAGAAGGGGCCCTTCGTGGCTCCAAAACGTTGCCTTTGTGTGTACCATGTGACCACGAAATAAAGCTTTGGTCCCGTCTGAGGAATCCTTGGTGTGCTGGTGGCATTTCTTCGCATCCCTTGTTCCATGATTGCCATAGACTGCAAGAAAATCCCAATCTTTGTCTAATCCTTGTGACTTTGGCTGCAACTTCAGAGTTCTTTTAAGTTTAATACTATGTTACATAGTAGTTGAGTTGAGGTTGAATAAAGACAATAGTCCATCCAGTTCAACCTGTGTAGGTGTGTGTGGCCATAATCATCTCACATAGCCCTGAATGTTCTGATCCTTGAGATGTACATCTAAGAGTCTTTTGAAAGCCACCATACTTCCCGCAGAAACCACCTCTTGTGGTAGAGAATTCCACAATCTTGTAGCCCTAACATTAAAGAACCCCCCACGTTGCCTGAGGTTAAAACGCTTCTCTAATCGCATTGTATGCCCTCGAGTCCTCATGCAATCCTTTCGACTGAATAGCTTTTTTTTCTATGCTGAGATCACCATTGAGATATTTAAAAATTGCTATCATGTCCCCTCTCAGGCGTCTCATCTCCAGGAAGAATAAATCAAGCGATTGCAGACGCTCTTCATAATTAAGGTCCTCCAATCCCCTAATTAGTTTAGTTGCCCTTCTCTGGACTCTCTCCAGCTCCAACACATCACTCCTGAGGACTGGCGACCAGAACTGGACAGAATACTCCAGATGCGGTCGGACCAGAATTTTATAAAGTGGAAGGATTATAATCTTATCTCTGGAATACATCCCTTCTTTATGGATGCTAATATTCTGCCGGCTTTGGCAGCTGCCGCTTGACATTGCATGCTATTGCTTAGTCTATCCTCTACCAAGACCCCCAGATCTTTCTCCATTTTTGATTCCCCCAAAGGTCCCCCCCCTAAAATGTGTCTCACTCTGTATTGTTCTATATTTGCCAAAGTCGCAAAACATCAAAGCCACACTAGAAGTCGTACAACTTTGGAGTCGCATCAGTGTGAACTGAGCCTTATGCAGCTCAGCCACACAGCACAGCCCTGTTTTGGCAGGAGACTTGACTTTTCTCCGATGCAGTTCAGTAACAGTTACTAGTCCTGTCCCACCGCCCCAACCTGTGATTGGACAATGAAAGAAGAAGCAGCAGACTGATGAGCTTATCTCTCTGTCCTTTTGCTCTCTCCTATCAGCATGTCCCTTTTTAGCACGTAAACTTCAGAGCATGCTTTATTGGCTCCTTGTGCAAAAAAAAAACCCATTTAACGATGTATTGATGACTTGATAGCTCCATTCATTGGTGTCTTTGATATCTGTCTGAAGTTCAGCTCTAACGTTGACCATTATATGTTGGGGCGCCCTCTTCCTCTCATTTAAACTTCCCCCGCCCCTATCTTGCCTCACCCCCCGATCTAGAACATCCTTTTTCAAGTAGGGTGCCTCCTGGGTTCTTCAGGGGTGCCTTGGCAAAATGCCTAACAATTGCAACAAATTGAAACATGTTTTTACATTGCAGCATTACAATGCTGGGCAGTGGGCACCATTCGGGTCAAGGCACTGGCATCCTGACAACTAATGACATCACTGCATTTTTCAGGGACGTTGGTACTCCATTAAATTTGCTTATAGCCCCTCCCACTTTCAGCATAATGACATCACTGGTTGATGAGGAGAATGACGGGTGCTTGCATAGAATCTTTGTATCCTAGCAAGTAGAAAAAGAGAAACTAAGGGAGAAAAGAAACGCTAGAATACTAGTCAGTACCAGTTTGCAATAGTGGAGGAATAAATAATTTCTAAGGTTGAATGGCCCATGTGTATGGATGTTGCTGCTATATGTAAAACTATCGGTTTAGTTTTTTTTTACATTTTAGAATGGGGTGCCTCGAGATTTTTAAAGGGTGCCGCACCTGAAAAAAGGTTGAGAAACACTGATCTAGAACATCAAGATCTAACCACTTTTGGACCGCCCGCCGCAGTGGCTGTGGCAGGCTGGCCCTCCTGCGCGAACCGCCGTTCACCGCAGCTAGGGCACTCCGGTGCACGGGGCAGGCGGCTGCGAACGCCGCCTGACAACCGCGATCGCTCCCCGCTGAGAGAGAGAGAACAACGGTCAGCTGTTGTAAACACAGCCGACCGTTCTTCTCTCAGGAATGATCACAGAGCCCCTGTGATCCTTCTATATAACATCACAGGTCTCTGTGATCATTTCACAAGCCCATCCCCCATACAGTTAGAATAACTCCCCTAGGTACATATTTAACCCTTTGATTGCCGCTGGGTTAACCCCTTCCATGTCAGTGTCATTATTTAGGTGACAGTGCATATTTTTAGCACTGATTACTGTAGTAATGTCACTGGTCCCCCCAAAAGTGTAAAAAAATGTAAGTTAAGGGTCCGATCTGTCCACCGCAATGTCGCAGTCCTGCTAAAAATTGCAGATCGCCGCCATTACTAGTAAAAAAAAAACAATAAAAATTACATAAATCTTTCCCCTAGTTAGTAGAGGCGATAACTTTTGCACAAACCAATCAAAATACGCTTATTGCAATTTTTTATTTTTTTTTTACCAAAAATATGTAGCAGAAAACAAATTGGCCTGAAATGTTAAAAAATTTTTATTTTTACATTTCTTTTTGGGGGGGGGGGGGGGGATGTTCTATAGCAGAATGTGAAAAATATTGTTTTTTTTTTTTTTTTTTTTTTCAAGAATCGTCGCCCTTTTTTTTTTTTTTTATAGAGCAAAAATTAAAAATCGCACAGGTGATCAAATACCACCAAAAGAAAGCTCTATTTGTGGGAAAAAAAGTACATAAATTTTATTTGGGTACAGCGTCGCACGACCGCGCAATTGTCCGTTAAAGTAACGCAGTGCCGAATCGCAAAAAATCGCCTGGTCATTATGGGGGTAAACCCTTCCAGGGCTGAAGTGGTTAAAATAAAAAGGTGTTGTAATTCACTCCACTCTCGTATACAAATAGTTTATTTTAATCTGTCTGAGTGTAATCTGGCCGGTACCGCAGAGACATCTTGATGAAATCCTTTCCTTCGAGTGTAGTCATTTCACGAAATGCTTAAATTCCTCCTCTATCCTCAGGGGGCAGAACACAGGTGTGCCTCTAAGAAAGTGTAATTAACCCGCAGGGGCAAAGCAGCAGGCGGAAGAGTCTCTTCATGTTTGTCTTCTGTTCTTCTCGAATGGACGGACCTTGGAGAATTTTAGAACCTCCTCCTTTTTTTTTTTTTTTTTTTATAATTTTTATTGAAAGGCATTTGTTTTTTGTTTAAAACAACTAAGATTAAAAAAAAAAAAAACATTTAGGCTGCATTCACACCTGAGCGTATCGTTTCAAGGCATTTTTTTAGGGGTTTTTTGCAGGTGTTTGGAGGAAGGCATTGACATCTAACAAAAACGCTTTTAACCACTTTACCACCGGAGGATTTTGCTGTCTTACGTCTGGGCCACTTTTTGCGATTCGGCACTGTGCAACTTTAACTGACAATTGCACGGTCATGCAACGCTGCACCCAAACGATATTTGCATCCTTTTTTTCCCACAAACAGAGCTTTCTTTTGCTGGTATTTGATCACCACTGAGATTTTTACTTTTTGCGCTATAATCAAAAAAAGAGCGACAATTTTGAAAAAATAACAATATCTTTCACATTTTTTTATATGAAATTCCCCCCCCCCCCCAAAAAAAAGTAAAAATCTAAATTTTTTTTTATCATTTTAGGCCAATTTGTTTTCTGCTACATATTTTTGGTAAAAAAAATCGCAATAAACGTATTTTGATTGGTTTGCGCAAAAGTTATTGCGTTTACTAACTAAGGGAAAGATTTCTGTCATTTTTGGTGTTTTTTTTTTTTTTTTTTTTTTAACGAGTAATGGCGGCGATCTGCGTTTTTTTTTTTTTTTTTTTTTTGCGGGACTGCGACATTGCGGCGGACAGATCGGACCCTTGACTGACATCTTTGACACTTTTGGGGGGTACCAGTGACATTACTACAGTAATCAGTGCTATAAATATACACTGTTACTGTAAAAATGACACTGGCAGGGAAGGGGTTAATTTTTATTGGAGAGGGAGGGGTTAATGTATGCCTGGTGCTTACTAACGTGTGTGGGGGGAGGTGACTGAGTGACAAAGGGACAGATCGCAGGTTCAGCTATGCTGAACCCTGCAATCTGACCCTGCCTGTCACTTAGGAGATCCGCCCGCTTTGTTTACACAAGCGGGCGGATCTCCACACTCGATTCCCCGACGATCGGGGAAGAGCGGCGGTGATCACCGCCGCTGCTCCCCTGGCCCGACTCCCACTGTAACTGAATACAGTGGGAGCGAGCCTTCGGCGGGGCGCGCGCACGCCGCCGAGAGAGGGGAATGTCTGGTGACAGGTCTACGTCGCCAGACGATAACGAACCACTGTGCCGCAGTACAGTCAACGTGACTGGTCGGCAAGTGGTTAATCTGCTAAAAAAAAAAAGCTTATGTACTTTTTTGAGCTTCAGGCGTTTTGCTTCATGCGACAAAACGCTCATATGTAAGCAGGGGCCATAGAAATGAATGGGATTTTGCTTGTTGGGCGTTTTGAGACTTCAGAGATGAACGTTTTACGAGCTGAAAAATGCTCAGGTGTGAACAGGGCCTTAAAGAAAGAAAAAAACAAATCCATTACATCATTGCAACATAAAGAATTTGGAATGACAGCAAACGTTATCAAATACTGCAAAGAGCAGAATAATGGGCCATGGTTTCCAAAAAGATGAAAAGTATAATAAGTACAATCATAATACAGAAATAGATATTGGGGAGGGGGGAGAAGTTTTTTAAGTCACAGGGCTTTTTTTTTTTCCAGCGAGAACGTGGGGGAATGCCGGTCCGACACCTCCAGCACTGAATGTATGTAATGGCAAGAGTGGTGGTGTGTGCTAGAGGATCTATTGTCAATGGGTCAGGGAATGGGCTGGGAGGGATCAGGGAAATTACGATTACTAAAGCCTATAGAGCCAGGAGCCCTAAATGTTTGAAAAACTCAATCCCCCATGGAACATCTATGCAGGAACTTTTGACAAGATTACTGTTTATAGATCAAAGATCTCCTGTACTAGGAAGTATAGAGTATTTCCCAGCACAGGAGTGAAGTGGTGGAGCAGCGCTTTGAACCCCTCCAAAACTGACATGTCTGTTTTACATTGCAGGTTTTGAACCCACAGCGCCGCCTGCCTCCTCAGTCCCGGCATGGCAAGGTCGGTCCATAGGCACCACCAAACTCCGATTGGTGGAGTTTTCAGCGTTTCTAGAACAGCAGCGGGACCCAGATGCTGTAAGTACAATTTTGCAATTAAATAATTATAGTATGTTTTAATTATTATATACAGTGTAAGCTGGGGAACAGGTAGCAGGTGCAGGGGCTCCCTGGGATGAGCAGTCTTTCAGGCACAGATACCAAATCCAGTGAGGTAGTGACTAACAGTGCGGTGTTTATTGGTGCTATATACAAGTTTATAAACTGGTGCTGTACAGTGCTTTAAGGAAAACAAGCAGGAACAATAATAATAACCAAAAGCCTAGCCGTGTCCCGACGCTTACTACACACAATGCAGTCCCTAACTAACACAGACTGAGCAATCCTACAGCTTGTCATCTTCCAAAGACACACACTGACAGTGTTACCAACCTTCTGCTCTCCTAGACAAACGTTGTCTAATTTCCCAGGCTGAGAGAGCCCTGCTGTCTGTCTCAGGTGAGTTTAAATTGGCCTGGTGAAGAGGACCAAGATCCGAACTGGATCATGGCTCAGAGATCCCTAAAGGTATACGAGAGATGCCTGGGTGATGTATAAACCCCGAACAGGACTTTTCCTGGCTCTCTCTGGGACGCTCTGCTACAACAGATATTGCCCGGGTTCACCCCCAAACCTCCCTCTTCCCCTACTCAACATTTATCTTATCTTGTTCCTCTAGGGACGTTGTCACCAGGCTTGTAAGACTCTTGCAAGGGCAGCTGCTAGGAGGTCTTTTACTATTGATATAGGTACACTCCTAGCTATGATTGAGGCCGAAACGCGTTGGCCTTTTCAGTGGAGTTTTTGCATTGTTCCTTAGAAATGAAGATTTGTTTTTGGCTATTATTGAAGTGCCAACTTTTTTATCATGATACACATTCCCAGAACTACATCTCCAAAGAGCCCTCTCCCCTACAAACGCTGTGTAGACTGGCTCCTAGGAGTCAAGAGTTAAGTTGGATACAATTTTCTTTAGATTTTTTCCTTTAGATTTACCAAAACCATATAATATGAGGTCAAATCTTAACACTTTCAATTCGTATGCAGTCAGGCAGGCCCCTTGCACTACAGAGTTGAAGGTAAATCTAAAGGAAATCGAACAACAAAAGTTGTATAGTGTGTATCCAGTCTTAGGCTGACCATAGATGGATAAAAATGTTGCTGGCTCAGCGCGTTGATTGTTGAATATACTGTATAATTATAGAATATTATTCTTAGATGTGTGATAAGAACATTCAATTTGCTTACAATGTATTTACAACGTACAATCGCAATGTAAAATGCAACCAACGTGTTTCGAGGGAAAGGACTCTTCCTTCAGGGGCATCAGAAGTAAAAAAAAAAAAATAGAAGGCCTGAATTAATCCAATAATAAGATTAGTGAGTCCTGCCGGCAAAGTGTAAGTTGGCTGATTTTTACATCTGTTGCCCAATCCCTGAAGACGTGGGAGTTCTTTTCCTTGAAACGCATTGGATTAATTTGATACAGTTAACCACTAAATGTTTTAAAAGACTTACTAAGTGAAACAAACCTTGCTAAGTGCTCTGTACCAGCCATCCAAGAGTTGTGCGTCTGTTGAGCAATTTGTTCATTGTGTTTAAAAGGCTGCAGCCAAGAACCTGCCAATCAGGTCCATGTATACCTTAAAGGTTAAATTCACCTTTAAGATCATAATGCCCCCATATTTAGAATGTAACTTTGTGCCAAGTGGACTCCACTTTCACCCACCCTAAAAAAGGCCCCTCCTTTGACACAGTGTGCAGGGATTATTTTCCTCTGCAGTAGCTGTCGGGTTTGAAATCGGGTTTGACTCTTCCTCTCATCCATGTCATTCATTCACAGAGATCTGTGAATGAACTACAAGTCCCATCTGCTACTTCGGCAAGTAAATCTGTAGTTCTCAATAGCATACATGCAGTGGCAGGACAACGTCATCTAGCACCCAGGGTGAAGATGGCAAATTGTGCCAGATGCAGTCCCCAGTAGAGTCCTGCTGTACATCAGTTGTCCCCAATAGAGTCCACCTTTACATAAAGTGTCCCTATGCTTCTGAGTTGTTGCCCTCCCCTTTGTACTGGCAGATCGGTACTCCCTGGTACTGGCAGATTGGTACTCACAGCATCTTTCCAGTCATGTGACCTGTCATATGACAGGGGGAGATAAGGAGGAGGACATAGTCTGCCCTTCTTCATCAGCACTGCTCTGAGACTGAGGACAGTTCTCAGTCTCAGCACCAGCTCTTTTCCACCCCATGCAGTCTGGAGGAAGGAGAAAGCCGAATACTGCCTCCAGCAGCATCTATCAGTAGCTGCTCCTTCTGACAGGAATGACACTGCAGTCACTTGTGTGAATGAGGAGCAGGACGAGCGGCAAACATGGCAGCACTCCCCCCCCCCCCCCCCCCCCTCCTCAACACAGCGCAGGTGCCCACTCAGCACCCTCCTGTCCTAGCCCTGCAAACAAGTGTGAGGATCACCGAATCTGTAGTCCATTGTGTAGTGTAAACATTTCCTCCAGCTTGAAATCTGAAAGCCCATACCTCTGCGTAGACATGGAGCTTCAGGTTGAGTCTGCAAGAGCCTGGCATTGCACTGATAGTCTGCTGATCACAGCTGCAATGCAAAGAGGGAAAAAATCCCACTGGGGATATGGACCATAATAAAAACCCAACAGAGGTTCAAGCCCTTCCCACACTCCAGTAGTAGTAGCGCAATGTATGCACGCATCTCTTGGTATACCTGTATGATGGCTCTGTCTTATGGAGCAGGGTGAGGGCGAGTATTTGTCTGATTCTCCTGTTCTGAGAACTGGGATTCCAGTGCGGGGAAGGCAGCGAGCGGGCACCTGTCTCTTTGGCAGGCTCAGCCGGCAGCTGCAGTGTGATCTAAGAGCTGTGTTTAGGTATGTTAGTGTAGATGGCATATAGAATGTCTCATTCCAGGAGCATTCCTGGGAGTCCGGACCATCTTCTGCTGACACGTCTCTTCTTGTCACTGCAGCCTCTGCTCTGGCACATTTTATACGCTTGTCATTTCACTGTCTGGAGGCCCCAAGTAATTTCCACTTTTCCCCTTCACACAAAAAAAAATGGTACTTTCTGCAACAAAACTGCCTAATGTATCAACATTCCTGCTGCCGGTTCTGGGTAGACAGTGAAAGATGCATCCAATTTAGGTAAAAGGGACCTGTCAGGAGAGAAATAATAAGGGAACTGTCCAAGCAGACGGTTAATAAATTGCATGTACACCCAATCGCTAAAATCTCATTGAAGCTTGACATTTCAAAAGTAATTTTAAATATCTTTTAAGTCTGCAGCTTTCTTAAAAATATTACCTGATGAGCCTGCCATGAAAGTCTTTGATCAGGCATTTCCTGTTATACGGTGACGCTCTGTCCCTGTCTCTGAACTCTGCTCCTGCATTGTCACCCTGTCACGTTGGTGTTCAATGTAGACTGCAAGTGGACATTTCACACTTACCTACATGCCTACCATTGCCAACAAAAGGAAACCAACTTTGAGAAATGCCATTGGTGGAGGGCATGTAGACCGCAAGGAAGGAAGTGACTGCAGCTCTGAGATGTACCAAAGTGTGAAAACCATGTGAAAAGGCAGTGGTTTAGAATACACAATGCTTAAGCTGCTAAACCTCTATGGCGGCTACATCTGAACTCTATCCTATTACTTTTTTTTATCATAAAGCCACCTCTGGTCCCATGGTTCACTTGGTTTTTAATGCCTCCAAGCCAAAAACCACCAGTCCTCCAAGGTACCTATTGGGGACTGCTTAAAGGGAAGCCATGGAAGATACATGGTTGTGGTTCTCAAAGTGGTAATAATTCAAGCTGGTATCCCCGCCATTGCATCTATCAAAAATGAAACCTCCAGCACCAAAAACTATAAAATGTAAAGCAAACCTACTCTACTTCTAGGGGTTTTCCATGTGGTCATGAGATGAACGCCAAACCTGTGCTTGTGAACACTGGAAGAAATACCATTAAAGGTCCAGTTCACATCTAGTCCATTTATATTGTTTTCACTCTTAAGTCCTGATAAAGGGGGTGTTTTTTTGGACTCCCGAAACGTGTCGCATACTCTTACGACTAACCCCCCCCCCCAGCTTTTTTAGAATAGTCGAATCTGCACCTCCTAGTTACATGAGACCAGCTCTGTCCCTCTTTAGCAGTGAGCTGCTGTCACTACTGCATTGTATGATGCTCAAGTTGAGACATGTAAGGGCCGTTCTATGCAAAATGACACTGAACCCAGGCTATGAGATGATGGGGTGGTGTCCATAGACTACATGGTGATGCTAAGGGGGTGTGTACAGAGACTACATCAGCAGTCTCCAAACTGTGGCCCAGGGGCCAGATTTGGCCATTTGATTGCCTGTATCTGGCCCTTGGAGCACTATTCCGCTAAATGACACCAATGATGGGCCACCATTCCTTCTACTGACAAAATCAATGGGGCAGTATTTCTCCCTCTGACACCAATGATGGTGTACTATTCCTTCCACTGACCCCATCAATGGGGCACTATTTCTCCCACTGACACCAACAATGAGGCACCAGTCTTCAGATTAAGACCAATGATGGGAAATAGTTTTACTCCCACTGGCCACAGTCTGCCCCCCTAAAGCCTGAGGCACCGTAAACTGGCCCTTGGCTTAGAAAGTTTGGAGACCCCTGGACTTACATGATGATGCTATGTGGGTGTGGCCATAGGCTACATGATGACGCTAAGGGGGGTTTTTGGATAGACTAGATAATGACACTGAAGGTGTTTGTCCATAGGCTACATGATGACACTATAGAGGGTGTGTATATGACACTGTGGGCTTACAAGGAGGTGGTTGATGATGCTCAACATGGAAATCACCTTGAATGACCAAGCTGGGAGGAGAAGAGCTGGAGCATGGAGGTCAGGGTGGTGTATTCGCTTTAGTGTTTAGCTTTAAAAGACACAATGATCAGATCAGAGGTCCCAAAATGTCTCAAGTGGCCCACTAAATAAACAAGCCTGGGTCAGAATCCCAATCTACAAGAAAGGTTGGCATAGTTGGGTTCCAGGTTTCTATCCTTCCAGTCTCCCTTTAAAACCTACATTATTACATACTTTCTAGACACCTATACTGTGCATGGTAACAGGCCCAGTGCTCACCTGCTAATGCGCCACTAAATAACTTTATGTAACATTCTGCCCATTTGCCTGACCTCTAACAGGTAACAATTTACCCCCCTCCTGCAAGACCACAAGTGCTATTTGGGTTTAACCCTCCCGGTGCCGCCCTTGGCTGCATTCCTCAGCACAGCAGTCCCGGTCATCCTTGGCAGCCGGCATGTAAGACGAACCCTTGTTATTCCTTTAGACAGAGGCCGGGGCATGAGGCTGTGGACCCCCGTAGGGCCATAGTAGGACAAGTCTGCTTTTTTATAACAACTATTTTAAATGGCCTGCACTCATGCACAGCTATTTTGAGAGAGGTGGGATTAGTCACATGCAAGGCCGGGATATCTGACACGCTTTACTTTCCTTGTCTGTCAGGGTCACAGCTCTGTTGTGTCTCATCCTGGAATCTTATATTTATTAAGCTTGTTCATGCCTCAGTGGGCAACAGGGATTGGTGGTATTATTAGTTCACCCCTCCGGTGGCTTGGAAGGTGGAAACCGCAGACTGCTTTTTGTTTTCATACAGCCCCTATGATAGAGCCCTGTGTATTCTGACACCAGAAAAAACAGAGAACCTGGCTCATAGAACTGAATGAATATTCCACTCTATATGGGAGAACTTGGGAGGTCTGATCTGTTACCTCCACCTAAAGCTGCAGTTATTCAGACTGATACTTTCTGATGTATTGATGGTGATCAATGATGGGAAGTTATATTATTGTTATACTAATGACTAGGGATGCACCGATCCACTTTTTTGGCCCTGATCCCGATCTTTTGCTTTGTGAAATCATCGCCGATCCGGAAGTACTGTTTTGTGAGCTTATAACAAAATAATACTTCCGGATCGGTATCAGGATCAACAGGTAGCTAGAAAATGTCCACATCACACAGCCAGTGATGTGGATACCGAAAGAAAGACGACCCCACCCTCCCCTATAAACAGAAGAAGAATGCCTGCAACTGTAGAATTAGATGAGTAAAAGCTTTTTTTTCTTCTATTGAAGTGATTGAGGGAGGGTCAGAAGCCTGGAGAGTAGCGACGCCCCGGATCGGCCCGTGGGTCTGCTAAATTTTACCGATCCTCGATCCAGCTATTTTGCCAGTATCTGGGCCGATATCCAATCCGAATATCGGATCGGTGCATCCCTACTAATGACCCATCTTGCAGGCAAAGATGTCCTTGTGAGTCCTTATAATTATCAGACTCTGATGCTAACCTAAAGAATTAAGTAAAAATATTTATTTTTTATTTATTTTTTTTAATTTCTAATTAAAACGTAGAAAAAAAAAATGTACTCCAATCTGCTACCCAATAAAAAAAAACATGTATGATGTATTGGAGTAGACTACAAAAACCTAAAAGACCTAATTTGTGGAACTGAGACTTCTCCCCCCCAAAACAAGGGCGGTATAGCGGTCAAGGGGCAATGTGCTAAAAAAAACAATCTATTATGGTGCATGAACAGCCAGTGACCTTTAGAAAAGGTATGGGACTCAATCAGTTCAGATCACAAGGGGTATGGTGCAATTTAAGTATTTGGCTTGCACTCAGACCATCTTCTCAGAAGATAGAAGAGATATCTGTAATATGGCAAAGAGACACAAAAGCGCATCGAAATGCAGCAAATTGCCTTTATGCAAATGTCACGGGGGGGGGGGGGGGGGTCAATATCGGCGTCCATGAGCATTGACAGGAGAACTAGGCAATGCTAAGTCAGCAACTGTAGAGTCTCATAAGACATGGAGTCTTCCACGAATTGACAGAACATTACCCCTTTTTTTTGGGGAAAATTATTTTTATTAAATTTTTCCGAAAAAATAAACAAAAAGAAGGGAAACCCCAACTTGGAAGGTATAAAAACATACAAACCCACCCCCCCCCCCTCCTCATCCTAGTAGTGCAATACTCCATAAAAACATAAGCAAATCCATGCAAAGATATAAAGTCCCCACCTCCAACCAGAACATCACCCTTAGAGACACAAGGGGGCGCATCTAAGTGCAGCAAGTAGATAATTTATTAAAAAAGCTAATTGGCCACTAACATGTTGTAGGGTTAAAAAGAGAATATAGTTTACAACAGGGTCCTCATCACTGGAGCCCAGGCCAAGCTGCAGTGATCCAGAACAGGAGAATCGAACCTCCAGCAGCAGAAAGCTCACAAGCCATGGGAGCTGATCTGGCTACGCATTTCCAGGAATAATGGCTTGTTTTTCAGCCTACAGTGAATACTCCCTTTTACAGTGGGTACGGAAAGTATTCAGACCCCCTTAAATTTTTCACTCTTTGTTATATTGCAGCCATTTGCTAAAATCATTTAAGTTCATTCTTCTTCCTCATGAATGTACACATAGCACCCCATACTGACAGAAAAACACAGAATTGTTGAAATTGTTGCAGATTTATTAAAAAAGAAAAACTGAAATATCACATGGTCCTAAGTATTCAGACCCTTTGCTCAGTATTTATTAGAAGCCCCCTTTTGATCTAATACAGCCAGGAGTCTTTTTGGGAAAGATGCAACAAGTCTTTCACACCTGGATTTGGGGATCCTCTGCCATTCCTCCTTGCAGATCCTCTCCAGTTCTGTCAGGTTGGATGGTAAACGTTGGTGGACAGCCATTTTTAGGTCTCTCCAGAGATGCTCAATTGGGTTTAAGTCAGGGCTCTGGCTGGGCCATTCAAGAACAGTCACGGAGTTGTTGTGAAGCCACTCCTTCGTTATTTTAGCTGTGTGCTTAGGGTCATTGTCTTGTTGGAAGGTAAACCTTCGGCCCAGTCTGAGGTCCAGAGCACTCTGGAGAAGGTTTTTGTCCAGGATATCCCTGTACTTGGCCGCATTCATCTTTCCCTCGATTGCAACCAGTCGTCCTGTCCCTGCAGCTGAAAAACACCCCCACAGCATGATGCTGCCACCACCATGCTTCACTGTTGGGACTGTATTGGACAGGTGATGAGCAGTGCCTGGTTTTCTCCACAGAGGAAGAAGAATGAACCTAAATGATTTTAGCAAATGGCTGCAATATAACAAAGAGTGAAAAATTTAAGGGGGTCTGAATACTTTCCGTACCCACTGTATTTATATTCTCTTCCCTTAGAGCCTGCTCCTAAACTCTAAGGGCGGAGTTTCCTGTTGGCCACTGAGTACATAAATAGGAGTATTAGCTGTAGGTTGGCATGCTTTAAAAGGAGGCCTTTCCACCTTTAAACTTGTAGCTACGCCGCCTTCACGCTCTCCAACGTCTGGCATCTGCTCTTTTTCAAGTCTGCCTACCTACAGATAATACTCCTTTTTAATTATATTCTCTGCCCCTAGACTCTAAGGGCAGAGTTTCCTGTTGGCCACTGTATACATAAAAGGGGGTATTAGCTGTAGGCAGGCTTGAAAAAGAGGCCTTGCCACCTCGAAACACGTAACCAGATTGTCTTCATGCCCTTCAGTGTCTGGCGGCATCTGCAACAATACCCACACTGTCAGACCGGCCCCTTTGTCTTCTGAGCTTTCTGCCACTGGCTGTTCTACTCTCATCTGTTCTGTATCTCTTCTGCTTGGCCTGGGCTCCAGAGATGAAGACCCTGTTGTACATGATATGCTCTTTTTGTATCCTGTCGATTCCTGGGACTCCTTAGGATAACGTACACTCGCAGCAGTTTTATGACCCGGCTGTACAAGTCATGGATGGACTGATGGGTTAGCCAGTGGCGGGTGCAGGGAAGAGGAGAAAGCGCTCGACAACGGCGGAGAATTACAGAAACTGTGAGGTCACCCATTGGCTATCGTGTCCAAGCCATTGTCTGTGCTTCCTCCTCTCCCCTGCAGCCGCTGCTGGTTGACACAGAGGAGCTGGATCACGTAACCAGACCGGGAGCAGGTTGAAAATGGGTAAGTATTTACTGTACATCTTTTTTAGACAGGTTAGTCAGCATACGTGTTAGGAGGTTACACTTAGGTCCTGTTATTTTATTTTTATTCATTTATTTATTTTTTTACACATTAGCATAGGTGTTAGGAGGGGGGGGGGCATTTTTAAGACTAGTTAGGTTGAGGCTGGAATTCTACTTATAAAATGTGTGTGTATGTATGCAGGTAAGATGGAGACCTTCGATTTTAAGATCCTTGAAGGTAAAGACTAATGTAAATGTACAGTACTGCGTAAATTGTTTGTGAAATAGTCCCTGTACAGCAGAACTGGCGTTTGAGATGGAGAAAGATGATCCGCACACCGGTAGTTGCTCTTAAAAAAAATCTTAATCTTTAGTCAGGAACCACAGAACACAACTGCTGCTAAGATCAGTTTACGCATTTCAGCCTATGAGGACTTAGTCATAACTTGGTTATGACTAAGGCTTATAGGCTGAAATGTGTCAACTAATCTTATCAGCAATTGTGTTCTGTGGTTCCTGAATAAAGATGAAGATTTTGAGGCCTTAGTCATAACTAAATCATAAAATATAATAAATAGTAATGTACCTGGGTCAGTGTTCAGCTTGCATACTTTTCTGTAGTTATTGATCGCGCTGATTGTTCGTTCTTCTGTTCTTAGTCATAACTAAGTTATGACTAAAGCCTCATAGACTGAAACGCGTCAACTGATCTTATCAGCAGTTGTGTTCTATGGTTCCTGAATAAAGATGAAGATTTTGAGGCCTTAGTCATAACTAATTTATGACTAAGGCCCTCATAGGCTAAAACGCATTAACTGATCTTATCTTACCAGTTGTTTTCTGTGGTTCCTGAATAAAGATGAAGATTTTTTAAGAGCAACTACCGGTGTGCGGATCATCTTTCTCCATCTCACACTCCAGTTCTGCTGTACAGGGACTATTGCACAAACAATTTACGCAGTACTGTACATTTACATTAGTCCTTACCTTCAAGGATCTTAGTCTAGTTATGACTAAGGCCTCATAGGCTAAAACACGTCAACTGATCTTATCAGAATTTGTGTTCTGTGGTTCCTGAATAAAGATGAAGATTTTTTAAGAGCAGCTACCGGTGTACAGATTATCTTTCTCCATCTCGCACTCCAGTTCTGCTGTACAGGGACTATTGCACAAACAATTTTACGCAGTACTGTACATTTATAATAGTCCTTACCTTCAAGGTACTTACAATCTAGTTATGACTAAGGCCTCATAGGCTGAAACGCGTCAGCTGATCTGATCAACAGGTGTGTTCTGTAGTTCCTGAATATAGATGACATTTTTTTTAAGAGCAACTACCGGAGTGCAGATCATCTTTCTACATATGCACTCAGTTAAATGGCTGTGGATCGGGCACCCGGGAGCTCTTTTACTGGTGAGCTGTATGGGTAGTAGCACTGCTCCCTCTGTTTGCAGTGTGAGATGGAGCAGCAGCACAAGGAGCCAATCAGTTAATGTGCTGACAATAAGCATGCTGATAGGAGGAGAGAGCAGAATGACAGGTAGGCGAGCTCATCTCTGTGCTACCGCTATGAATAGGCTGGAGGCGTCTCATACTGGAAAGGAAGTACTGCAGGGGAGAAGCTCTGGACTGAAAATATTGCAACAAAAATTGTTATATTGTATCTTGTGGACTATTCATTTTTTTTGCGTTTTTTCTTTAATGGACTATTAATGTTTTATTTTGTTGTTTTTGGCTAACATTCTGCTTTGAGGCAGAAATATACCATGTGTGGGTTTTTTTTTTACACACTATAAAAAGCACAGGATACTAATTTGGATGTTTTGTTAATCATAAGCTAATACAAGCTGCAGCCAAGGCTTCCATAAGAGGAAGTATAGGATTTCCTAATGAGAGATCACGTTAACGAAGTCAAATTGATTTTCTGGCCATGTAAGGCGAGTGCTGGAAGTGGGAGAAGCTGTGGAAATGGCTCAGTTTGGTTTCTCTAATGTATTTCACACTGTATGGTGCAGCAGCTAATCTATAAATGAGGAGGATTTGTTCTGGATTCCTGCGTTTGTTTGTGTAGAGGGGGGGGGGGGGGGGTTATGTACAGGGACTGAGACGGCTGATGGAACCTGGGGCCTTATTCATAAAAGTGTCTGACTTACAAATGTACATCAGCCTGGTTCTAACTACAAAGGGTTATTGTGATTGGTTGTTCGGGGTCAGAGGCGTAACTAGAGCCTTCAGGGCCCCGGTGCAAGAAACCATGAAGGGACCCCTGGCCGGGGCCCTTCTCTTCAAGCCTGGGGCTCTTCCCACTTATCCTGGGGCCCTTTACTCTCGTTGCTGGACCCTTTCACAAGTTCTGCAGTGGGCCCCCTTCCTGCCATCTTGGGGCCTCCCCACGGTGGTTGAATTCCAGGGCCCGGTTGCAAGTGTGACCTTTGCGATCCTGGAAGTTCACCCACTGGTGTCAGTATTTTTTTTTAGGTATTTTAATTGTATTATTTTTTATCATTTTATTTTTATTTTTTTTACAATGTCACTGACTATGACTCTGTCTATGCAGAAATGGAAGGAGCTGGTAAATTACATATTTACCGACTCCTTCCTGGTTCTCTTTTGTGACACATCCCCTGCAGCAGCCGGCAGGAGAGGGGAGGGAGCACAGTGGGGGGGGGGGGGGCAGCACAGTAGCAGAAGAGGGAACCAGGGGAGCACACAGGGGCCCAGAGACAGCAGAACACTAGTGAACTGGATAGGAGGAGTGGCAGGGGCAGCATACAGAGGAACCAGTCTCCTCCAGTTTTCTCCTGTAGCTACAGGAGGAAAAAGGAGGACAGTGATTTCTCTACATGCTGCCCCTCCCCCCCTCCTATCCAGGTGTACAGGGGAGCCGCACAGACTCTCTGGAGCATGGGGCCCGGTTGCATTTGCAACCCCTGTAGTTACGCCCCTGTTCAGGGTCAACAGACAGATTGTTTTCTCCATGTTGGTGCGACGAGTGCACTCCATGTGTAGGGCAGCGCATTCATGTCAATGTACGCAAAAAATCCAGATCAGAAACACTTTTTTAAAAACGCGGCACACCAAACCACATGGTGCTGCAGCACTATGTGGTTTGGCTGCACATTAGCAGATGCATAGGGTGTCATTAACACATAATGGCACCGCTGCCCGTCTGCTAAAGGGCAGCGAGGTTCTCTGCATGCCGAGAGAGTGTGTGATTTTTGCATACTACACACTCCAAAAAATAAAGTACAATAATAAAGTTATTATTAAAAAGTAGTTGAAGTACACAGGGAGTGTGTAGTACATCCTGTCCTGCCCTATTGACACTCCCCCCCCCCCCCCAGCACTTTCCAGCAATTCCCTACTGTGGAAATGAAAGCCGGGATTTGTAGAAAACAGTGTTTGTAAACATTGTTCAGCTTCTTGGTAGAGCGATACAAGGTAACATTAAGATGGGGACGCACTGCAAGTTTTGTCCAGTTTTTGATGAGCTGGCCAAAATTCACTTTGTGGGTGGCTCTGCCTGACCCCTCCCACCCAACATACTTTATTAAGAAAATTGAAGGAGGCGGGCCATGTGCAGTCACTGTTCAGGCATACTGTCGCTGGAAAAAATTTGGCGATTCGGCACTGCATTACTTTACCTGACAATTGCGCGGGCGTGTGACGCTGTACATAAATAATTTTTTTTTTTTTTCCACAAATTGATCTGTCTTTTGGTGACATTTTGATCACTTCTGTGTTTATTTTTTGCAATATAAACAAAAAACGACGACAATTTTGAAAAAAACACCTTTTTTTTTTTTCCTTTCTGCTATAAAACCTATCCTATACAAAAATTTAAAAAAATCAAATCTAATCAGTTTAGGCCAATATGTATTCTGCTACATGTTTTTGGTTAAAAAGAAATACTAATAAGCGTATATTGATTGGTTTGCGCAAAGGTTATCGCGTCTACAAACTATAGAATATATTTTTGGAATTATTTATTTTTTAACTAGTAATGGTGGCGATCAGCGAGTTATAGCGGGACTGTGGTATTGTGGTGGACAAATCAGACCCCCAACTGATACTTTTGACACTTGATCCTAATACAGTGATCAGTGCTAAAAAAATATGCACTGTCAGTGTACTAATGACCTTGGCAGGGAAGGGCTTAACATCAGGGGTAATCAAAGGGTTATCTGTGTTACTAGCCAGTGTTTTAGGTGTAGTGTGGGAGGTGCTTTTACTAGGGGAAGGAATAGATCCTAGTCACTGCTTTGCAAAAACACAGGATCCATGCCTTCCCTACTGACAGAACGGCGATCTGCCTTGTTTATATAGGCAGTCTGTCGTTCTGCATGTGTACCGAAGGATCAGCGGATGCCAGCAGACATTGAGTCCGCAAGACCCATTGATCGGCTCCTGCTGTGTAAAATCACAGCAGGAGCGAGCCGGCGGCGGCACGCACTCGCACCTGACACCTGAAAGTGCAGGATCATTATATATATATATATGTGTGATCCTGTGCACTGTGTCTGCCCTGTAGCAAAAAAACCTGCTTTAGGGCGGTCAGCAACTTGTTAAAGTAAGCCTCTGCTTTGCACATGTAGAGTAAAGCATCACATTTGCTGTAACAGCCCCCCCCCCCCCCGATAGCAGCAAAAATATCACTCCTTTACTCCCCTACCCCTCCATTCAGAGTGTAGAAAATGCCCTTTAATACTTCAAGGTATGGAGGAGCATGTAAGCTCTCTGATTGGCCTAGTACTGTCACATGATAGAATGAGAGATCTTTGCTCTGTGTAAGCTCCACCTAGAGTGACTCACAGGGCTTCCTTTCCTTGGAAAGGCATATACTATATTGCCACAAACATGGTGGATAGTGGTGGCCCGTCCATTGGGGGGCACAGGGGCCCCCCCTTTTCATGCGTCCGGTACTCTAATCTACATGCAAGGCGCCGGACGCATGGGTTCAAATAGGGGATGTTTTCTTTTTTTTTTTAAGCACGTGATTAGAGCAAGAGGCTCTTATAGGCTTCAAAAAAAGGGTGGGCTCAGGGTGCAGAGCACTGTGCCCTGAGCCCACCCAGTTGTATGACAATAGCAAATGAAAGATGACTATTATCACACTGACTCTCCTCCCAGCCAATCAGGAAGCGGGTCGTGAGACCCCTTTCCTGATTGGCTAAAAAGAGAAGTGATTTTACTGGCCATTAGCCAGGAAGAGGAAGCGGACGTACAGCTGGAGGAGACTCACAGCTGCTCGGGGAAGGAGCAGGTAAGGTTGCTGGCTGGGCGGGCCAGCAGGCCGGCCGGCCGGCCGTCCCGGGAGTGGGTGGTAGATTTGATGGCCGGCCCACCGGGAGGAGGGGTGTTGGTTTTTTCCGCTCCCCCAAATTTTCATTCACCGACCGCCACTGACGGATATTAGGGCCGGGTTAACAAATATGCGAATTGAATACGGAGGAATTTGCATGACATGAGAGTCTGATTAAGTCTCAATGGAGCCGATTCACACATGTCCGGGTCAGCCGCGATCCAGGTTGAAAAAGAGTCTGGTGCGTGTTTAGGTCTGATTCAGGTGCAAATTCAGGCTAAAATTTGGACCTTAATCGCCCCTGAACCAGTGTACAGGAACGCACGGGACTCCAGGCGCAAACCCTTGGCCGCACATGTGTGAACCCGGCCTGAAGTGAACCTGTTGCTTCCTCCAGCATGGGTAAAGAATGGGTTCACTTTAAGTCTTCCTGGCTTCCTTCTGTGCTCTTTAGCCTTGCTTTTTTCCCCCTCCAGCAGGATGGTTTATTCCCATTGTCCTGGGATGCGGCACAAAGCTGCTGTTTGGATACAGTGGAATGCTATGCACAAAGCAGAGCGAAGTCCTACCCAAGGACAGAAGAAATAACTGAGAAAAAGAAATCTGTAAAAAGCAGGCGGCCATTGAAAAAGCTGTGCGTATCTTAAATCACGTAATAGGAGTTATACAAACCGATTGATTGCGTTAAGCGAAGGTCATCGAGGGAATAGAAAGTGTCTAACTATCTGAAATCTGGGAGTAAAGAAAGGGAAGTTTAATAAATAGCAACACGTTTGTGTCTGTGGAAAAATAGTCCCATTCAGCCGATCTGTCCATTCTTCTCCTTGCTGTGATGGTGGCTCTGTCAACATAACAGACCAGGATAATAGACCAATACTGCAAAACTGTTACACAAAGGGTATTCAGTATGTTCATGCACAGAGCAAACGTAAAGAATAGGAACTCGCAGCAACCAGAAATCATCTCTTCAAGACCCATTGAACCCTCGTTTTTTAAGTGTGTTAAGAACATTCCAGGGTCATCAAAACAAGTCTTGTTTTCTTTCTAAACCAGTCACAGAGTGCCAGCAGGCTTTAGAGAGAGAGACCCTTGTGTGGAAGCAATGGTCTCTCTGCAGAGGTCAGACACACCCCCTGTTGAGACCTATGCAATTTGTGAAGAACATGCTCACTGCTAACTGAAGATCTCTAAGTCACCAAAGGGGTGTGTTGGACCTCACACAGAAAGCAAGGGCGCTTCTCTGCAGCATGCTGGTAAAAAGCTGGTGCGCAGTCATGTTGGAACAGGAAAGGGCCATCCCCAAACTGTTCCCACAAAGTTGGGAGCATGAAATTGTCCAAAATGTCTTGGTATGCTGACGCCCTTCACTGGAACTAAGGGGCCAAGCCCAACCCCTGAAAAACAACCCCACACCATAATCCCCCTCTTCACCAAATGATTTGGACCATTGCACAAAGCAAGGACCATAAAGACATGGATGAGCGAGTTTGGAGTGGAGAAACTTGGGGTGTTCATAGTCCTGAACTCAACCCAATAGAACACCTTTGGGATGAATTAGAGTGGATACTGCGAGCCAGGCCTTCTCGTCCAACATCAGTGCCTGACGTCCCAAATGCTCTCCTGGAAGAATGGGGAAACATTCCCATAGACACTCCTAACCCTTGTGGACAGCCTTCCCAGAAGAATTGAAGCTGTTATAGCTGCAAAGGGTGGACCAATCCAATATTGAACCCTACAGACTAAGACTGGGATGCCATTAAAGTCTGTGTGTGTGTGTAAAGGCAGGCACCCCAATACTTTTGGAATGTGTGTGTATATATATATATATATATATATATATATATATATATATATATATATATATATGTATAATTATTTTATTTATGTTTATTTTTTATATATATATATATATATATATAATATATATATATATCCAAGAAAAGCATATAGCATTAAATGTGTTTAAAGGTGCAAATTGACACAATTTGATAAAAAAAAGTTTTTATTAATTACAGTTAAAATTGAAAGATATATACATACATACATAATACAAATTCTGAGCATGTAATGTATACTCATCTATTCATATATGTATACTCATGCATATAAAACATTATATGTTTCTATATAATCTTTTTAGCATAGGCGGGTAGGATTCATTTCTGGTCCATTTTTTGTCTATGGTGGAATTAGGTGTATGTAGCATCAGATGTATTGTGTATGCTTAGTGAATGCATGCTAAGTAATGTGTAAGTGTAACACTTGTAGAGGGAGAGAATGAAATGCAGTGACTGGCCGATCGATAATGTGAAATAGGGAAGGTGTAGTATGTATAGCTCTGGGGAAAGCCGGGAGCTGCCATAACACGGTGTGGAGATGTAGGAATATTGATCACCATGTCCTCTTCTATTACAGTACAACAAACACCTCTTTGTGCACATCGGACAAGCAAACCACTCGTACAGCGACCCTCTGCTCGAGTCTGTAGACATCCGCCAAATTTACGACAAGTTTCCAGAGAAGAAAGGGGGCTTAAAGGAGCTGTTTGGGAAGGGGCCGCAGAATGCCTTCTTCTTAGTAAAGTTCTGGGTGAGTGACACTATTCTCGTCATAATAATCCATTATATATACTTACTACAGTACAGCACATGGTAAGTGTCAATGTGGTATCTATGACGTTGGAACAAAGGAGGAGGAAGTGATAACTGATCATATTTAGTGATTTCATTCAAGTCATTGTGTATCATTACAAACACATGTATCACATCATACAATCAGGAGCTGAGGCCCCGCCAACCTCCAGCACCCCACAATTGGCCCATTCCAATGATAGGTGGCTTTGCTGAGTAATTGGGGCAGGAAGGGGGCTGTTCTGAGCTTTTTTACTGGTGATGCTGGTTGCAATTTGCATACGCATTACAAGGTAGACAAAACCGCATACTGCATCTCTAGGTGTTGGCTTCCAGTAGCTGCTGATGGCCTACTGTCTCACTTTAACAGTGGTGGCCCGCTTTCCTTGATGGGGGCTTCAGCTGTTGCCCTTGGCATCACTAAAGGGCCCGCACATAGCACTAAGTAAATATATTAGTGTCAGAGACAGCAGGTAGACAACCTATAGTCAAGGACTGTGGACGTAATACAAGAGATGCCTGAGAGTGTGGACATAATACAGGAGCTGATCAGAGACTGCAGATATGGTACAGGAGCTGGTCAGAGACTGCAGAGGTGGTACAGGAGATGGTCGGAGACTGCAGACGTGGTACAGGAGATGGTCAGAGACTGCAGACGTGGTACAGGAGATGGTCAGAGACTGCAGACGTGGTACAGGAGATGGTCGGAGACTGCAGACGTGGTACAGGAGATGGTCGGAGACTGCAGACGTGGTAGAGGAGATGGTCGGAGACTGCAGACGTGGTAGAGGAGATGGTCGGAGACTGCAGACGTGGTAGAGGAGATGGTCGGAGACTGCAGACGTGGTACAGGTGATGGTCGGAGACTGCAGACGTGGTACAGGTGATGGTCGGAGACTGCAGACGTGGTACAGGTGATGGTCGGAGACTGCAGACGTGGTACAGGTGATGGTCAGAGACTGCAGACGTGGTACAGGTGATGGTCAGAGACTGCAGACGTGGTACAGGAGATGGTCAGAGACTGCAGACGTGGTACAGGAGATGGTCAGAGACTGCAGACATGGTACAGGAGATGTCTAGAAGTCATTACTATAACAGGGCTAAAGGGACACAGATTAGTATCTGCAAGTCTGCATGAAAGGCAGACAGACAGTGCCAAAGGACCACAGGCTGGACGTGGGCCGCATCACCATTACTGTTCCCCTCAAAGGGCCAGCTGAATCTGTAAGACTATATAAATTTATCAACAAATGTTTTTTTTCTCAGAATAGGTGCAGAAAATCAACCAGGCCCCACCCCAGAGTTCAGGGGTGTGCTGTGTAGAGTCCAAAGTTCAGAGGTTCCCCAATGCAGACCCTTGGGGGATGCCCCCATGGCCACCAGGGATGGCAATCAGGGCTCAGGGAGCCTGCCAGTGGTGCCCTACCCATCAGTGCTGCCCACCAGTGCCCATCATTGCCATCTATCAGTGCCGCCCACCAGTGCCCATTATTGCCCATCAGTGCCGCCTATCAGTGCCCACCAATGCTGCATATCAGTTCTACCTAAAAGTGCCACCCCATCAGTGCCTGTCAGTGCGGCCTCATCAGTGCAGGAAAAAAATGTATCGATTTACAAAATTTTATAACCTAAACAAAAAAACTTTTTTTTTTTTTTCAAACTTTTCGGTCTTTTATTTGTGTAGCAAAACGAAAAATCCTTGCGGTGATCAAATGCCACCAAAAGAAAGCTCTATTTGTGGGGAAAAAAAATGACATCAATGTGGTTTAGGTACAGTGTTGCATGACCGCGCAATTGTCATTCAAAATGCAACAGTGCTCAAAGCTGAAAATTGGCCTGGCCGGGAAGGGGGAAAAGTGCCCGGTATTTAAGTGGTTAAAAGTTCACGTACCCAAAAAGCTTGCAAAAATAGGAGAGGTTTTTTTGATGATAGTGCACACTTTAAAAGCAGTCTCATGGTAATCACTGGCCCTTTAAGAAGAGGCAAACAGATCTGTGACCCTGTAATAGCAGTCGCTGTAATCTGTCTGACTCTTGACCCTCTGGTAGCCATCACGGGTACTTTGATTTAAGGGCAGTGAATCCTTGTACTGTCCAGCAGTCCTTTGCAACACTCCAGTGTAAAAGATTCCTTGTAGATATCTACAGACAGCCATCTTCTTGCCCAGCTTCCCCTGAATAAACACCCTGGGGGGGGGGGGGGGCAGCTAAAGTCCTGGGCCTCCAGCACATGCCAAGGCCCAAAAAAAGAGAACGTTCTACAACAGGGGTCGGAAACCTCCGGCTGTTTTGGAACTAGAAGCCCTATGAGGCATTGAAAGACAGCCCCAGGCATGATGGGATTTCTAGTTTCTGCAAACCTGGAGTGCCCAGGTTGACTACCTCTGCCACGAAATGACATACTGGACAGTCTGGAAAGGTGCTGCAAACATTTATCATCTCCCCCAATCCACATCACCGAACAAACTCCTCACCGATAGTTTAGGCCAGGCAGAAATTCTTAACTCCAATAATTGTTGGGTAACTGGAAACTGCTCGACAGTAGCAGACCGAAGCAATCAATGCACTGAGATTAGGAGGACCAGCAGAGCCCAGAAGATGTAATCAAAGCTCAGGCTGATTACAGCCTTGCAACAGAAACACTACATTTAATTAGGGACAGTCCAGCTTAGAGCGGGGTCCCGACAAACCATTAGCACTCCTTCCAAGCATTGCATCACTCTGTCCCCGGCCTCCATCTGCAGCACACAGAGGAGACCTCCCCAGTCTGTGTGGCTGGAGCATATGGAGTTCAAATGATAAAACACCAGACACTTGGACACACATGTGCTTTATGTGGGCGTCAAGGGGTTAACGGGCCATAAGGGACCAAATAAGAGAAGTTGGTTGTTTATGTAAAGTGTGTGCAATCTCTAACACACTGCGGCTTAAGTCCTGCCGTATTTTCTGTCCGGACAAGTTCGCTTTAACTGCCCACATTTAAAAGCTGAGGCTCGCCTGTAAACTCCTCAGACGGTTATTGAAACAACGGACTTTGACTTGTGCTATTTTTGTCAGAAGCAAAAGAAAACAATCGTTTTCTACTTCTCATTAAATCCCGTTGAGACTTGTATAGTAATGACAATAGGATTCTCTGTGGTTTGATGCCCCCTAGTGGTGCCTTTCCTTTTTTTTCTTTTTCCATTCTATGCTGACAGAAGGCTTGATGTATTGTATTAGTAATAAAAAAAGAATACTCTTCCCTGGTTTAGATTCTCTGCTTCCTACCCCCCTCCCCTGGATTGGAGGTGTTCCCCCTCCTCGCAAGTCTCTGGTTTAAAGTCGCTGCCCCCAAATCGCTGGTTTTGAATTCGCCCCCCCCCCCCTTTTTGGAGTTGCTCTTGCCCCTCTCCTAGTTTGGAGTCGCCCTTGCCCCTCTCCTGGTTTGGAGTCGCCCTTGCCCCTCTCCTGGTTTGGAGTCGCCCTTGCCCCTCTCCTGGTTTGGAGACGCCCTTGCCCCTCTCCTGGTTTGGAGTCGCCCTTGCCCCTCTCCTGGTTTGGAGTCGCCCTTGCCCCTCTCCTGGTTTGGAGTCGCCCTTGCCCCTCTCCTGGTTTGGAGTCGCCCTTGCCCCTCTCCTGGTTTGGAGTCGCCCTTGCCCCTCTCCTGGTTTGGAGTCGCCCTTGCCCCTCTCCTGGTTTGGAGTCGCCCTTGCCCCTCTCCTGGTTTGGAGTCGCCCTTGCCCCTCTCCTGGTTTGGAGTCGCCCTTGCCCCTCTCCTGGCTTGGAGTCGCCCTTGCCCCTCTCCTGGCTTGGAGTCGCCCTTGCCCCTCTCCTGGCTTGGAGTCGCCCCATCACCCCCCCCCCCCTCAGGTTTTGAGTCGCCCCTTCACCCCCACCTCCTCAGGTTTGGTGTCGCTTCCTCACACACCCCCCACCCCCTGGGGTTGGAGTCGCTCCTCCTCCTTCCCAGGTATATAGTCTCTTCCCCATCATCCTCCCCTGGTTTGTAGTTGCCTCTTCTTCCCCTGATTTGGAGTCACTCTACCTTAACCATCAGTTATATTGAAATGGTTATATTTTGAGGCCTCTAAGATTAAGCCCTACATGGGTGAAACATGTTAGAGGTGCTTTCCTGAGGGGTGGAGAACCATTTGAAGCCATTTTGTGACTCACTATATTGGCGTGCAGTTATGGGAAACATTTGTGGCTATATGGACGGGCTTGACGTGCTCTTATCAGGACTCAGCGCTAGTGATCAACCGATATCGGTTTTTCATTGCTGATACCGATATTTTGGCCATTGCATATCGGTATCGGCCGATATGGGCCGATATTGTGAACATTTAAAGTTTTGCAAAATAAACACAATGTTCGACAAAAATCGGTTACTAAATCCTTTGGTCTTTGGTGGGTGGCTGACTGGCACCCTGTGGTGGGTGGGTGGCTGGCTGGCACCCTTTGGTGGCTGGCTGGCACCCTTTGGTGGCTGGCACCTTTTGGTGGCTGGCTGGCACCCTGTGGTGGGTGGGTGGCACCCTGTGGTGGGTGGGTGGCTGGCTGGCTAGCACCCTGTGGTGGGTGGCTGGCTAGCACCCTTTGGTGGCTGGCTGGCACCCTTTGGTGGCTGGCTGGCACCCTTTGGTATTCCATGTCCTTAGTCTGCTTGTCTTCAGCAAACTATTTGCAGGCTTTTTTGTGCATCATCTTTAGAAGAGGCTTCCTTCTGGGGCGACAGCCATGCAGACCAATTTGATGCAGTGTGCGGCGTATGGTCTGAGCACTGACAGGCTGACCCCCCACCCCTTCAACCTCTGCAGCAATGCTGGCAGCACTCATAGTTCTATTTCCCAAAGACAACCTCTGGATATGACGCTGAGCATGTGCCCTCAACTTCTTTGGTCGACCATGGCGAGGCCTGTTCTGAGTGGAACCTGTCCTGTTAAACTGCTGTATGGTCTTGGCCACTGTGCTGCAGCTCAGTTTCAGCGTCTTGGCAATCTTTTTTGACCAGTATGAGAGAGTGAGAGCGATGACACCAAATTTAACACACCTGCTCCCCATTCACACCTGAGACCTTGTAACACTAATGAGTCACATGACTCTGGGGAGGGAAAATGGCTAATTGGGCCCAATTTGGACATTTTCACTTAGGGGTGTACTCACTTTTGTTGCCAGCAGTTTAGACATTAATGGCCGTGTGTTATTTTGAGGGGGCAGCAAATTTACACTGTTATACAAGCTGTACACTCACTACTTTACATTGTAGCAAAGTGTAATTTCTTCAGTGTTGTCACATGGAAAGATAGAATAAAATATTTACAAAAAATGTGAGGGGTGTACTAACTTTTGTGAGATACTGTGTGTGTGTGTGTGTGTGTGTGTGTGTGTGTGTGTGTGTGTGTGTGTGTATGTATGTATGTATGTATGTATGTATATATATATATATATATATATAATATAGAGAGAGAGTTAGCCCCTGGGTGCCAGCCCTTAGTAGGAGGGGCCGTTTATCATGATGACATCAATGGCAGCCCATACTAATTGCTCCCAATCATTGTTAGTTGACCATGAGCTGTAGGTGGCAGGTTGGCCACAGTTCTGAGGGTGCCAATGGAGGGTTAATTTATGGCATTAATTCTGTAATAGGTTGCATTTTGACCGCCATAACATCAACCTTGAATTCTGTGGATGATATTTCCTGAGCAAAACCTATCGTCGGAGGTGTGTGGGGTCCGCTATCTCCCGTCTCTCTCTGTTAGAACAGTCATTATCACCCGATTCCTCCCAGCTCGCCCACACTCTACAGGTTACCAGATGTGTGTTTTATAGACGCAATGGGCAGCCCCATCAATCAATATGTCTTAAGCATGGAAGAATCTAACACATTTTAAATGGTGTTCCATTTCTCTCTGTATAAATTGCCCATCAGCTGTCTCTGTGTAAAGTGTCTTCGTATCAAAAGAAGTGGGAGATGTACTGTGCCGCAATTACCTGGTAATGGCAGAGAGCCATAATTGGGCCATAGGTGAGATGTACAGCATGCAGTCCTATGGCTAAGCACACGGCCTCCTTTGTGTAGGACATTCACCACAGCATGAGAAATCCCACCACTACTTCTAACCAACTTGGGGTATTTTTAGCCTACTTTGGCTTTTTGTGTCTTCTAAGAGAAGATCTTTTTACTCGAGATGGGGCAGAAACAAGAATTTAATGGCGAAATTGTATTTTTAAAGCCAAATATATATGGGAATATTATTTTATACCATCCTTTCTCAACCTTTTTACCCCAGGGAACCCTTGAAATAATTTTTAAGTCCTGGGGAAACACCTGCTAAAAAAAAAAAAATTCATCCAGGGTTTGTCAGAAAATGCCCCTTAAATTGGCGTTCAGTGGGAAGAATGCCCCTTAAGTTGGCGGTCGGTGGGAAGAATGCCCCTTACGTTGGCGGTCGGTGGGAAGAACGCCCCTTGCGTTGGCGGTCGGTGAGAAGAGTGCCCCCTACGTTGGCGGTCGGGGGGAAGAAGGCCCCTTACGTTGGCGGTCGGTGGGAAGAAGGCCCCTTACGTTGGCGGTCGGTGAGAAGAAGGTCCCCTACGTTGGCGGTCGGTGGGAAGAAGGCCCCCTACATTGGCGGTCGGTGGGAAGAAGGCCCCCTACGTTGGCGGTCGGTGAGAAGAGTGCCCCCTACGTTGGCGGTCGGTGGGAAGAACGCCCCTTGCGTTGGCGGTCGGTGAGAAGAGTGTCCCCTACGCTGGTGGTCGGTGGGAAGAAGGCCCCTTACGTTGGCGGTCGGTGAGAAGAGTGTCCCCTACGTTGGCGGTCGGTGGGAAGAAGGCCCCTTACGTTGGTGGTCGGTGAGAAGAGGGCCCCCTACGTTGGCGGTCAGTGGGAAGAACGCCCCTTGCGTTGGCGGTCGGTGAGAAGAGTGC
Source organism: Pelophylax lessonae (assembly GCF_965119305.1). NCBI lineage: Eukaryota > Metazoa > Chordata > Amphibia > Anura > Ranidae > Pelophylax > Pelophylax lessonae. The sequence goes on along the minus strand of NC_138777.1, from coordinate 13,299,073 downwards.
CCCCTACGTTGGCGGTCGGAAAGAAGGCCCCTTACGTTGGCAGTCGGTGGGAAGAATGCCCCGGTCGGTGGTAAGAGTGCCCCTTACGTTGGTGGTAAGAGTGCCCCTTACGTTGGCGGTCGGTGGTAAGAGTGCCCCTTACGTTGGCGGTCGGTGGTAAGAGTGCCCCTTACGTTGGCGGTCGGTGGTAAGAGTGCCCCTTACGTTGGCGGTCGGTGGTAAGAGTGCCCCTTACGTTGGCGGTCGGTGGTAAGAGTGCCCCTTGCTTTGGCGGTCGGTGGTAAGAGTGCCCCTTGCTTTGGCGGTCGGTGGTAAGATTGCCCCTTGCATTGGCGGTCGGTGGTAAGAGTGCCCCTTGCATTGGCGGTCGGTGGTAAGAGTGCCCCTTGCGTTGGCGGTCGGTGGTAAGAGTGCCCCTTGCGTTGGCGGTCGGTGGTAAGAGTGCCCCTTATGTTGGCGGTCGGTGGTAAGAGTGCCCCTTATGTTGGCGGTCGGTGGTAAGAGTGCCCCTTACGTTGGCGGTCGGTGGTAAGAGTGCCCCTTACGTTGGCGGTCGGTGGTAAGAGTGCCCCTTACGTTGGCGGTCGGTGGTAAGAGTGCCCCTTACGTTGGCGGTCGGTGGTAAGAGTGCCCCTTACGTTGGCGGTCGGTGGTAAGAGTGCCCCTTACGTTGGCGGTCGGTGGTAAGAGTGCCCCTTACGTTGGCGGTCGGTGGTAAGAGTGCCCCTTACGTTGGCGGTCGGTGGTAAGAGTGCCCCTTGCGTTGGTCGGTTGGAGGAATGCCCCCCCCCTCCCCTCTTACTGTGGTAATATAAAGATAGTCAGGGGTCATGCTGCTGGCTCTGCCAAGTGGCATCGGACCTGGAACTCTACGGTTCAAGGAACCCCTAGCAACTTCTAAAGCAGCTATTCTCAACCAGTGTTCCTCCTGAGATTGCCAGGTGTTCCTCAAACTGTCGCTGACTGACCTGCATAGTTTCAAAGCCAGTTGGCAAAGCCATCTGCATGACACCAGAAATTGTTTAATCTGTAAGGGTTGCATTGTGACCAGCACTGTACACGGAGAATTTTTCCCATTGACCACCAGTATTGGTTTCTCCAAAATCTGAAAATGATTTTAAAGGGGTTCCTCTGGGTAAAAAGTTTGAGAAACCTTCCCTTGACTATGGAGAGATTTCTTCCTCCTACCTGTTGTGTTTTCAGGACAGGAAGTAAAGAGAAATCCCCCTTCCCCAGCAGGACATAGAGTGCAAAAAATAAACTGGCAGGTTTAAACCCTTCCTGCTCCATCCAAAGCTAAAAAAAAAGTCTAAAGATATAGCTAATATACCTGCAGTCAATTAAAATCGTGTCTCCTGTCCTGCCAGGAAGGGCTGTGCTGTGTAGCACAGCTGTGTAAATCTTAGACATGGATGGAACAAACATTTTTTGGCAGATAATACAGTTCTCAAATGTGTATTTTGATTTTTTTTCCTGGAGTTAATCTTTAAAGGAAGCTTACGATTCTTGTAGATCTAATTATGAAGATTAGGTCTGTGGGTACATATGGATATACATTTACCCCGTACCTGCTTACCCCAAACTAGAACGACTTGCTTATCAGAATCCCTTTTGGATATCGGCTCTTTTTTGTATTTTTCCACCACTACATGAAAGGCCTCTTCTCAGCTACTATGTGCACAAACAACTTCTAATATAAATTTGTACTGCTGGTCCTCCCAACATTATATAAGCTTTCTATACTAGTCTCAGATTATGAACTTTAACCGGCAGGGCTGCATTTCTGTATAACTCGCCATAAAACAATACAGATCTCAATGATTCTGTACCTGAGTGTGAAATAGTTATACAGCGCCCCCTGCTGACCAGAACTCTGGTACTACAATACTCCTGCACGTGGATTGGCCTTCTTCGCTGCCATAGTGATACATTTTGTGTTTAGATTAAAAGCCGCACTCCAGACCTAGGATAAAACATAGCCGTTTAATGCAGTCACACTTTCTATACAAATATTAAAGGTGTATTTTGTTTTATATAACTACTATTCATATAGGAATCGATTTTTAAATCAGACATTGCATGGTCTGCCCATCTTGCATGCCCCACCCCACCTCATGTAAAAAATGCAAATTGGAAGCAATAAATCACATAGATACTGTAGAAAATTATATATATATATAATTTATATTCCAGTGGTTGCCACTGCACACATATCAGAGATAGAAAATGGGAGCGGGTGCACAGCAAAGACTGTATTGCATATCAGGACGTTCTGAGGAAGACCAGCTTGTGCCTCGTGGAAATAAAACCTTCATTGTGCATTCACCTTTCAAGAGCTGTGAGTGTCACTCTCTCATTTGCTCTTTTGGAATATATATATATATATAAAGGGATCGACCGTTTTTTCATTACCGATATTTTGGTCATCGCGTATCAGTATCGGGGACTGGTGTAACACTACCCCCGCAGGAGCTGCTGCTAGTTTGGGCCTATTTCCGCAGGCACACACAGCATTTTCAGCATTCTTCCTTCAATAATTAGTCTAGGGGTTTCTTTTAGGGTTTTTATTGAACAGAACTTGGATAGGAGTGGGGAGCAATGGGATAACTGTAGAACTTGAGGACTGCTAGGCTTCTGGCTGCACTGTACAAAAGATGCTGTCTTGCACACCTCCTGGCTGTATTGCACCTTCTGGTGGGACAAATCACCCCAGTCTCTTCTCCTCTGGGAAGCAGGATCAAGTCCTAGAATGCTTGGGCCTTCTCACACCCACTCTCCTGCCTCTCCACAGTCTCTGATCCAAGCTCTCTTCGATAGGTCCCCCAGCTAAGCTTAGCTGGAACCTCAATATCTTCAAAAAGGCTCCTCTCTCTCTCTCTCTACCCTGGGGGCAGGGCCCCAGCACAAGGATCTCCTCCGAAAGGCTGGACCCTGGAACTCTGCTCCCTGGGTGCAAGGCCTCAGAATATTTATGACTTTCCCTTCACCTTCTGGGCACACCTCCCCAGGGATTGGCTGAAGTTCCATAAATATTCAGGCGGCCTGGGAGACTCTGAACAGCCCCAAGCAATCAACCCCTGCTCCACTGTTTATAGAGGAGCTAACTACATTTATCGAACAGCCTACTTTAGAAAAATCTCATGCTAGCTATTGTGATGATCTAAAACTGTTACTAAATATAAATTCTGTCCTCTTTATACAGGCGGACTTAAACTGTAATATCCAGGACGATGCCGGGGCATTCTACGGTGTAACGAGTCAGTACGAAAGCTCGGAAAACATGACCATCACCTGCTCAACTAAAGTCTGTTCGTTTGGGAAACAAGTGGTGGAGAAAGTGGAGGTACGGCATGACGTGTGTCACACATGCAGAGAATGGTGTACGTTGTGCGGGGTCATGCTTCAGATGATTGGATCTGACCGTTTTATATTTATCTTTAGATCTTTCTCTTTTGTGTTTATAGACAGAATATGCAAGGTTTGAAAACGGCCGATTCGTGTATAGGATAAACCGCTCTCCAATGTGTGAATATATGATCAACTTTATCCACAAGCTGAAGCACTTACCGGAGAAGTACATGATGAACAGCGTATTGGAAAACTTTACTATTTTGTTGGTATGAAATTTCTTTAATAACAAATGCAGGATCTATACAATCCTTCGCCACGTCCAAACTATGGCCCTCCAGCTGTTCAGGAACTACAATTCCCATCATGCATAGTTATGTCTCTGAATGTCAGAGATTTACAATGTCTCATGGGAATTGTAGTTCCTGAACAGCTGGAGGGCCATAGTTTGGATACCAAAGAAACTTCCTGCGAAAGCCTGACCCCCCCCCCCCCCCCCATCCTACCGACACCTACCTGTCAGGCACTCACCCGCTTGCTCCTTTCTTTATCATAAACGCCACCAATATACCCGGTGTTGGAGCCTAGAAAAGGCGGAGACATCACCCATCTGTCATGCCTATAGTTGTACATTTTATTAATAAATATTGTTTTAAAAAGTATTTCTCTTTCGTTCATCGACAGACACAGCTCTCCATAAATCATAACTACTGGGTTATATTGCCTCATCCAGGAGTAGGACTAGGCAGAACAAAAAAAACCTGGCTACGCCCTCAGCTTGATATACAAACCCCCTCTCTGCTCTAGGTAATCAGTTGTAATCTGTCTAGTCAGGAATAAGGACCTAGGCTCCCGGCTGGGATCTCTGGTCCTAGCATGTTTTTCTCCTTTCTTTTACATCTTTTTTGGTTTATCTCTCGGGAGAGCTACAATCAACTGCCGGGCTGGGCGACAGGCTGGATAATCTAGATCCAGTGGTCCCCCCACCCAAGCCAGCAAGCGCGTGCAGACCGCAGCTACACACTAGGTTTGACGCAACATAGCCTGATGGACCGCGAGTTAAACGTCTCGCGGGGTCGCATACAGTTCCTTGGCCAACATCTCCTCTACTCCGATGGCGAGGGTTCTGTCTGGAGAGTTACCCTCACAATGGAATGGTAAATACAGTCTCACCCCCCCCCTCCCCTTTTGGGGCTTTTTTGGGGTGGACGCAGGTAACCTCCAGGTACGGTCAGACCTGCCTTGCAGGTTTCCTCCTCCCATCCTTAAATCACTCAGTGAGCTGGGCATTCCCCACTCCCTTTCCTCCCTGTCTGCACCTGGACTCTGATGGGGGTACCAGGGCAGAGAATGCAGTGGAGACCCCTGGGGTCTCTCCCGCTATCCCTACTCTGTAAGGTTCCTGGGATAGTGTGTGTCCTGCCCTGGTAGTCTGGAGGGGTCCCAGTGTAGGAGACCCCTAGGTGCATGCCCTACTGTTTGAAGTGTGGGTATAGTGCAGGGGGGTCCCAGTGCAGAGACTGGTGCAGAGTGCACAGCAGAGTCTCCCCAAACGTGTGTCCTACCTTCTTGCTGGGGTCCCCTTGCAGAGGGTGCAGTGTTACAGAGCGTGCAGGGAAGATCCTGGCAGCATGCTTCAGCATTTGTAGCTGATGGTGGCCATTTTCCCTTAGTCTGGCTGGTCTGTAGTTAGCGGTCATGTTTGTGTAGTCCAATGATGTCATGGGGGCCATTTTCCCTTAGTCCGGGAGACACTGGAGAGGACCGAAGCCTCGTGGGGATGCCAAAGCTCCTCTTCTTCCTCAGTTTTCTCTTCCTATGCCTGGGACATATGAACAGGGATGGCGTCCTTGATGATGCTGGGTTCGAATTCATGGCGCTCCTCCGGTCGGTAGGGTGAGTCCTTGTGGGTCCCTGTTATCTCTCTCTCTGCTGATAGGTACCCTGAGCCTTGAGGGGATCCTTTAGTGGTGCCAAAATATAATTTTTTTTTTGTATAATTTTGTAGGATGCGGCTGATGGAGCCATGGGCGTGGCTGTGTCGTTTGGTACGCATAAGTCACCTCGTACTCCAAAGGTGTTTCCTTATGTGCCTTATTTTGTCAGGTTTTTCTGAAAGGAATGGGAACGACCGAAATGACCCTTTGTGGTCCCCAAACATTTTGCTGTACGTTACCCTTTTAATGAGTCACTTTTAAAAACGTGGACTAGTTCACCAGTGGTGGACCCTCCTGTTTTCAGTTGAATAAAGCAACCATGATCCCAGTAGAGGAATCCCCCTCCTTTAAGGACCTGGCTGACAGGAAAGCGGAGGTTGTGGCACGCAGCATGTTTACTATGGCTGGTTCAACATTGCGGCCAGTCTTTGTCTCAGTCCCTAACTGAATGGGCCAAGCTTTTGCGCCAGGGCCTGGGGGGTGAGCAGGTCCCCACTTCTTATGGTAATTTAGAGGACCAGTTGGTCCATAGGCTGCAATTTATTTATGATGCAGCTTTGGATATAGCTCCTGGTGCTGCCCAAACTTTCTGTTTCAGCGGTGGTGATTGGGGTGCATACTGTGGCTTAAAAATTGGTGCGCTGTGTCCGTCGAATGAAAAAGAAAATGGGATTTTTGCACTTACCTTAAAATCCATTTCTCTGAGTTCATCGACGGAGGCAGCACCCACCCCTCTATGGAGTATACTGCTTGCTACTAAACTGATTACCTAGAGCAGAGAGTGGGGGTATTTACCAAGCTGAGGACGGCCCATGGGCGTAGCCAGGTTTTTTTTGTTCTGCCAAGTCCTACTCCTGGAGGAGGCAATATAACCCAGCAGTTATGATTTATGGAGCGCTATGTCCGTCAAACTCTTAGAAATGGATTTTATGGTAAGTACAAAAATCCCATTTTTAGCCCTTTTGTTTCCAGAACTATTTTTGTGGTGGTTTTTGGCACACTTGCTTAACCCCTTCCTGCCTAAGGGCAAAATCAATCCAAATGCTTAAGCAGAATTTTGCAAATTTGACATGTTTTAGTAAAACCATACATATTATCACAGCTACTTTGTGCATCCAGGTGGATTATACCTGTTTATTTTTTCAGGACAAATTGGACTTTAATTTGGTGGTAAATGGTAATGGATATCTCCTGATGATAATAAAAAAAAATAATAATTAAAGTAAAACTGGCCCAAAATAGTAGCAAAAATGTTTGTTTTTTTTTGTTAAACTTGGCTGTATATTTCTTGCTACTACTATAACCTACCACCAAAGAACAAACCAAAAAAAATTCTCCTGCTCCTGACGATTGCAGCGATACCTTATATGTGTGTGTTATTTTTTGTTTATATCCATTGTACAGCCCAGAAAGAATAATGCTAACCCTGGCACTGACCTACCGTGTTTCCCCGAAAATAAGACCTACCCTGAAAATAAGACCTACTGTTTTTTTCCGAGAGGGTTGCAATATAAGCCTTACCCTGAAAATAAGTCCTAGTTTAGTGTCTGTAAAATTCTAGAATCCACTTTATTACTGTTTTATATAATATGTCCAATGTGTGTTTCTGTAATCTAATAGTGTGAAATACCTTTGGTACAGCGCCGCTCAGTGCTCAGCTGATTCCCCGCTCTGCTCTTCTCCTCTTCTCCTAGCGGTTAGTGGGGGATCTCAGCCCTTCCCCTCAGAGCGGGTCACAGAAGCGCCGAGCATTATATTATGCTAGTGGGAAATACATTTGTTACAGCGCCGCCTGGCGCTTCCGTGGCCCCCAGCTGTCAGCGGGTAGAAGAGAAGGAAGAGCAGCGGGAAATCAGCTGAGCGCCGAGCGGCGCTGTACCAAAGGTATGTCACACTATTATAATATAATGCTTGGCGCTTCTGTGACTCCCTCTGAGGGGAGGGGCTGAGATTCCCTATTGACAGCTATGAGAAGAGAAGGAGCAGAGCGCGGATTAGCTGAGCGGTGCTGTACTGAAGGTATTTCACACTATTAAATTACAGAAACACACATTGGACATTATATAAAACAGTTATAAAGTGGATTCTAGGATTTTACAAACCCTAAACTAGGTTCACACAGGGGTATCCTGACAGGCAGGGAGGGAGATAAGACCTACCCCTAAAATAAGCTCTACTGTGTCTTTTGGTGCCAAAATTAATATAAGACCCGGGCTTATTTTTGGGGAAACATGGTAAGTCAAACTTTGATCTAGGTATTTTTTCCAATTTTTTTTTTCTCTCTGCAAGGAGAGTGTTTACAGGGTCTCTCCTTCATTCACAGAGAGAGAGAGAAACACAGGGGCAGGCTTCACAGTGACTGATCACTGTGGTAGCCAATCGGAGGCTACCAAAACGATCAGGTGACCCGGGTCAGGAATTCCAGGTCCCGATCGTTAGTACGGGGCCCGGGGCTCTCAGACCCTGAGTTGGGAGCGTGCTGTGCAGCACAAAGGGAGATAGACATATATGTGGCCCCCCGGAAAAAAGCCCAGTGCAGTGAGTGTTACATCGATGTCAAGGGGTTAAAAAAATAATTTTAGGCCTGAAAATTGCAAAAAAAACACCCAAAACATTATATTTTCTGAAAGCAGACCCCTTAGAAAATAAAATGGTGGTAGTTTACAGCTTTAATTTGTACGCAATATTAGTGCAAGGGTCTAGGAAACATAACATTTCTGTAAAATGAGAAGAGGGAGTCCCTAGACAGCTGATGATCTTGGGCACATCACTGGATCGGGAGGGAGCTCAGGGTAAGTATTGGGGGGGTTGGGGTGGAAGCAGCATACAGAGGGTTTGCATGAAGGTAAAAAAAAATCCTTGAGACAACCACTTTAATCCCACTTTAAATTGGTTATAACAGTTCATTGTTTTTCTTTAAAATAACAAATATGCTATACTTGCCTGCTCTGTGTATTAGTTTGCACAGAGCAGCCCAGATCCTCCTCTTCCTGCCCCCCCCCCAGCTCTCTGGGCTTCTTCCTGTGAGTGCTGATTGCCCCCAAAGCAAGCTGCATCCTCTGGGGGCCACTCATGCATGCTTGCTCCCGAGCTGGGGCATAGCTCAGTCCCGCCCCCTGCTCCCGCCTCACTGGCTGTGATTGATAGCAGCGGAAGCCAATGAGGAGAGGGACCTGGGAGAGACTTGGCTCTAGTGCTCATCTCTGGATCGGGATCAGCTAAGAATTTGGGGGTTGCACAAAAGGTTTTTTACTTTCATGCATCTTTAGCCTTTACAATCACTTTAACTGCTTGCCGACCGCCGAATGACTATTTACGGCGGCAGTCGGCCCCTCCTGGGCAAAACGATGTAGGGCTATGTCGCTCGCCCACGAGCCTCTAGGGGGCGAGCCTCCGCTCGTTCCCTGCCTTCCCTGCGAGAGTTACCAGCGGCTCTGATGTCACTTGCGATCTCCCGCTGGAGAGGGAGAAAGGCAGGCGGCTGATGTAAACAAAGCCGCCTGTCATTCTCCCTGGTGTAACTGCAGAGACTATACAATCCTGCTATGTAGGATCGTATGTCTCTGTGGTTACATCACAAGCCATGCCCCTTGACAGTTAGGATCACGCCCCTAGGGACACACTTAACCCCTTGATCTCTAATAAAGTTAACCCCTTCCCTGCCAGTGTCATTTTTACAGTAACAGTGCATATTTATAGCACTGATTACTGTAGTAACGTCACTGGTACCCCCAAAAGTGTCATTGTCAGTCAAGGGTCCGATCTGTCCACCGCAATGTCGCAGTACCGCAAAAAAAATCGCAGATCGCCGCCATTACTAGTGGAAAAAAAAAAAAACAATAAAAATGACAAAAATCTTTCCCGTAGTTAGTAGACGCAATAACTTTTGCGCAAACCAATCAAAATACGCTTATTGCGATTTATTTATTTTTTTTACCAAACATATGTAGCAGAAAACAAATTGGCCTAAAATGTTAAAAAATTTTGATTTTTACATTTTTTTTGGGGGAATTTCATATAAAAAATTTTAAAAATATTGTTATTTTTTTCAAAATTGTCGCTCTTTTTTTGTTTTTGTTTGTAGCGCAAAAAGTAAAAATCGCACAGGTGATCAAACACCACCAAAAGAAAGCCCTGTTTGTGGGGAAAAAAGAACGTCAATTTCATTTGGGTACAGCGTTGCACGACCGCGCAATTGTCCGTTAAATTCACGCAGTGCCGAATCGCAAATAGGCCCTGGTCTTTGAGCAGCCAAATCCTCCGGGGCTTAAGTGGTTAAGTTCTACTTTAACACAATGCTGTACCGTATTTCCATTTAACAGTTCTCTCTCTTTTTTTTTTTTTTTTTTTTTTTAGGTGGTAACAAACAGGGATACACAAGACACACTACTGTGCATGGCGTGTGTATTCGAAGTTTCAAACAGTGAACACGGAGCACAACATCACATCTACAGACTGGTGAAAGAATGAATGAAGTTTCTGACCCCCCCATCCCCCCACTCCATATATCCCGTGTAGACAAACACTAAAAAAAAAAAAAACTTCACAATGGACACTGACTAAAACCTCAACACTAGCGGCAGCGCCTAAAGCCCACCCAACGTTTCTCTCTGCTCTGTTTATTTCAATGGCGTCATTGCTAATTTGTTTATAAATTAATTGTAGCTGTGAAACATTACAGTTTGTAAAGATTTCTTAAAAAATGGGGAAAAAAAAAAGTAAAAAAAAAAAAAAAAAGAAAACAAATGTTGGGGAAAACGCGTTGTTGCCTTGCAGAGCAATCGCGCAGCGCGGTTATCCAGCAGTGACACAGTTAAATGGTGCCACAGCTACTTAAAGTAGTCTCTGTCTGTGATCGCTTATCATAAAACAAAAATCAAATCACCGATTTTTCTCTATTTAAAAAAAAAAAAAAAGCCTTTAATTTTTTTTTTTTTTTGGAAAACAAAAAAAATGCTTGGACAGTACAAGCAAGATACATTTAAAATGTATGAATGTAAACAGACGTTTTTAAAAGTTAACCTTTTTTTAACTACCTGAGGGAAATGCATACAGACGAATGTAATTCTCTAAGTTATTTTAAGGAATTTTTTTTTTTTCTGTTTTAAACCAAATGATATATGCTTCAGATGTGCCTGAAATGAGGCGGGAGGATTTTTTTTTTTCATGTTTTTTTTTTTGTTTTAGGTTTAGTCCACAACACTATTTTTAAAACCGGTACAGCAATTTAAACCAGCCCTTGTAGAAAAAAAAAAAAGATATTTAGTATATTCAAATGTAACGTACTGTACTAATTCAGAGATTTTAGAATAGAGAAACAAAGATGGCTTATTTTGCAATAAATTGACTTTTGGTTATTTTAACTTGCAAAAAAAAAAAAAGTCCTTTTTTTGTCTCTTTTTAGATGTTTTATATTTAATTTTAACAGAATGGAGTGAATTTAAGTCTGCTGTAAATCTGTTTTCCTGATATAAAAAAATTTGCACAAACGCAGGACGCAAATCTATATTTGTAACGAAAGCACCAGGACTACCAGTTTTTTATGGACCTTCAGACCCCGTTCACACTGGGGCGATCCGGCTTGCCGGGGCGACCTCACAGGTCGCGGTGCGCAGCTCGCACAGCAACCTTGGAGCGGCCGGCACGGACTTCATAACATTGAAGTCTATGCAGGTCGCTCCAGGTCGCCCCAAAGAAGCTCTGGACCCTTTTTCTAAGTCGGAGCGACTTGTGTCGCTCCTATTAGAACGGGTCCACAGCTTCTCTATGGCAGGCGACCTGTCAGGCGACCAGGTCGCCTGACAGGTCGCCCCAGTGTGAACGGGGTCTAAGTCCACACCACTGAACTGCCCTTCAGTCAGCGTGTGCTCCATCTGGGCCCCGCAGGCTTCTCCGAATCCCTTCCATCTGTTTGGTGTAACCATGTATAGGGCAGAGGCATTGGTTGGCTACCTCCTTCCTACTTGTTTAGCCATTCAGCTTCCCAAGAGAATCTTATGTTTCAAAAAAGACCGCTCTCTGTCATATGGGGTATCCCTATATTGGGGCCCCCAGAACAGACTAAACTAAGGTTGAGAGCACCACAGGTTTGTAAGTAAGTTTGGCAGGGCAGAGGCGTAACTAGAACCTTCAGGGCCCCAGTGCATGAAACCATGAAGGGCCCCCTGGCAGGGGCCCTTCTCTTCAAGCCTGGGGCTCTTCCCACTGATCCTGGGGCCCTTTACTCTCGTTGCGGGGCCCTTTATTACAGTCCCGCAGCGGGACCCTTTCACAAGTTCTGCAGTGGGCCCCCTTCCTGCCATCTTGGGGCCTCCCCACAGAGGTGGAATGCCAGGGCCCAGTTGCAAGTGTGACCTTTGCGATCCTGGAAGTTCACCCACTGGTGTCAGTAGTTTTTATTTTTTTGGTACTTTAATTGTATTATTTTTTTAACATTTTATTTTATTTTTTTACAATGTCACTGACTATGACTCTGTCCATTCAGAAAAGGAAGGAGCTGGTAAATTACATATTTACCGACCCCTTCCTGGTTCTCTATTGTGACACATCACCTGCAGCAGCCGGCAGGAGAAGGGAGGGAGCACAGTGTGTGTGGGGGAAGGGGGGTAGCACAGTGGGGGAACCAGGGGAGCACACAGGGGCCCAGGGACAGCAGAACACAAGTGAACTGGATAGGAGTAATGGCGGGGGCAGCATACAGAGGAACCAATCTCCTCCATTTTCCTCCTGCAGCTACAGGAGGAAAAAGGAGGACAGTGATTTCTCTACATGCTGCCTCCGCCGCCCCTCCTATCCAGGTGTACAGGGGAGCCGCACAGGCCCCCTGGAGCATGGGGCACGGTTGCAATTGCAACCCCTGCAACCCCTGTAGTTACGCCCCTGTTGCAGAGGCTGAAAACTCAATCAGGTCTGAGAAAGAAGATAATATAAAATAGTATAAATCAAAAGTTCTATAAACTGGGAACACATGACCAGTTATGAAAGTATGGTCTACTCTGAAACCACGTATGGTTATACAGTAGACCAACCTTTAACCAATGTTCCTCCAGAAATTTCTAGGGGTTTCTTTAGCTTTGGCTGATTGGCCTCCCATTTGATGGAATCTACCTAATTCTGGGGCCCAACGCCACATGGCAGAGACAGCTGCAGGACACTAATGATCTAAGGGTGGCATTTAACACCACTGTAAGCATGGGGGGGCCTTGTTACCACTGGCCACCAATGTAAGGGGCATGTTTGCCACGGTGCAATAATTGGTTTTAGCAGGGGTTCCCTGAGTCCTACATTTTTTTTTTTCAAGGGTTCCTCTGGGGTAAAAAGGTTGAGAGAGGCTGCAGTATACCGTACTGTCAAGATTAGTGATTTGGGGGCCCATTGACACCAGGAACTGCATGTCAATTCCAGTTCCTGCGCCATTCACATGCAAGTTATGTGCAGTGCGATTTCAGCCTATTCATTTTGAATGGACTGATATCGCACTGCCCTGCACCAAAAGTAGTGCATGCACTACTTTTTTAAGGGCACGGCAACCAGATCACTTGTAACTTTTGTAACGTGATCTGGTCCAGGCTGGCAAACGCATTGTGTTTGTGACCTGATTTGGGGTGTTGTTAATTTCGCACTGACCCCCTCAGCAGATCGTGTATTCAGTCACAGGGGATGTAAGAGGACACAAGGCCATACAATGCGAATAGAGGAGAAGCGGTTTAACCTCAGGTTATGCAAGGGGTTTTTTTTACAGTAAGGTCAATAAGATTGTGGAACTCTCTTCCACAAACGGTGGTAACTCGATGGACTGTTGACTTTATTCAACCTCAACTACTATGTAACCATGTGAGGGCAGTGCGATTGGAATGCGGTGCGGGAAGCTGCAAAGGAACACGGCTTACCCGCACTGCATTCCAGTGTGAACGGCCCCTTCGTTTTTAGATCCTCAGATTTATATTATCTGGTTTCTCAGCCTTGATGAAGAAGGAAATTTTAGCTCCGGAAACTTTGGCTTTATCTTCCAACCTATTTTCAATAATTATTGTATCAGCCATTCCGTACTCTGCCTCACACCAAGGAAACAGGTGCAAGGTAACAAAGTGGCCTTTGGGATCCAGATGGAGTTTGCCCGAGCCGAGTGACCTTTCGGCATTGAGGTCTCATGGAGCAGCAGACTAAAAGTCTAGATCTGAGTTTAGGTCCACTTTAACACTAAGAACAGGCCTCTGAAATCAGGGCAATGGGACTCCATTCTAGAGGTCTTATTACAGAGTGGCAAGTTGTATACTAGACTGCCCTCCTCTACCATAACACAGCTGTTTGCCAAGTAATGTCCTGGAACTGCACTTTAAAAATCAGGAATAGGGATGACCCAGGACATGGACTTTTTAATCCCATTCTACCGGGGATTAGATCTGCCATGTACAAACTGTACAATCACCCCCTTCCATCACCCATCTAATGCTGGCTTCCCTATGAAGCATTCATTAAAAACACTAATTTGTCCTGAACAGCCATTCTCAACTAAAGTTCCGTGGAACCTCACAGTTCCTCAAGAGCTAAGGGCTATGGCAGATTGATCTCAAATTTGATGGTGGCTGCATAGTTAAACGTCAAACACCATTTGGTAGAGCCAGCTGCTTTACAGCAGTGATTCTTTCAGCTGTCTATAAGGGTGGTATTTTGACCACCACTGTAAGATAGACATTGCTTTCACTGACCATATATGCATGGGGGCATTCTTCCCCCTGACCACCAATGTATGGGGGCATTCTTTCTCCTGACCACCAATGTATGGGGGCATTCTTCCCCATGACCATCAATGTATGGGGGCATTCTTCCTCCTGACCATCAATGTATAGGGGGGCATCCTTCCCACTGACCATCAATATAAGGGCCATCCTTCCCACTGACCATCAATGTATGGGGCATTCTTCCTCCTGACCAACAATGTATGGGGGAATCCTTCCCACTGACCATTAATGCACGGGGGTATTCTTCCCCCTGACCACCAATGCACGGGGGCATTCTTCCCCCTGACCACCAATGCATGGGGGCATTCTTCCTCCTGACCATCAATGTATAGGGGGCATCCTTTCCACTGACCATCAATGTAAGGGCCATCCTTCCCACTGACCATCAATGTAAGGGCCATCCTTCCCACTGACCATTAATGCATGGGGGCATTCTTCCCCCTGACCACCAATGCATGGGGGCATTCTTCCTCCTGACCATCAATGTATAGGGGGCATCCTTTCCACTGACCATCAATGTAAGGGCCATCCTTCCCACTGACCATCAATATAAGGGCCATCCTTCTCACTGACCATCAATGTATGGGGCATTCTTCCTCCTGACCAACAATGTAAGGAGCATCCTTCCCACTGACCATCTATGTATGGGGGCATTCTTCCTCCTGACCACCAATGTATGGGGGAATCCTTCCCACTGACCATTAATGCACGGGGGCATTCTTCCCCCTGACCACCAATGCATGGGGGCATCCTTCCCACTGACCATCAATGTAAGGGCCATCCTTCCCACTGACCATCAATGTAAGGGCCATCCTTTCCACTGACCATCAATGTAAGGGCCATCCTTCCAACTGACCATTAATGCATGGGGGCATTCTTCCCCCTGACCACCAATGTATTGGGGCATAGTTACTGCATCAACCTCTAAATTATTTTTGTAAGCCACATTAATTTAAACTAAATAGTTATGTTCTTTCGATGTATAAATCTACTAATAGGTGTTTTATTGACATTTTCCCTTTTTTTGCTAACAGCAGAATTAAAGCAGAATTTTTTGACTCCAGTTCTGTTTTTTTTAACACTAACCCCCTGCCGGGTCCTCGGATGGTTGTATAAACTTTTGTGTTAACAAATGTTTGCGGTATTTCTAAATCTTTCAAGCACTTGTATTTTAAGTTAAACACTACTTCTTAAATTACTGTTGTTTTTTTATTTTTAGTGTGTTATGTATCTGTGACAATTTCAGTGATCACTACAAAGCCAACTCCACTCAGAACCTAAAATTTAAATTTTGGATGTCTAGCAATGGCGACCGAATCCCCCACCTGGGAGACACCAGCAATGAGATTTCCTGTAGTAGTTTTTACCTACCCCTAGACAGAAAGTTGTCCATTTTGCATCGGTCTGAGGCCATAGAGAATCCATGAAGGGTAGAGTAGCACCAACCTGAATTCCTGAAGATGAATTCATGCCAGAGTGTGATATAGGAGGCCAGCTTGTGGTTTCTTCAGGCGGGTATGGGGGGTAGTGCCAGCCGGAATTCCTGGAGATGCCTCCACACCAGAGTCCCTGAGTGATATCAGAGGCCAGCTTGTGGTTTGTTTGGGAGATAGTGCCAATCTGAGGTCTTGGAGATAAATCCACAGTCCCTTAGTGATATAAGAGGTTTGTTTGGGTGGGGTGGGTAGCACCAACCATAATTCCTGGATATAAATCCATACCAAACTCCCAGAGTGATGTAGGAGACCAGCTTGTCTTTTCTTTGGGTGGCATGGGGGGTAGCACCAACCTGAATTCCTGGAGATGCCTCCACTCTAGTGTCTCTGAATGATATAAGAGGCCAGCTTGTGGTTTGTTCAGGTAGGATGGGTAGCGCCAATCTGAAATCCTGGAGATGCCTCCACACTGAAGTTCCTAAGTGATAAGAGGCCATCTTGTGGTTTCTTTGCTGGTGGGGTAGCACCAACCTGAATTCCTGGAGATGTTCCTTGAGTGATTTAAAAGGGCAAGCTTGTGGTTTCCTTTACTGGAACCCACAATATTGAATTGGGTGGAGTTGGCTTTGAAGACCTACAGGTGGAAGCATAGAACCACAGAATTGGGTGAATGCCTTGCCTTTCTGTCCTTCACACTGTGAGGGAACAAATGTTTTATTACACTATTTTTTAAATGGCCTAAAACAACAAAAACTGTCATTGTTCTGAATAGCCTTAACCCTTCTCTTATGTACTCACATCGAAAAAGTGTCCTGTAACTATGAGCAACTTTTATAAGCTGGAAGAAATTAATTTATCATCTAGAACTTTTATTGAAGATTATTATTACTACTCAAAGCTGCCAAAGCATTTTTGAATGCAGTGCCTTAGAGATAAACTTAGAGAGCCTGTTAAACACATGCAACGGTCCCAACACGATCCAAACTTTTTTTTTTTTTTTTTTAGTTTTTGAAATTCTACTCTTGTTTGCTGAACATATTGGTTAAAGGAGGGTTTAATTCTGATTTGTACAGCGTGGCCCCAAATATTTTGTAAATATCTGGGCTTTTGAATAGAAAAGATGTCCATTCTCATCTTCGTTCCAACATCCGCCTCACAATTGGGGGCACTTTAATGACGTGCTCTGCATGTGGTCCAGCATAATGCATTGCAGATACCTTGTAGCAGCACAAAAACTGGTTTACTGTTCTCCAACAAATCTCATTATTTTTTTGATTTTTTTATATAGCAAACATGCCTATTGAATAATTAACTTATCGGAATATCCTGGCCTTTAATAAAGCTATGTTGTAGAGGGTTGTAAAATTGGAACTTGGGTAAGAAGGGGGTGAGGGGTCCTATTTATGAAGGGTCAATAGAAGATTCACCATATACATTAACTGGTTTTTGGTGGTCCCTTCAACAAAGATATATATAGATTTATTATTTTTAATTTTTTTTTTTTGTAAGAGTTGCCATACTTCCAAAATAGTGAATGATCCAATGGCCACTGTCAACTGGTGAGTTGAATGATTTGCTGTGGACACCTGTCTAACCTGTTCACATTTATTTTTTGTGGATTCATCTGATAATGCAAGTCTCATTCACCATCTGCAACAACCAGTTTTTGGCCACCTTGAAGTGGTTCTAAAGCCTCAAGGTTTTCTGCCTTAGAGTCCATTCACACTAACGCGACTTGTCAGACGACTTGACAGCCTGACAAGTCGCGGTCCATGGACTGCTACAGGGCCCATTCTAATAGGAGCGACACAAATCGCTCCGACTTAGAAAAAGGGTCCTGTACTACTTCAGGGCGACCTGGAGCGACTTGCATAGACATTCATTATATGAAGTCCATGCAAGTCGCGCCGAAGTCGCGGTGCACGGGACTTCACAAGTCGCCCCCGAAGTAGTACACAGTCGTGCCGCGGTAGTGTGAATGCGGGCTTAACCTTCATTTATTTGTATTTAAAAAACAAACATGTTATACTTCCCTGCTCTGTGCAATAGTTTTGCACAGAGCAGCCCCGATCATCTTATTCTAGGGTGCCCCGCCTGTGCTCTAAGCTCCTACTCTTTATTGGGTGCCCCCTCGGAAAGCTGCTTTCTCTGGGAGCACCCTTGCAGGCTCGCTCCTAAGTCCCGTTGCTGCGTCCATTGACTCCGGCTCAGCCCCGCTCCCTTGTCACTGGATTTGATTGACAGCAGTGGGAGCCAATGGCTCTCCTATCAATCTGTCCAGTGAGGAGAGAGACCGTGGCTGGTGCCACTGTGCTCATGGACATTGCTGGATTGGATCGGGCTCAGGTAAGAAAAAGGGAAGAGGGTCTGGTAAAAATGCAGCACAGGTTTCCCACCTTAATGCATAGAATGCACTAAGGTGAAAAACCCTAAGGCTTTACAACCACATTTAATGCATTCTATGCATTATGGTAAAAAACCGCCTGTCACAGACTCGCCCCCTCTTTTACTTACCTGAACCCCATTGCGATCCAGCGTTGTGCTTTAGACTTGTGGCTCTCCTGGCTTTGTCCCTTCTCCCTCGATAAGAGTGGAAGCCATTGGCTTCTGCTCCTGTCAATCCACTCCAGTGGCAGGGCCAAATCCGTCTGTCTGTCAATGGACCCAGCGGGGGGGGGGGGGGGGGGCTCGGGACCGAGCCTCCCAATGGAAATTGGTTTCCTATTGGGGCACCAGCAAGAGAGGAGGAGCATGGGCGGGAGACCTAAGAAGAGAAAGGATCAGGGCTGTACTACACACAGCAGGCAAGTATAGACATGTTTGTTATTTAAAATAATTATTTCTTTATGACCACTTTAAATACCCCCAATTGTGTTGGGATTCTCCCAAACTTCATCCGTAAACCCCCAAAGTATTTTATTGTACTGTAAAACATTCACTGCTGGCGAGATAAAGAAACAAAATGCCACAATTGGAATTTTTTTTTTTCAATTTTTTTGCTTGTATCTGCCTACTGACCAAAACATTTTGTTTTTATCCTGATCTGAACGTGCCTTTGAACCTTAATATTCCAGCTTACAAAAGTGCTGTACTAATGTGTATGGAAATTTATAGAGACCAAAAATACAGACAGATCACCACAATGCCTTTTTTTTGGTTGGACGGATTAAGACAAAGCCACAAAGCGGCTTCAAAAGGAGCACCGTGCGCACGTACGCTCAACTGCCACAGTTCTGTTCCATGGCAGGAAAAACTAAAATCATTGCTGAGATCCGTAGCGGGACATGAGCTATCTTTGTTTTGTATTTTGGTGATGTGACAGGTTTTTAATTCCAGCTACCAGCTCTAAATGCTTGGCCATTCGCTTTTACATATTGCCTTACGTTATTGTTTCCCAAAGCTGTCCTCTAGTCCAACTAAGGACTCATTCACATGGGCATACTATATGCAAGGGCCGCGTATGCATGCACAGGGGTTCATGCAATCCCATTCATGTCAGTTGGGACACAGCTGCTGCTCCCAGTTTGACAGCCATGCGGGTCCCTGAATGCAGACACTGTGCGGTTGTTTATTAAAACTGGAGAGTGCAGAATCTGGTGCCACTGTGCATGGTAGCCAATCAGCTTCTAACTTCAGCTTGTTCAATTAAACCATGGGTGCCCCACCTGTGGCCCACGGGTGCCCCACCTGTGGCCCACGGGTGCCCCACCTGTGGCCCACGGGTGCCCCACCTGTGGCCCACGGGTGCCCCACCTGTGGCCAACCTGTGGCCCATGGGGGCTCAACCTGTGGCCCATGGGGGCTCAACCTGTGGCCCATGGGGGCTCAACCTGTGGCCCATGGGTGCTCAACCTGTGGCCCATGGGTGCTCAACCTGTGGCTGTTGCCGAACTACAATTCCCATCATATATGCAACTCAAACAAACCTGCTCTAGGAGTGACCTAATAGATAATTACCATTGCAGCTGTTCAAAAAGTTAACAATAATCAATACTTGTAATCCTAAAACACAGCGCAAAACAGTGAATAATGGTATAAATGTGATAGAAATTTCACTGGTATAAGCAACCATGTTTACTGAATGAAACTGCTTCATTCAGTGTGTTTTGCTGTGATTGGCCACAGCTAATCACATGGTAGATGGGTTGTGATTGGCCCTTTCTGTACCATGTGATCACTATGACCAATCACAGCTAGCAAATTAATTGTACACAATGGATGGCATGAAAGAAAGCCATCTATTGTTTACAATTGTCATGTGACCTGATGTGATTGGTCACAGTGATCATATGGTACAGACAGCAGGCTGGTACACTGAGCAGTCATCTGATGGACACAGTCTGTGACAGATCGTGCCGTGTGCAAGGTTTGACTCAGGAGGATGTCGTATGACGTCCACCTGGATCGGCAAAGGTCCTGCCCAGTCGCCATTTTGCTATAAGCCAGATGGGAACTAGTTATGCGTGGGCAAAATAACCCGTAAGCTGATTGGTTTCTATGCACAGCCGCATCAGATTTTGCGTTTTTCAATGTTAGTCAACCCCAGTGTTTGGGGCCATGCATCCACATATTGGGAGCAACTGTGTCCATGCAACCACTGCATCCTAATAGTCATGAATGGGATTGCCTGCACAGACCCCCTTTGCACCCCCACGTGTGCACACCCGACCCTTACATCGGCGTACGCTACATTGCGGCTGTTTGAACAAGGAGTAACGCTTCATGATTTGTGGATATCCACCTATACATAGGTGACGTTACCACTACAGCAGGCACCTCCTAGAGGGGCTTCAGGACTGTCTGGGGGGGAAACACTAAAAACCATAACCTGCATTGCTGCCCACTGACTAACCTCGGCAATGTTTGTCGGATGTAGCGGTGCCCGGTAGCCCTGAACACTGTTACAAATATTTTTTTATAATGGTCTAACTCAATGCCTTCAAATGCCGTTAGAACCAGTTGCCTTTACAAAAGTCCTTTAAAATTCCCTTCAACCTTATGAAGAATTAAAAAAAAAAAAAAACATTTTAAAAAAAGGGAGATTTTTACAACATCAAAATTCTCAAACCCTTTAATATTACACCCGTGTTTTCTATTTACAGTTTATATACGATGTTATTTATCATGTAAAATTTGCCTGGCTTACATTTTCTTTTATTTTTGGCTTTCTTACTGCTAAAAAAAAAAAAAAAATAGTAATAAATAATAAAAAAAAAAAAATTCATAAAATTTAGTTTATTGCATCCACACGCTCCATACTCTTCTTGTGCTCTTAGGATGAAAAGTTTACATTTTCAGTGCAAGAAAATAAATAGAACCTACATATTATACTGTGATGTAAAAATAAAAATTAAGAAATAGTTGAGATTCTTCCTATGGAAGTAATTTCTGTTGTGATAAAATTTTTTTGCATATAGATTTCCGTCATAAAAAGATATTTTTTTTTTTTTCTTTAACACATCTGCCCTGTGATTATAGAAGTCCACATTTTAAAATACCATTTTATTTCACTGTATTTTATTTTTATTTTTTTCCTCTTAACCTAACCATATTTGCTTGGTCAAGTGTTAAGAGAAATCCTACACCTGACTGGAGAGACGTGGAAATTTCAGAGTAAATCGGTCCCAAATTTGTGTTTAGCCTCAACAATCTTAATGCTCAATAATGGCTACTTATTTATAATAAAAAAATATATATAAATATATATTTACCAGCCACGGTGAACCCCAGGTCATCAGAGGGTCTTTTTGGTATATTTGTATATTTTATGGCTGCATTATTTTCCTAGCTTATTCTAGGTTTAAAAAAGGAAAATTATATTAAAAAAAAAAAAATTCAAAATGTGCCTAATACAAAACAAAATTTTATAACTCTCAAACCCGATAGCCTTTACTGCTTAAATATGACTATGTTGTGTGTAAAACTGTTTTGCCATAAAACTGTGTTCACATTGTACGTGTCTTTTAAAGAATTCTCGCCTTCTGTTTTGTGTACTGTTTAAAAAAAAAAAAAAATATTAAAAATAAAAGGAAAAAAAAAAATACTGGTTTTGTGAATCTACATATTCATATATATGGTCAGTGGTTAATTTAATGTTGTAGCCGGTTTTGTTCATGCAGAAGCTGCCTTGTTACCTTTATAATTCACAACAAAGAAGTGTTTTTTTTTTTTTTGGATGTTTTTGTACCATTTTCAAATTTTCTGTCAAGGCGACATCAGTCAAGGCCTTTAGCAGTTCAATTTTTATTTTTTTATGTTTGTCTGTCCTTGTGTAGGTACTGGTACCTTTTATGTTAAACAAAAAAAAAAAGAAAAAAAAATGTTTCAAGTGTTGGCTTTAAAGTGAATTTATCTTCTAGAGAGATAGTTAATATGAAATTATAGGGTTTGTGTGGAGATTTTTTTTTTTTTTTTTTTTAAACGGTGCTTTGTTTGAATAAAAAAAAAAAAATAAATAAAATTGTATTCTAGCTTTTTGGCGGTACATGTGTGATTTAATATCTATGACAGTTAAGTGCAATTATTTCATCACTCTAAAATGCTATTTTTGTGTTGGTTACTGCAGGTGTTTTAATGTCTTTGCAAAAGTGACAGATTTTGATGCCTTCTTGATAGTGGTAGAATTTTTTTGTAGCTTTTTAGAAACTTTGTATTCATACAGTATCAATTGAAAATAAAAACCATTAAATTGTTCTTGACTTTGCTTTATTTTGTTATTCAGCGTGGGGATGTGGGAGGCGGACGACACGAAGAATACTCTATTGTGGATGGATGTGTCATTTTATCCATTACAAAAAAAAAAACATATTTTGCAGTGACATTTAAAGCTGAACCTAGATTTTGCACAGTTGTACAGACGGCTTCTTTAGTAGAGTTGCTTGCTTTGACTTGCTTCAGCTTCTACTGCACCTTGTGAGAAGCTCACCGCATGCTTCCTTACCTGGCTGGAGGACATCCAACAATCATTTAGTTCTTTCCTCCCAAGTCTGACTGCACACAGCGGGGCACCTTACATGGTATTAGGGCACATTACATGGGATCAGGGCCCATATGGGGCTAACAGCAAGGAATCGGTGCACTTTACGAGGGAAAAGGGCACAATACATGGGAGCAGGGCACCCTACATATGATTATGGCACATTAATGGGGCATACAGCAGGGCACGTTACATAGGGCGAGGGAACACAGCAAGGAACATTACATGGGATTAGGGCACATTATGGGGCAAACAGCAAGGAATCAGGGCACTTTACATGGGATTAGGGCGCACAGCAGGGCACATTACATGGGATCAGGTCACTTTACGTGGGATTAGGGCACATTATTGGGCACATTACATGGGATCAGGGCACATTACATGGGATTAGGGCACATTACATGGGATCAGGGCACATTATGGGGCTAACAGCAAGGAATCGGTGCACTTTACGAGGGAAAAGGGCACAATACATGGGAGCAGGGCACCCTACATATGATTACGGCACACTAATGGGGCATACAGCAGGGCACGTTACATAGGACGAGGGAACACAGCAAGGAACATTACATGGGATTAGGGCACATTATGGGGCAAACAACAAGGAATCAGGGCACTTTACATGGCATTAGGGCGCACAGCAGGGCACATTACATGGGATCAGGTCACTTTACGTGGGATTAGGGCACATTATTGGGCACATTACATGGGATCAGGGCACATTACATGGGATTGGGGCACACAGAAAGGAACATTACATGGGATTAGGGCACATTATGGGGCACACACTAAGGCATTTTACATATGATCAGGCCACACAGCAAGGCACCTTACATAGGATTTGGGCACATTTTGGGGCACACAGCAAAGAACATTACATGGGATCATGGCACATTACATGGGATTGGGCACGTTATGTGGCACACAGCAAGGTGCATTACATGGGATCAGGGCACATTATAGGGCACACAGCAAGGCACATTACATGAGATCAGGGCACATTATAGGGCACACCGCAAGGAACATTACATGGGATCAGGGCACAATACATGGGAGCAGGGCCCATTACATGGGATCAGTGCAAACTATGGGGCACACAGCAGGGCTACATGGGATTAGGGCAAACAGGAATCAGGGCACATTACATGGGATCAGGACAAATTATGGGGCACACAGCAAGGAGGCACATTACGTAGATTGGGGCACATAATGGGGCACACAGCAAGGAACATTACATGGGAACAGGGCACCTTACATGAGATTAGGGCACAATAAGGGGCATACAGAAAGGAATCAGAGCACATTACAGGACACACAGCAGGCACATTACATGGGTATGGGGCACGCAGCAAGGAATCAGGGCATATTATGGGGCACACAGCAAGGCACATTGCATGGGATCTGGGCACATAGCAAGAAACATTACATGGGATCAGGGCACATTATGGGACACACAGCAGTGCACATCACATGGGAACAGGGCTTTTTTTATGGGATTAGGGCACAATTTGGGGCACACAGCAGGGCCCCATTGCATGGGATCAGGGCGCAAAGGGGCACATTACAGGGCACACAGCAGTGCACATTATATGAGAACAGGGCACAATTTGGGGCACACAACAGGGCACATTACATGGGATTAGGGCACCATACATGGGGGTTAGGGTACATTACATGGGATCACGGCACAATATAAGGCACGCAGCAGGGCACTTTATGGGGCACACAGCAAGGTAGATTACATGGGATTAGGCACATTATAGGACGCACAGCAGGCACATTACATGGGATCAGGGCACGTTATGGGACACATAAAGGAAGCAGAACATTTTACATGGGATTAGGGCATGCTGCAGGACACATTACATGGGTTTTAGGGTACATTATGGGGCACACAGCAAGGAATCAGGGCAGATTACATGGGATCAGGGCACACAGCAGGGCATATTACATGGGATTAGGGCACATTATGGGGCACACAGCAGAGCACATTACATGGGATCAGGGCACATTTTGGGCCACACAGCAAGGAATCAGGGCACATTATATGGGATCAGGGCACAATATGGGGCACACAGCAAGGCACTTTGCATATGATTAGGGCACATTATAGGACGCAGAGCAAGGAATCAGGGCATATTACAAGGGAGTAGGGCACTTGACATGAGATTGGGGCACACAGCAAGGAATCTAGGCACATTACATGGGAACAGGGCATATTATGGGGCACACAGCAAAGCCCATTACATAGGATTAGGGCATATCATGGAGCACAGAGCAAGGAACAATGCATGGGATTAGGGCACATTATGGGGCACACCCCAAGGAAACAGGGATAATTACATGGATTTAGGGCAAATTATAGGGCACACAGTAAGGAATCAGGGCATGTTATGGGGCACGCCGCAAGGCACATTACATGGGCGCAGGGCATATTACATGGGATTTGGACACATTATGGGGCACACCGCAAGGACCATTACATGTGATCAGGGCACATTATGAGGCACATTACATGGGATCAGGCACATAGGGCACCTTATATGGGATCAAGGCACCCAGTAGGGTGCCTTACTTGGGATCAGGGCACATACAAGCAACTGGGAAGAACAGGGGGGGCTGGCAGGGAACATCGCTCCACAGCTACCATGCAGCAGGGGGGTTGCAATCTACCTGTCAGCTGCCTGTGACTGACAGGGAGATTACATCAGAACCCTGGTTGAGAAACCATGTTCTAGGTCAAAGGGAGAGGATAAATCTTCCTAGTGGGGACACCTAATGTTAAACATTCTGTTCTGCACAATCGCCCACTGTCAGTATAGAAGTGTCTGTGGCCAACAATAGCATCATATAATTCCGAATTAAAGAAATAGACAGCATTCCTTAAACACGACATAATAAAAACCAGAGGTGTTCATTTCTTATATTTGCAAATCTATGTGGAAGCCACACTGCCTCGTCAAGGTCTCTCTGCACAGCGTGGACCCAAACGCTGATCCAGGTATGGGGACATATGTGACCTGCTCCCCTGTGCCTAGCAACCAATATCTAGACCCAAGCACAGTCACCTCACCAGATAAAAGACACCAATAGTCCCCGAGGATGCTGCTGAAACTGACAATCTCAGCTCAGGTTGCAATGCAGGTAAGGTGCCTAGAATGGGGGGGGCGCCCTTGGCGCCCTTTCTAGAGACCATGTCACATTGCCCTGCATAAGGAAGAGGAAAGTGTCTCTTTTAAGGATAACACCATAAATATGCTGGAATAGAGGAAGTGGGGTATATGAAGCTATCAATGAACGTCTACAAAGTACCTCAGCTGTACTGGGTTTTTCAGGTAAATGTGGTGTTGACATTTTTTGGGTTTGTGTTGGGTTATATTAATAAGATCAATGAAAATCTGCAACATAAATGAGACTTGCCTTTTATTCCTTCATTCCTTCCAACGTAATATGTGAAATTTCTGAACCACATTTAAAACTGATGATCTCCACTTGCTTCCTCTCCTAGATGTTAGACCTACAGAACCATGGGGACATCTCCAGGTCTAGGGGGTCATGGCTTTAGAAGTACTGAAAAAAAGGAAGTGGGTGGGGGTGTTATTAAACACATCGCCTTCTAGAGGTTTCTGGTATTAAATTAGATGTAATCCCAGTTACTAAAAAATGTTTTTTTCTTTTTTAAATTGTACCCACCTCTTGAGCGGAAGTGCGCTGGAGGCAGTGACGTATGATGGGGGGGGGAGCTTGGTGTGAGTGCGGATATGTTTTTGGCGCCAATAGCTCCCTTTATAAGGGCTCCAGGAGGGGAAAAAATCCAAACAAATTATCCCTGGAGGACCTTGGTTGGCACAGACCCCTTGGTTTTGTCTTTTCGTCTCTTGGGCTGGATTGGCAAGAAAAATAATTTACTAATGTCTAATTGGTGACACACATTCATCTTTACTGCCTGTTTTCTTGCTCATTTTGGTTTGGTGTATCCATATGGATTCCCACACCTTTAGTCTTACCGACTGAGGTTTATTTTTGAGTGGGCTTCTCTCATCGATTTTACTTTGGAGAATTGGTATGTTGATTGATGAAACTTATAAGAAAGGAGTCTTTAGGCATATGTAACAATGGATAGTTGTTTTTGATTATTCTCCCTGCTTTCAGTGACCCAAGGTTATGTGATACTTACCCTAAAAGCAAAAATTTGTGACTTCTTCTTCGCCCTATCTCATCTGTGGTTTGTCGGGAAGACGGCCACAATTGTGGAATTTCTCAGGGAGAAGGATCCCCCCCCTGTTTGGAGATACAATACATTTGTATTGCAACTACTATAATACATTCTTTCAAGAAATGTTTTTCTTTTCAATGGAGCCCACTACCTCCAGGTGCAGGGAGTGGTGTTGGGGACCAAGTGTGTCCCGTCCTACGCTAACCTGTACCTGGGGGGGTGGGAACGTGATTTCTTCTTTGGAGGGGACTCGTCTATGTATCTGCCCCATATTCTGTCACGGCGCAGATACATAGACGACATCCTGCTCCTCTGGACGGGCACCAGAGGCGAGCTAAACAGATTTATGAATTGGATTGGATGTAATTCATACAATCCTAATTTTATGTTGAAGTGTGACCAGCAAAGGGTTCACTTTTTGGATATTCAGATCCTTAAGGATTCAGAAGGTCACCTTACCACAGATCTTTACCGTAAACCGTTGGCTGCTAACAGCGTTCTGCTTGCCTCTAGTCCCCATCCTTCGAAACAGTGTACCATTTGGTCAATATTTAAGATTAAAGTGAAACTGTACCAAGGAAGAAGATTTCCTCTTCCAGGCTAAGATGCTCCAAAATACTCTACTAAAGAGAGGCTATAGTATAAAATGCCTCAAAAAAGCCTTCAATAAAACTGAGAAGAGGTCCGATGACTCCCTTCTTTACTCCACCCGTAAACCCAAAGCAAACCATGTTCAAGTTGAAAGGATCCTATTAAGTCAGTGGTCCCCACCTCCGGTCCTCAGGGCCCACTAACAGGCCAGGTTTGCAAGATAACTAAATTGCATCACAGATGATCTCATTTGCTGCTCAGTGATTGCAGTATTCTAGTCTGCATCTCCCAAAGGTAATACTTAAAATTTGACCTGTTAGTGGGCCCCGAGGACCGGAGTTGAGGACCATTGCATTAAGTCATTGGCATTTACCTAAAGATGATTAAATAGCCAAATATGTAGGAGAGAGACCTCAAATAACTTACCGCAGGTCTAAATCACTGCATGACCATTTAACCCATAGCCATTTCCAAACAAAGTTCCCAAGTACCCTCAGGAAACAGCATAAAAAAAGGTACAAAAAAATGTGGCAGATGCAACTATTGCAACTAGATTTGGGTGATCAGTGCTGTATGTTTACCCAATGGTCAATTTTGGTCCCCTCATAAAGAAATAAATTGCCACACTATAGGAGTGGTGTACTACATGGAATGCCTATGTAAGACATTCTATGTAGGAAAAACCAAAAGACCCTTTTTCAAACGCATTAGTGATTAGGTCTAGGAGATCAAAAACGGGTTGATGGTATTCGCTATTAGTCAACATATAGGTTTATATCATAATTTCAATCTAGCTTATATGAGGTTTTTTGCTCTAAGCACATGTGGAGGCATCACCCAGGGGTGGTGATATTGATAGATGTTTATTACAGATAGAAACAGTGGCGGTTTTGGGCACGGCCGCCCGGGGCAGCCGCCCGGGGCGGCATCACGTGGGGGGGCGGCACTCAGCACATGAACCTGGTGGAGGAAAAAAAAAATCATCTGTGCTAGCCTGTGCTGCTAAGCGGTTTCCTATACCTGCGCGGCTGCGCCGCCCCTGATGCTGAAGAAGCCGCTGCCGCACAGAAGCTGAGCGAATCATTCATGTAGCTGTTGCTTACACTGGGAAAGCTCTGTGAGCCGCCCGATCGCGTCCTGCCAACCGATGACATCATCATCGGTTGCTAAGGGCCGGTCTAAAGTCCGCACAGCTTGCTGGGATGCGATACTTCCCACTCTTGTGGGAGTAGGCAGGGAGGCATGTGTACCTGTGTGCAGGGGCGGAGAGCACAGCAAGTGACCGTGCGGCATGCGGACAGGGGGGAAAGGAGGAAGGCAGGCGAGACATCCATTCCAATACTCCACTGACTCCCAGCACCAGCAGCACCCTCACTGTCCTCACAGTCACAGGCCGGACTTCTGCTTCCGCTTCACCTGCCTGTCAGTGTGCTGCTGCGTGGGCTCTCTGACTCTGCACCACCCCAGGACTGGAGGAAAGGAAACCCGGGGCACGAGGAAGAGGATGAGGCATCTACACAGGCAGAAGCCCCTCCCCACCGGCAGCCTGCACGGACACAGTAAGTACTCCTCTACGGAAGAAAGCCCTGTACTGAGTGGGGGCCCTGTACTGAGGGGGGGGCCCTGTATTGAGGGGGACCCTGTACTGGGGCCTGAACCCAGTACACAGCGCATTTGTGTATGTGTATACATATGTGTGTGGATGCATGTACTGTATGTGTGTGAGTGTATGTACAATGTATGAAATGTGTGTGTGTGTGTGTATATGTATAGATGTGTGTGTATATATATATATATATATATATATATATATATATATGTGTGTGTGTATGTACAGTGGGTGTGCATATTTGTGGATGTATGTACGTTACTTTTGATCCTGACCCCTACACCTTGTATGATCAGAACTGCTTTTCTAAGCTAGCAGGACTGCTTTTTTTTAGGGCTCCTTTACACTAGCGGTAGAGAATGCTGCTCCACTGAAAAGCAATCCATTCTCAGATTGCTTTTCAGAGGCATTTACAGACATTATGGAGGCAATGTCGCCTTTTCACTGCTTGTTTTTTTCTCCCTATATGCACCACCATTGTGCTGCAACTGCATGCAGTGCACGTGGTTGCAGCAAGGCCCCATTCATCAGTAATGCCCACTAAATGCAACAGGGGGTATAATTTCTGCAGTTTATGAAGTTTTGTCATGTTGGTTTTTTTTTTTTGGGGGGGGGGGGGCGCCGGGAGGGAGTCTCACCCGGGGAGCAATTTAATGTAGAACCACCACTGGATAGAAACACAATGGATCTTTCAGCTTAACGCTACAAAATCCCCAGGCCTGAATGAATATATAAGTTATAAATGTTTCTTGTACACATTTCTTTACATTTTGTTTTGTTGGACACATGTACTGTAACTATAACATTGAATCAGCAATTTACATATGGTATTTAATCCACAGTAAATTGTGCTGAAGGAGTCAGAGTTGCATTTATAGAATGGGGAGCGCTTAGCGAGCTTGGATAGGATGAAATCAATGATATCTCACCTAGGAGGAGGGGGGACTTCTTTTCTTGATGTCCAATTTTGGATCGTGTAAGCCCAGCTTTGTGGGGCTTGCTGTATGGACTAATGAATGGCCTATATAGGATATGAACATTTCTGGAGCAAAGTTTTCAGTTTATTTTAAGAGTGACATCGCTGTTATGCAATGGTTGGGAGTCCCTTTCTTGGTTATTAAGAGAATTTGAGTATCATTACTAAGAGAAACATAGTTATAATTCCTGTATATGTAGGATGTCTATATCGATATACTGTAATTTCTGATTGGATTGACTGGAGTTTTATCTTAAGTTTCACTGTTACGAGGGTTCCAAAATCTTTATTTTATCCCCACATAGTGGTGTATATACATACAGTCCCTATGTGGCATTGTATCTGGGATGTTTATGTCTTTGTAGTGTTGGACGTGAAGTTAACATGGGTAGGCGCCATCTTTTCTGTGACCACAAGATGGTGCTGTCTGTCATACACATCCTGTGCAATTTCCATAGATAAAATAGATTATATATTTCATTCTGTTTCTGTCCATTTGTTTTGTATTAAGCGGCCCCTCCTATCTGTGCTTGTAGTGGGACATGACGGGTATTTATTTCTCTGCTCCCTTGGTCTGTCATTTGCCCTTGCCCTCCTTGACTGTCACTTTGGCAGAGTGGATGAGGTGACGTATGGGCTGGGGGCAGAGACCACGCATGTGCGATAGCACTTTTCAGTACACAGTCTCTTAAGCGGAAGTGGGCTGGAGGCAGTGACGTATGATGGGGGGCATGAGTGCGGCTACGTTTTTTTGGCGCCAATAGCTCCCATTTATAAGGGCTCCAGGGGGAAAGAATCCAAACAAACGATCCCTGGAGGACCTTGGTTGGCACGGTGCCGGACGCCTTGGTTTTGTCTTTTTGTCTCCTGGGCTGTATTGGCATTATTACATCAAGGTAACAATCTTATTCTTAGATATAAATGGAATGAGGAGTAATCATTTACTAATGTCTAATTGGTGACATATTTTTATTTAATCTTTACTTGTTTTCTTGCTCATTTTTGTTAGGTGTATCCATATGGATTCCCACACCTTAGTCTTACCACCTTGAGGTTTATTTTTGAGTGGGCATCTCTCCGTAACTAATTTTACTTTGGAGAATAGGTATATTGATTGGTGAAACTTCTAAGAAAGGCATTTGTAACAATGGATAGTTGTTTTTGATTATTCTCCCTGCTTTTAGTGAACCAGTGATACTTATCCTAAAAGTAAAAATTTGTGGCTTCCTCTTCGCCCCCCTATCTCATCTGTGGATTGTCTGGAAGACGGGTCCCCCTTTCCTCCTTTACCCATAGGTTGGGGGGTAGCTTCACCTATTTATGATGTTCCTCCGGCTGCAAGTATCCACTCTGTTCATTTATGAGCATCTCTGATTTCCTCCAGCAGATTGCAATACTATTTATTTACTTATAAGTTTTTATGCAATTTATAGTTATATGAGATATTCATTTGAATGTATTTTATAGTTGATGAAAATCTTTTTTTCTCTTATGTTTATAGTAACCCATTTGAAAAATTTCCCTATGCAAAGACCCCTGAAGAAGCCATAAGGCGAAACACGTTGGGGAGGAGTCCCGGCCTCTGCATCAACGGCTACCTGGCTGCCTGTATTGATGTGTATAGGGGCAGTACCCTCAAGTTTGCTACCTGAGGAATTCATGTTATGAATTATATCTTCAGTTAGGGATACTTTATGTTATACATTGCTTTTATATTCTATGTCATATCTCTGAATACTGGAATTTTTTTAAACTTTTTTACTAATAAAATGTGATTTTTTTTTTTTACAACTTATGTGTTATCTTAATAGTATCTGAGGGAGGAGTTCAACGCCTACAAAGTCCCACTTTTTCTTTCTCCAATTTTAACGACTTAATTGGGATGTGACATTGACAGGATTACCCGTGGCACATATATGTAATTGTAGAAAGTTGCTTTTAATGGATTACTGCATCAAAAAAGACCTGAATGTTTCCAAACATCTGCAGGAAGTGTAAAAGATGACAAGTCTAAAGTTACCCAGTATAGATTTATTATTCTAGATAAGTGGACAGAAAACTGTGGCCCGCAGTTCTTTGCTTGCCTTTACCTGGCCCCTGGGGCTCTGCTCCTCCCACTGACACCAATGACGGGGCACTATTCTTCCCACTGACACCAATGACGGGGCACTATTCCACCCACTGACACCAATGATGGGGCACTATTCCTCCCACTGACACCAATGACGGGGCACTATTCCTCCCACTGACCCCAATGATGGGGCACTATTCCTCCCAATGACACCAATGACAGGACACTATTCTTCCCACTGACACCGATGATGGGGCACTATTCCTCCCACTGGCACCAATGATGGGGCATTATTCCTCCCAATGACACCAATAACGGGGCATTATTCTTCCCACTGACACCAATGACAGGACACTATTCTTCCCACTGACACCGATGATGGGGCACTATTCCTCCCACTGACACCAATGATGGGGCACTATTCCTCCCACTAATACCACAAAGGGGCACTTATTCCTTCTCTTACTGACCCCAGGCTCCATGTCAATTTTTACAGTCACTGACTACCAAGCCTGAGGCATGATTTAATCTTACTGACACTGGGGAATTTTCTACTCCCGTTGATCACAGATCCAGTCTCCCACAGTCTGTAAAATTTCCCTTTATTTAGACCAGGGGTGTCCAAACTTTTTTCAAAGAGGGCCAGACTTGATGAAGTGAACATGCATGAGGGCCGACCATTTTGCCTGACAGTTGAACCATTAAAATTAAATACAAATTAACTATTTTATGCAAAGTTTATGGCAAACAATTTGGATGACAAATCTAAACAGGTGTTTAACCACTCTTTCATATCTGAAGGCCAGATAAAAAAAAACAGGAAGCTGAAATTTATGTCAGGAACATTGTAAAGTACATTACATATGTCGCACCCTCCTAGATAGGTGCTAGGATTAAAGCATTGTTATGCTCCATTCTGCTTATCAGGGGAGCCTGATCTGTTAGTTATGCCTGAGGGTCCCCGCTGTATCCTATAGGGGAGCCTGTTGGACAGTGGAGGAAACCTGGATAGTGGCAAACAGGCTTTTGTGGCAGTCCCAGTGGGAGGGCACCACTGCAGTGCATCCTAGGATTGACCATAAAAGCCAAGGGCACGTGTGACAGGGCGTCTTTGGCAGGAAGCAGAGTCCCAGGAGGAGGGTGACAGCTGTCTTCTCCTGTTGTCTGAGGAAGGTGGTCACTGGCAGTCGGCCTAGTGAGCCAGGTGTGGAATTGAGCCTGAAGCTGACAGTGGAGCTGCTGGCGGAGTCCTCTGGGAAAAACAGTGTCCGAGAGTACCAGGGGGCTTGCCAAGGTCTGCCCAGGAAGGGGGACCACTCCAGAGAAGTCAGAGGATAGAAGGTCAGCTCACACAGCAAGAGTAAAGGGGGTACCAAGTATAACCCTGAAGAGTAAGGGTAAAGGGAGTACCAACTGGGGCTCTGAAGAGTAATTCAGTATCCAGTTTGCTTATCTAGTACTTCACTACATTGGCAAGGTGAAGCAGCGGCCTTGCCGCACTCAACATAGCTAGAAGCCCTCAAGTTGTGCATAGTTCATCAAGTTGGAGAATCCCACTCATCCCTTCTCCCATCCCAAGTTCTACAATAAAAACAACAAAAACCAAATCCCCCTGGACTGTTTCCAGACTGAGCCAAACACTCAAAGCATTAAGAATTTGTTGTTGCTATGGGTAACCCAGGGGAATCCGCTTCAAGCAGCTCCCAAGGGAGTAGTGCTACACATAGTATTGGTACTATAGTGAGTACTGTAGTGAGTGACTGTCTTGACTTCAAGACAGTTCTCTTCTTACTTCACCTACCTTAGGCTGTTGTCTCGAGTCCTCCGGTCCAGCCTCTCTCTCCAGTCGCCAGGCAGTGACAGTCCCCGGACTCCCCCCTGGCCCTGCTAAAGAAGAATTTATTCCTCCAGAGTCCAAATCCTCCCTCAATCCAGTTCTCCTCTTGTGCTTTGGTGGCGGTGCTGCAGTGCACAGTCGACTAGTCCACTCCTCACAGTCTTAGTCCCTCCCCCAGCCAGGGCCCAGAGATCACTCCTCAGCCGCGCAGTCACATGTCTCTCGCCGCCACCACTTCACTTGTGGGCGGCGCCGGGCAGATAGAGTCGAGCCGGGAGCGGATCGGGACTCGGAAGCGGCCGAGCAGGCTGCCGAGGGAGGCCAGAGGTGGCAAAGCTATTGCATTGGCATCGGTGCAGGGATGTGATGAGTCTCAGGGAGACATTGAGAAAAGTCAGCAGCGACGCGACGGACCCGACATCGGCGCTCAGAGATTCACTGGGGCCGTATTAAACTGAAACACAGGCTGCAACTGGCCCGCGGGCCGGACTTTGGACATGACTGATTTAGACATTTTGGAGACCGATGAATTGGATAAAATATTAGAAAGTAAAGCCATTGCGTTTCAGCAGATCACAACTCCTTCATCAGGGCTTGTGTTGGTGGTGATAGTAGGAAATACTGGAGAATGTGAACATAGGCTTAGAATGAGGGCAGATTTTTTTTTTTTTTTTGTTTCTTATTGGTTGAGCCAGGTGGACTTTTGTCTTTTTTTCAACCTGACTAACTATGTAACAATACAACTATGAATGAACATGAGACTGATAGTTTGGGCACCCGCCCACAGCCTGTCATTTTTCTAAAGAGGGGACCCTGAAACGTGTTTGCTTTACCTACTGCTCTTTTATCTAGATGAATAAATCTATACTGGATTACTTAGACTTAGGCGCTCTTATTCTTTACACATTCTTTGGATTGCTCTGGGGACACAATGGAGGTAACCCATATGGTAGAGAGCTGTCCCTCAGGCTAGGAGATTGCCTTAGATCACCAAGTCCCGCGCTCCATCAGCATCCCCTTTTTGAAATATCTGCATAAGAATAATCTACATCTTCCAGGTGTGTCAGTATTCCATCTATAATAAAGTGTAATTTACTTTTTCACCACTAGAGTTTGTGGTTAAGACTTAAGTATACCTCTTTAATTTGATGCCCATAACATAATTAATTACTTGGACTGATCGATGGAGATCATGTTTTAGATATCTGATGGGAGGATTGAATTGAATTGGCTCATCCCGAGACGGCTGTGTATGTTAAGAGAGAAACGACATGGCTGGTCACGTGACCCCTGATGACGTCAGACGTTTGAGGAAACGCGTTGGGATACACAACACGTCACTTCCGCTGTATGGGAGGCAGGTGGAATGCGGAACGACGTTCCCTGTTTTTTTAAGAACCGAGAACAAGATTGGCCTGGTCATTAAGGGGGAAAATCTTCCGGTCCAGAAGTGGTTAAACATACAGTATCTCAGAAAAGTGAGTACGCTCCTCACATTTTTGTAAATATTTTATTCTATCTTTTCATGTGACAACACTGAAGAAATGACACTTTGCTACAATGTAAAGTAGTGAGTGTACAGCTTGTATAACAGTGTAAATTTGCTGTCCCCTCAAAATAACTGAACACACAGCCATTAATGTCTAAATCACTGGCAACAAAAGTGAGTACACCCCTAAGTGACAATATCCAAATTGGGCCCAATTAGCCATTTTGCCTCCCCAGAGTCATGTGAATTGTTAGTGTAACAAGGTCTCAGGTGTGAACAGGGAGCAGGTGTGTTAAATTTGGTGTTATCGCTCTCACTCTCTCAGTTGGCTGTTTGGGTTCCATGTCATCTGTGGGCATCTGAAACCCTCTTCTCCTCATTTCTGGTATTCAGTGTAGCTGTCTACCCAGCATGCACCTCCCAAACTCGCGCCTTTGCACTGAGCCGTTCTTTGTCTTCCCGACAGGTTGCCATAACAATGGCGGCATCGGTGGAAGTTCCCACCCCATTGCTATAGCAACCTGTCAATCATCCCGATCCTCCCGTTCGCATCATTTCCGGTCTGGAAATAACATGAGATTTTGTCACTAGGCGATTTGCAAGGACTACATGACGCCGCTATCCCAGGAGCCCTTGCAAATCGCCTGTGACGTAATCACCTAGGCGGCCACAGCTGCAGAAGAAAAGTTAAAAAGGGTATGTACAAATAAAAAAATTTAAAAAATAATTGCCGTTTATTACAGCATTCAGGATGGGCATGAGAGTAATTGGACTTTCAAAAAAAAAAATGGGTGGAAGTCCAGTTTAACCACTTGCCTACTGGGCACTTTTACCCCCTTTCTGCCCAGGCCAGTTTTCAGCTTTCAGCGCTCTCACACTTTGAATGACAATTGCGCGGTCATGCTACACTGTACCCATATGAAATTTTTATCATTTTTTTTCACACAAATAGAGCTTTCTTTTGGTGGTATTTAATAACCTCTGGGTTTTTTATTTCTTTTTTTTTTTGAAATTTTGAAAAAAAAAAAAGTTTTTCTTATTTTCTGTGAGTAAATTTTGAAAATAAATACATTTTTCTCCTTCACTGATGTGCGCTGGTGAGGCTGCACTGATGGGCACTTATGAGGTGGCACTTATGGGCACTGATGAGGAGGTACTAATATGCCGCACTGATGAGCACTGATAGGTGGTACTAATAGGCGGGGCCATTCACCACGACACGACCAGGGACACGGCCGACACAGATTTTCCCTGATGCGCGCTCGCGGGAGCGCGCAGGGAGCCTGTTACTGAGAGGCCGTTTAAAGACGGCCTCCCGGAAATTAGAGCCCGCGCTGTAGCCGTCTTTCGGCTATAGCGCGGGCGGAAGGTGGTTAAGCACCATCTTTTGTAGGCAACTTTCCAAAAACCAAAAATTAAATAAGAGTTGCTTTACTGGATTCCACGTGACATTTGATATCCTCCCAATTTTGTTTAGAGTCAAAACTATAATTTATAAAAAAAAACCCAGAGGGCTATGACACAATAAACTAGGTGTGTATATATATATATAAATATATCCTGCCACTGAAAAAATTGGAGGAACCAGTTCTAAATACCTAACCAGAAAATTAATCATTGTATTGAATGAGAGTGAAATAAGGATGCCGTTTTATGACCTGTAATTAATACATAAACTGGAGACACGGGTAGGACTAATACTACCGCAGGCACAAATATAAAGCAGAGTGCCAGTTCCTGGTTATTAATAGACGAGAACCTGAGGGCTCGGGACGGACTGCACCCCTGGCCTTGCCCCTCTATTGCCTGAACTGGGAGGATTGTGTCACCTTGACATTTCTAGTTGGGGCCAGAAAACATTCATCTTAAGTCCAAGAATGACAATACAGGCGGTTCCTGGGTTACAAACCTCCAACTTACAAACGACTCCTACTTACAAACGGAGAGAAACAACAGGAAGTGAGGAGAAATCTCCCCCTAGGAAGGGAAATTCCCTCCTGGAAGAGTTCTCATGGGAAAAAGGTGTCTCCACTGAAGATTTATCACCAATCCTTGTTTCCACAACAACCCGAAATTTTCAAAATCCAGTTGTCACAGGGACAGAAAGTGAGGTGAAATCTTCTGAACAGGGGTACAGACAGCAAAACAAATGGTATAGGGGTGTTACCCTTCCCTATGCTATCCAAAAAACCTAAAAATTATTATTTTGGCTGCAGCTACACTTAAAAAATGTACCTGTTCCGACTTGCAAATAAATTCGACTTAAGAACAAACTATCTTGTTTGTAACCCGGGGACCACCTGTAGGTGTTATCTGCCATCACTTTCATCTCTTGACTGAAAAATGGAAATTGCTATAGCTTAGCAAATTACGACTATTGCAAGTCAGCTGGATTGTGCATAGGAATATCCACAACTGGCCAAGGCCGTCTTTAATTTTGATCGGACCCTGGGCAAACATTTTCTTGGGCCCTCCTGAATCCACTTATCAACTATTTGCGGGCAGTGTGGGGCTCAAGGGGCAGCTTCTTTGGGCCGCACAACAATGACTGGGTCCGGGGCAGCTACCCCTTTTGCCCTTTGTTAACCACTTGCCGACTGCCTAACGCCGATCTACGTCGGCAGTCAGCCCCTCACAGGCAAAGTGACGTAGGGCTATGTCACTAGCTTGTGAGGGTCTAGGGAGCGAGCGCGCGCCCCCGGAGGCGCGCTCCCGCTCCCGCGTGGTCACGGACCCCCCCGCGCGTGTGACCGGCGGACCCGATGTCCGCCGGTCACTCGGCGATCGGCGGGGGAGAGGGAGAATGTCAGGCAGCTTGTGTAAACAAGCCACCTGTCATTCTCCTTGCTGTTAGGATACTGATCACTCGGATCTAGTATGTAGATCCGTTGATCAGTGTCCATACAGCTCAAGCCCCAGCCAATCACAGTAGAAAGCACGCCCCTAGGGATACACACAGCCCCTCCCTCCCAAATAAAGTTAACCCCTTCACTACCAGTGTATTTTTACAGTAACAGTGCATATATATAGCACTGATTACTGTAGAAATGTCACTGGTAACCCCAAAAGTGTCAAAAATGTCAGTCAAGGGTCCGATCTGTCCGCCCCAATGTCGCAGTACCGCAAAAAAAATCGCAGATCGCCGCCATTACACGTTAAAAAAAAAAACAACAAAAATGACAGAAATCTTTCCCTTTGTTAGTAAACGCAATAACTTTTGCGCAAACCAATCAAAATACGCTTTTTGCGATTTTTTTTACCAAACATAGGTAGCATAAAACAAATTGGCCGAAAAAGTAAAAAAATTTTGATTTTTAAATTTTTTTTTGGGGAATTTCATATAAAAAAATGGGAAAAATATTGTTATTTTTGCAAAATTGACGCTCTTTTTTTGTTTATAGCGCGTGATCAAAAAATCGCACA
Organism: Pelophylax lessonae; assembly: GCF_965119305.1. NCBI lineage: Eukaryota > Metazoa > Chordata > Amphibia > Anura > Ranidae > Pelophylax > Pelophylax lessonae. Next base: position 13,260,423 of record NC_138777.1, on the reverse strand, counting down.
GGTGATCAAATACCACCAAAAGAAAGCTCTGTTTGTGGGAAAAAAAGGACGCCAAATTCGTTTAGGTACAGCGTCGCACGACCGCGCAATTGTCCGTTAAAGTCACGCAGTGCCGAATCGCAAAATACCCCCTGGTCGGAATGGGGGTAAAATCTTCCGGGGCTTAAGTGGTTAAAGACGGCCCTGCATCTGGCCCAATGTGAACCTTTAAAGTATTAAGCTGTGACTTGAGCCCCTTGTGGGGCTCAAGGGGCAGCTTCTTTGGGCCCCACAACAATGACTGGGTCCGGGGCAGCTACCCCTTTTGCCCTTTGTTAAGAAACGGCCTTGCATCTGGCCCAATGTGAACCTGTGAAATATTAAGCTGTGACTTGTGTGGCATTCCCATAATATTGCTTATTTATGTCTAGGCCAAGGGTATCAAATTTAATTCAATTTCGAGGCATCTTAAGAGCAATAAAGGGCCCCGGACAATGCAGTGCACTGGGACCCCGCCTACACAATCACCCACGAGAATAAAAATGCTAATTATCAATTAGGGGATATTTATTGGTACAGCAGTGCCAGACTAATGACAGCTTCCAAGTTGGGCGGCTGAGTCTGGTGAACACACACACAGACGGGAGTCAGACTCGACTGCCCTGCGTGTGCCTGTTCCCGTGGAGGCGGACAGGCATTCCTGCAGTTGTGGACTCCCCCTCCACGGCCCAAGTGGCCTGACAGCAGGGCAGACAGACGCTTGCCACCTGCTAAATTCAGCGGCGGGATGCACACAGGAATCGAGACTAATGCTTGGCTAGGGCTGGGTCGCTGGGCAGTTGGGGCCCCCCGAGCAACTTCCCAGCATGCCCATTCGGTAAGATAGCCCTGCTTCAATACGGGGCACTTTCACCCCCTTCCTGTCCAGACCAGTTTTCAGCTTTCAGCGCTGTCACACTTTGAATGAAAATTGCGCAATCGTGCAACACTGTACCCAAACAACATTTTTATCTTTTTTTCTTTTGAAGCAGAACTTTTTTTCTGTGGTATTTATTCTCCGCTGGGTTTTTTTATTTTTTTGCTAAACAAACTAAAAAAGAACGAAAAATTTGAAAAAAAAAAAGTTTTTCTTAGTTTTTGTTAGTCATTTTTCTCATTCACTGATGGGCACTGGTTGACATCAGTGATGGGGCTGTACGGGTAATCAGGGCACTGATGATCAGTGCCCTGATTATCTGTGTTGATGTCCCCACTGAATTGCCGCTTACCAGCTCTCATCATGCATTGTCGGCGAATGCCAATAACTAGCAAATCCTGTTTACACTTTGATCAGGTGTGATTGGACACAGCTGGTCACATGGTAAAGAGCCGCTGTGATTGGCCCTTTACCCCGATCTGTGATCAGCTGTGTCCAAAGGACAGAGCAATTACAGAGCACTCCCGCTTAACACCACAGGGGGGCAGGGTTCTGGGAGGACATCAATAGACGCCCTCCCGGAAATGTGTGACCGCGCTATAGCCCTCATTTGGTTTTAGTACAGTTGGCATGGGGTAAATAATTGCCTCTGCATTCAATTATTACTGGTTTTAGTAATAACTCAAGACTTAAGGGCGGCACAGAGCCCACTCACACTCCCTTTAGCAGAAGATGTAAGTCTGAAAAGGAGGGTCACACACCATTGGTATCATCCACAGGAAATCTTATTGGAGACCGCTCAGACAGAACACCATGGCAGAACCATGAGCGGTCTACAATAATGTTACTTGTGGATGATACCAGTGGTGTGAGACCCTCCTTTTCAACTGGCATAGAAATGTGTTATTCCCTTCATATTTATAAGCAGACATTAAGCCCCCCCCCCCCCCACCCTGCCTTACATCACAGTACTCCACCCTTATCTTGGGGCGGAAATGGGAAGCCGGAAAAGCAGAGCCTGGAGGAGGACCAGAGGACGGCTGCAACCAGCTGCCATAGTCTGCTGAGACCAGGGGAGGAGGAGACGAGAGGTTGCTGTGGCTGCACAGAGAGGTGCAGGATCGGGTGGAGGAGCACTGTCCTCCTCTCTGCTGCTAACTGCTGGGACGAGGGGGGTGCTGCAGCTGCAAGAGAGGTGCGAGGGCCCCATGAAATGGACTGGTGGGTCAGTTCAGTCCACAGGTCTTGTGTTTGACACATGTCGTCTAGGGGGAACAATAAAAGGAAATATACATCGTACTTACCAGATCCTCTGCTCTTCCATGCAGCTGGACTGGTACCTGCACCTTCAGCCCTCCTAGAATCCTGACATCATTAAGACCAGAGATGGGGTCCATAGCCTTCCCTGGTTTCAAGGGTGCTGAGGGACAGTCCATTGGCAGATCATAGGGGAGCGGAGGATCAGGTAAATAAAATGTTTTTTCCTCTCCTCTGGGAAAAATGTGCAATTAACCTTTGCAGTGCAGGCAGAACCCCATTGCAAGGGATTTATTGTTTTTTTTTTGTTTGGCTGTAAGAAACTTTTGCAATGACACTGCAGGACATAACAAAGAAACTTTTCAGCAAAAGATGTTGGCCAAGTTTCATAGGAGACAAAACTGGTTAAAGCCGCCCATAGACGATTGGAATCTCATCAGGTTCCTGCTGAACTGGGCAAGATTCGAACCATATACAGCCGTAGCTAAAAGTTTTGAGAATGACACAAAGTTTAACCACTTTACCACCGGAGGATTTTGCTGTCTTACGTCCAGGCCACTTTTTGCGATTCAGCACTGTGTGACTTTAACTGACAATTGCGCGGTCGTGCAACGCCGTACCCAAATTTATGTCCTTTTTTTCCCACAAACAGAGCTTTCTTTTGGTGGTATTTGATCACCTGTGCGATTTTTACTTTTTGCGCTATAAACAAAAAAATAGCGTAAATTTTGAAAAAATAACAATATTTTTAACATTTTTTTTATATGAAATTCCCCCCCCCCAAAAATTTAAAAATCAAATTTTTTATCATTTTACGCCAATTTGTTTTCTGCTACATATGTTTGGTAAAAAAAAATCACAATAAGCGTATTTTGATTGGTTTGCGCAAAAGTTATTGCGTTTACTAACTACGGGAAAGATTTATGTCATTTTTGTTGTTTTTTTTTTTTTTTTTTAACGAGTAATGGCGGCGATCTGCGATTTTTTTTTTGCGGGACTGCGACATTGCGGCGGACAGATCGGACCCTTGACTGACATTTTTGACACTTTTGGGGGTACCAGTGACATTACTGCACTGGTACTGTAAAAATGACACTGGCAGGGAAGGGGTTAATTTTATTGGAGAGGGAGGGGTTAATGTATGCCTGGTGCTTACTGCCGTGTGTGGGGGGAGGTGACTGAGTGACACAAGCACAGATCGCAGGTTCAGCTATGCTGAACCCTGCAATCTGACCCTGCCTGTCACTTAGGAGATCCGCTTTGTTTACACAAGCAGGCGGATCTCCAGACTCGATTCCCCGACGATTGGGGAAGAGAAGTGGCGATCGCCGCTGATCCTCCCCTGGCCCGACTCGTGACTGAATACAGCGGGAGCGAGCCTCCGGCGGCGCGCGCACACCGCCGAGAAAGGGGAGTGTCTTGCGACGTAGGTCTACGTCGCCAGACGATAACGAACCACTTTGCTGCAGTAGAGCTCTAGTGAGCAGTCGGCAAGTGGTTCATTTTCACAAAGTCTGCTGCCTCCGTTTTTATGATGGCAATTTACATATACTCCAGAATGTTATGAAGAGTGATCAGATCAATTGCAATTAATTGCAAAGTCCCTCTTTGTAATGAAAATAAAAACTTAATCCCATAAAAAAACATTTCCACTGCATTTGTGAAGAAGGCTTAAGGGGGCCCAAGAAAGTCCATCAAGCGCCAGGACCGTCTCCTACAGTTGGTTGAGCTGTGGGATTGGGGCACCACCAGTGCAGAGCTTGCTTTGGAATGGCAGCAGGCGGGTGTGAGTGCATCTGCACGCACAGTAAGAAGAAGACATTTGAAGGATGGCCTGGTGTCAAAAAGGGCAGCAAAGAAGCCACTTCTCTCTAGGAAAACCATCAGGGACAAACTGAAATTCTGCAAAAGGTCCAGGGATTGGACTGCTGAGGACTGGGGTAAAGTCATTTTCTCTGATGAATCCCCTTTCCCATTGTTTAGAGCATCCAGAAAAAAACCTGTCTGGAGAAGAAAAGGTTACCATCAGTCCTGTGTCATACCACTAGTAAAGCTTCCCGAGACCATTCATGTGTGGGGTTGCTTCTCAGCCAATGGAGTGGGCTCATTCACAATTTTGCCTAAGAACATGAATAAAGAATGGTACAAAAACATCCCCTGAGAGTAACTTCTCCCAACCATCCAGGACTGTCTCCTACAAATGATTCAGCTGCAGGATCGAGGCACCACCAGTGCAGAGCTTGCTCAGGAATGGCAGCAGGCGGGTGTGAGTGCATCTGCCTGCACAGTGAGGAGAATATATTTGGAGGATGGCCTGGTGCCAAGAAGGGCAGCAAAAAATCCACTTCTCTCCAGGAAAACCATCAGGGGCAGACTGATATTCTGCAAAAGGTCCAGGGTTGGACTGCTGAGGACTGGGGTAAAGTAATTTTCTCTGATGAATCCCCTTTCCGATTGTTTGGGCATCCAGAAAAAAACCTTGTCTGGAGAAGAAAAAGGTGAGCGTTGACCATCCAAGTGTAACTTCTCCCGACCATCCAATAGTAACTTCTCCCAACCATCCAATAGTAATTTCTCCCAACCATCCAAGAGTGACTTCTCCCAACCATCCAAGAGTGACTTCTCCCAACCATCCAAGAGTGACTTCTCCCAACCATCCAAGAGTGACTTCTCCCAACCATCCAAGAGTGACTTCTCCCAACCATCCAATAGTGACTTCTCCCAACCATCCGAGAGTGACTTCTCCCAACCATCCAAGAGTGACTTCTCCCAACCATCCAAGAGTGACTTCTCCCAACCATCCGAGAGTGACTTCTCCCAACCATCCGAGAGTGACTTCTCCCAACCATCCGAGAGTGACTTCTCCCAACCATCCGAGAGTGACTTCTCCCAACCATCCGAGAGTGACTTCTCCCAACCATCCGAGAGTGACTTCTCCCAACCATCCGAGAGTGACTTCTCCCAACCATCCAAGAGTGACTTCTCCCAACCATCCAAGAGTGACTTCTCCCAACCATCCAAGAGTGACTTCTCCCAACCATCCAAGAGTGACTTCTCCCAACCATCCAAGAGTGACTTCTCCCAACCATCCAAGAGTGACTTCTCCCAACCATCCAAGAGTGACTTCTCCCAACCATCCAAGAGTAACTTCTCCCAACCATCCAAGAGTGACTTCTCCCAACCATCCAAGAGTGACTTCTCCCAACCATCCAAGAGTAACTTCTCCCAACCATCCAAGAGTAACTTCTCCCAACCATCCAAGACCATCTCCTACAGATGATTGAGCTGCGGGATCGGGGCACCACCAGTGTAGAGCTTGCTCAGGGATGGCAGCAGGCGGATGTGAGTAAATCTGCATGCACAGTGAGGAGAAGATGGCCTGGTGCTAAGAAGGGCAGCAAAAAATCCCCTTCTCTCCAGGAAACACATCAAGGACAGACAGATATTCTGCAAAAAGTCCAGGGTTGGACTGCTGAGGACTGGGGTAAAGTCATTTTCTCTGATGAATCCCCTTTCCCATTGTTTGGAGCATCCAGAAAAAAACCTGTCTGGAGAAGAAAAGGTTACCATCAGTCCTGTGTCATACCACCAGTAAAGCATCCTGAGACCATTCATGTGTGGGGTTGCTTCTCAGCTAAGGGAGTGGGCTCCTCCACAATTTTGCCTAAGAACACGAATAAAGAATGGTACAAAAACATCCTCCGAGAGTAACTTCTCCCAACCATCCAAGAACAGTTTGGTGAGGAACAATTCCTTTTCCAGGATGATGGAGCACCTTGCCATAAGGCAAAAGTGATAACTAAGTGGCTTGGAGGACAAAACATTGAAATTTTGGGTCCATGGGCAGGAAACTCCACAGACTTTAATTCTATTGAGAACTTGTGGTCAATCCTCAAGAGGCCCTAGAACAAAAAAAAAAATCTACAAATTCTGACAACCTGCAAGCATTGATTATGCAAGAATGGGCGGCCATCAGTCGGGATGTGGCCCAGAAGGTGATTGACAGCATGCCAGGGCGAATTGCAGAGGTCTTGAAAAGAAGGTTCAACACTGCAAATATTGACTCTTTGCATAAACCTCATGTAATTGTCAGTAAAAGTATTTCACACTTCGAAAATGCTTGTAATTATACTTCAGTATTTCATAGTAACATCTGACAGAAAGATCTAAAAACACTGAAGCAGCAGACTTTGAAAATTAATATTTGTGTCATTCTCAAAACTTTTGGCAGTGGCTGTATGGGCAGGCTGAATGTTCTCACCTTAATTAATCAACTTGGGTACAACCAGCCTGCCGGATTTTATTAATCACTGCGTTCTCCCAGCGGGTACAGCTTCCCCCCCCACCGGGAGAACACAATAGGTCAGTAGGAGCGATTCCCCCATCAACACTGTCTGTCCGTGGTTGCAGGAAATAAATTTGCTCAGTCTATGGCCAGCCTTACTTTAAAGCAGGGATCCTCAAACTACAGCCCTCCAGATGTTGCGGAACTACACTTCCCATGAGGTATTGTAAAACCCTGACATCCACAGACATGACTAGGCATGATGGGAATTGTAGTTCCCGAACAACTGAAGGGCCATTATTTGAAGACCCCTGCTTTAGAGAGTTATTAACCACTTGCCGACCGCCCGGCGCATATTTACTGCGGAAGGCTGGCTCCGCTGCGCGAAACCACACAGCACTACGTCGGTCACGCACGTGGTGCTGGGGGGCGAGCACGAGCCACCGGCGGCACACTCCCGCCCCCACTAGGCAGCGGGGATGCCAATCCACGGGAACGGTGGCCGTGATTGCTCCCCGCTGAGAGAGAAGGACGGTCGGATGTTGTAAACACAGCTGACCGTTCTTCTCCTTGGAATGATCACAGAGCTCCTGTGATCCTTCTATATAAAATCACAGGTCTCTATGATCATTTCACAAGTCTCTCCCCAATAAAGTTAGTAAACACTCCCTAGGCTCACACTTAACCCTTTGAATAACATTAGGTTAACTCCTTCCCTGCCAATGTTATTATTACAGTAACAATGCATATTTTTAGCACTGATTACTGTAGTAATGTCACTGGTACCCCCAAAAGTGTCAAAAATGTCAGTTAGGGGTCCGATATGTCCGCCGCAATGTCGCAGTCCTGCTAAAAATCGCAGATCGCCACCATTACTAGTAACAAATATAAATAAATAAAAATGTTTTTTGGAAATGTATATCGCTCCAAACACTTAAAAAACAGCAGCCAGCACAAACAAACGACAATTTGTGAAAAGAAATGAATAAACCAGTGCCTTTTTATCAGCGCTGCATTGATCTATTCAAATAAATAAAAATGACATAAATCTTTCCCCTAGTTTTGCGCAAACCAATCAAAATACGCCTATTGCGATTTTTTTTTTTTTTTTACCAAAAATATGTAGCAGAATACAAATCAGCCTAAAAGGATGAAAAATTTAGATTTTTACATTTTTTTTTTTTTGGGGAATGTTATATAGCAGAATGTGAAGAATGTTGTTTTTTTTTTTTTTCAGAATTGTCGCTCTTTTTTTGTTTATAGCGCAAACAATAAAAATAGCACAGGTGATCAAATACCACCAAAAGAAAGCTCTGTTTGTGGGAAAAAAAGGACATCAATTTTATTTGGGTACAGCGTCGCACGACCGCGCAATTGTCGTTAAAGTGACACAGTGCTGAATTGCAAAAATCGGCCTGGTCTTAAAGGGGGGAAAATCCTTCCGGTCCAGAAGTGGTTAACTTAGAAAGAGACAACGCACACCCCAATAATGAGTCACGCCTGTCCTCCGGATTCTTCATTGACATGACTATTTTCCCAAAGATGACAGTTTGGACGGTCTGCAAGCTCAGCAGCATTATTTGTGCATTCAGTTGATCAGTTTTCATTGGTTGGAATGTGTACAGGTCTCGTTCGATCGCATTTTTGTCCAAAACACACCTCGATTTTCTAAAGTCAACTTTGATTGGCTCGCTCTTCTGGGCTTGCAGTGGGTTCGAGAAATCGGAGAGAGAGCAGGACAGAACGGAGGAGATATATCAGGACAAGGTAAGAATATGTGACTGCAGTACAATATGGCAGCATTGCCGCATGTTACCTTGTGTTGCAGCACGGCAGCCCAACCATTAACCGATTTATTATTATTTTTTTTTAAAACTCACACCGCATTAAAAAACAAGATACTCATAGCACTGTATGGGGCTCCTCTGGCCACCTCAGGCTGCCTCACTTCGGGGGTTAATTGTTGCACTTTGTGTATATTGATGGTTCTGATCCTGTATTGTAACTGTTTTTTAGCATACCTATAAATAAAGAATTTATAAAAAAAAAAAAAAATACTCACACACTTCAGAAAGTTGCATTGGGGTGCCATTAGCAACTAAACTGGTAACCCAAAACCAAAAAGGTCATATATTGCAGCCAGGGCTTCTGTTAGAAATGACAGGGCCCAGTACAGCCCACCCGAATTTATCTTGACAATTTTTTTTCACTAAAAATACACTAAAATCATTCTGTTACAAATGTAACAGAAAATTTAAAGAAAAAAAATGTATATATTTTTTTTAAATGTTTATTTTTACAGTTATTTTATTTTACATTTTTTTTTTCAATAATTTATTACAATGTTTAATTATTATTTTTTTTTTAATTTATTTTTTTTGACAGGGAAGCCTGCAGCAGTGCAGGGAGGGTGCATCACAGTGAAAAGGGGGCACACAAGGAGGGGGGATCACAGGGCCCCATACAGCCCACCTGCCCCCTCCCCCCAAATTTATTATGACAATTTTTTCACTAAAAATACACTAAAATCAATATTAGCGGACACAAACATAACAGAAAATGTAAAGAAAAAAAAATATGTATATATATATATATTTTTTTTTTTTTACAGTTATTTTATTTTACTGCAGCCTTTTTACAGGGCATCAGAGTGACCCAGGGGGCAATTGCCCCCCAGCCCCCTGGCCCAGTCCTCCCCTGTCCACTGCCTTACGGAGCTTGCTTAACTTTATGTTCATTGTTTTGATGATGCTATCTTATCCATCTTGTTTTTTGATGTCCTCTTCTTTTTTTTCCTTCCATGTTTCCCAGCATCAGGGTCTTTTCCAGTGAGTCCTCTCTTCGCATTAGGTGGCCAAAGTATTCAAGTTTCAGCTTCATGATCTGCCCTTCCAGTGAATATTCAGGGTTTATTTCTTTCAGGATTGACTCGTTTGATCTTTTTGCCATTCAAGGGACTTTCAAGAGTCTTCTCCAACACCATAGTTCAAAAGCATAAATTCTTTGGCATTCCGCCTACTTTATGGTCCACCTTTCACAGCCATAGGTTACTACTGGGAATACCATAGCTTGGACTATACAGCACTTTGCCAGCCTTCCTTATGGTCCAACATATGGTCCAACTTTCACAGCCATAGGTTACTATTGGGAATACCATAGCTTGGACTATATGGCACTTTGTCAGCCTTTCTTATGGTCCAACATATGGTCCAACTTTCACAGCCATAGGTTACTACTGGGAATACCATAGCTTTGACTATACGGCACTTTGTCAGCCTTCCTTATGATCCAACATATGGTCCAACTTTCACAGCCATAGGTTACTATTGGGAATACCATAGCTTTGATTATATGGCACTTTGCCAGCCTTCCTTATGGTACAACTTTCACAGCCATTGGTTACTACTGGGAATACCATATCTTTGACTATACGGCACTTTGTCAGCATTCGTTATGGTCCGACATATGGTCCAACTTTCACAGCCATTGGTTACTATTGGGAATACCATAGCTTTGACTATACGGCACTTTGTCAGTCTTCCTTATGGTCCAACTTTCACAGCCATAGGTTACTACTGGGAATACCATAGCTTTGACTATACGGCACTTTGTCAGCCTTCGTTATGGTCCAACATATGGTCCAATTTTCACAGCCATTGGTTACTATTGGCAATACCGTAGCTTTGACTATACGGCCCTTTGTCAGCCTTCCTTATGGTCCAACTTTCACAGCCATAGGTTACTACTGGGAATACCATAGCTTGGACTATACGGCACTTTGTCAGCCTTCGCTATGGTCCAACTTTCACAGCCATATGTTACTACTGGGAATACCATAGCTTGGACTATACGGCACTTTGTCAGCCTTCGTTATGGTCCAACATATGGTCCAACTTTCAAAGCCATTGGTTAAGATTGGGAATACCATAGCTTTGACTATACGACACTTTGTCAGTCTTCCTTATGGTCCAACTTTCACAGCCATAGGTTACTAATGGGAATACCATAGCTTTGACTATACGGCACTTTGTCAGCCTCCGTTATGGTCCAGCATATGGTCCAATTTTCACAGCCTTTAGTTACTATTGGCAATACCATAGCTTTGACTATACGGCACATATGACTTTATCGGTGGGGTGATGTCTCTGCTTTTTACAATGTTGTCTAGGTTTGCCATTGCTTTCCTTCTAAGAAGCAATCGTCTCTTAATGCTATGGCTACCGTCACCGTCTGCCGTGCGTGATCTTTGAGTCTAGGAAGATAAAATCTGTCACTATTTCCAGTTCTCCTTCTATTTGCCAAGGAGTGATGGGACCGGGTACCATGATCTTAGTTTTCTTAATGTTCAATTTCAGGCCAGCTTTTGCGTTCTACTCATTCACCTTCATTAGGAGACTCTTTAGTTCTTCTTCACTTTCTGCCATTAGTGTGGTATCTTATGCATATCTCAGGTTGTAGATACTTCTACCTGCGTCCTTAATGCCGGCTTGTACTAGGCTTAAAGTAATACTAAAGTCTCGTTTTTTTATTAGTTAAAAATAACCAAAAAGTTATACTTCCCTCCTCTGTGCACGGAGCAGCCCAGATCCTCCTCTTCTCCGGTCCCTCTTCAGCTCTCATGGCCCCTCCCTCTTGTTGAGTGCCCCCACAGAAAGCAGCTTGCTATGGGGGGGCACCCGAGCCGAGTCACAGCTCCCTGTGTCCATTCAGACACGGAGCCATGGCCCAGGCCCCGCCCCCTTTCTCTCCTCATTGACTGACTGAGTTTGGCTGACAGTAGCAGGAGCCAATGGTGTCTCAGTCAATGAGGAGGGGAGAGGGACAGACACAGGGCATCGTTCCTGTAAATACTTCTCCGACACCGATCACCCTCCCTGTTCTGTCTGCTTCTGATCCCCCCTCTCACTGTGCCGCACCCCCCCCCCCCCCCCACAGCATTGCAGGCTTCCCTGTCCTGATATAAAAGGAACAAATTGTATAAAAAATAATAATTAAACCTTGTAATAAATAATTTTGAAAAATTGTAAAATAAAAGAATTGTAAACCTAATCAACATTTAAAAAAAAAGTTCTATATATATATATATATATATATATATATTTTTTTTTTTTTTTTAATGTAAAAATTAAAAAGGGATAATTTATGCAGGTTATGTTTGTGTCTGGTAATAAAGATTTTAGTGTTGAAGAAGTTGTATTTACACAGTGAAACATGTTGAGAAAGATCTGGATTAATTGCTCAATATATATGCAGACATCAAATGTATATGGTTATGTATGATTTTAATATTAACCACTTTACCAGCGGAGGATTTTGCTATCTTACGTCTAGGCCACTTTTTGCGATTCGGCACTGTGCGACTTTAACTGACAATTGCGCGTTCGTGCGACGCTGTACCCAAAAGAAATTTACGTCCTTTTTTTCCCACAAACAGAGCTTTCTTTTGGTGGTATTTGATCACCTGTGCGATTTTTACTTTTTGCGCTATAAACAAAAAAAGAGTGTAAATTTTGAAAAAATAACAATATTTTTCACATTTTTTTATATGAAATTCCCCCCGAAAAAAATGTAAAAATCAAAATTTTTTTACATTTTTGGCCAATTTGTTTTCTGCTACCTATGTTTGGTAAAAAAAAATCACAATAAGCGTATTTTGATTGGTTTGCGAAAAAATTTATTGCGTTTACTAACTAAGGGAAAGATTTATGTCATTTTTGGTGTTTTTTTTTAACGAGTAATGGTGGCGATCTGCGATTTTTTTTTTTTGCGGGACTGCGACATTGCGGCGGACAGATTGTACCCTTGACTGACATTTTTGACACTTTTGGGGTTACCAGTGACATTTCTACAGTAATCAGTGCTATAAATATGCACTGTTACTGTAAAAATGACACTGGCAGGGAAGGGGTTAATTTTATTGGAGAGGGAGGGGTTAATGTATGCCTGGTGCTTACTGACGTGTGTGGGGGGAGGTGACTGAGTGACACAGGGACAGATCGCATGTTCAGCTATGCTGAACCTTGCAATCTGTCACTGTTTGTCACTTAGGAGATCCGCTCCCGCTTTGTTTACACAAGCGGGCGGATCTCCAGACTCGATTCCCAGACGATCGGGGAAGAGCGGCGGCGATCGGCACTGCTCCTCCCCTGGCCCGACTCCCGCTGTGACTGAAAACAGCGGGAGCGAGCCCCCGACGGCGCGCGAGCGCCGCCCACAAGGGGAGGAGTCCAGTAGGTCTACGTCGCTGGACGGAATCGAGCCACTGTGCCGCAGTACAGTCCCAGTGACTGGTCGGCAAGTGGTTAAATGTCTAAAAAAAAATCTGATCATTTTTGAACAAAAAACATTTTTTCTTGTGTTGTGTGCACCTTTAAAGCCCTATTATGTACCTTCTATCGTCTTTCAATTAAGTAATTCATGGTGTGGTGCAACATTTGTAACATTGGCACATCCATTCATGGCTATCTTTTATAACTTAATGATTTTAGTGTATTTTTAGTGAAAATAGTGTCTTGATATATTCGGGGGGGGGGAGGGGGAACCCTGGCAGGTAGGCAGTACGGGGCCCCGTGATTTCTAACAGCAGCCCTGCTGTCAGCTATGCTCTCCTGAATGGACCGGGTAATGGGAAACGGAGGCCTCACCAGCAGGAATGTCCGGCAATACTTGCAAAGATATAAATCACAGAAGACCCGTAGCATAAAACCACAATCGCCAGTTTATTTATTCTAAAAATGTAGTCACATCGTATAATACAAACTTAGCGATAATACAAAACGGGCCACCAATGGATCTGCGGTATGACGTTATCTCATAGCTCCGCCCTGACGCGTTTCGGTGTGAGGACACGTTCTCAAGAGGATTAGCTTATTTGGAATTGTTACATTGCAACTTTTGAAAAAATAAAAGTTTTTTTAGGAGATATAAGTCACAGAAGACCCGTAGCGTAAAACCACAATCGCAGTTTATTTAGTCTAAAAATGTAGTCACATCATAAGCGATAATACAAAACAGACCACCAGTGGATCTGGCGGCGGTATGACATTATCTCATAGCTCCGCCTTGATGCGTTTCGGTGTGAGGACACGTTCTCAAGAGGATTAACTTATTTGGAAATGTTACATTGCATTTTTTTAAAAAAATGTAATTCTTTTTAGGAGATATAAGTCACAGAAGACCCATAGCATAAAACCACAATCGCCAGTTTATTTATTCTAAAAATGTAGTCACATTGTATAATACAAACTTAGCGATAATACAAAACGGGCCACCAGTGGATCCGGCGGTATGACCTTATCTCATAGCTCCGCCCTGATGCGTTTTGTTGTGAGGACACGTTCTCAAGAGGATTCGCTTATTTGGAATGGTTACATTGCATCTTTTGAAAAAAAAATGTATTTCCTGTGCTCATCAGCTCCATCTAGTGGCCGTAATGTGGTATTTCACTACTGCCAATAAAAAGGGGAGAAATTAGATTGAAGAACATTTTGTTTTTGCCCAATTCTCATAGAATGAATATGGAAAAGGAACTGAGCACAACGGGGTGGGGAATTTACCACATTTGGAGCAGACAGAATCTGAAACAGCTGTACATGGCAACCAATTAGCTAGATTGCCTTGGAGGTGAAAAAAAAAGGGGGGGGGGTATTCTGTAGTCCAAAAACATTGAGTGTCTTAGGATATCACCCTAAAACAGGAAGTGTGTCACTTACGAGATCACCAAATAAAAATAAAGGAAAAAAAGTATAAATATAAACATTAATTTAAAAATATATAATTAGAATATAAATATTAATAAATAAAGGGAAAAAAAGGCCACAAAAAGAAAATCAATACAGTCATTACAACTAAAGACTAAACACAAGAACAAACACGTACTATATTGCAATGTACCAGTTATCTTTGAACTCCATTAATGAGTCACTATATATAGAAACAAGACGATCACTAAACCCAGAAGCCATAAATCCAGGCAGATACACTTAAAGCGGTTGTAAACCCGAAAATGAAAAAAAAAAAAAAAAAAACCTGCAAGACAAAGCCATAATGAGCTAGTATGCATCGCATACTAGCTCATAATGCATTACTTACCTTAGAACGAAGCCCCGACGCGGACCCCCGGACATCGCTGCGGGCACCGCCATGATCCGGAAGCGTCTCTTCCGGGTTCGGCGGCTCCGGCTCTGTGATTGGCCGGAGCCGCGATGACGTCACTCCCGCGCATGCGCGCGGGAGTGATTTTCCGGCAAGCTGCCGGCTAGGAAAACTGAAGGTCCCCCCGGACCTTCAGAGCGCATGCGCCGCTCGCATGAGCGGCTGCATGCACTGCAAATATCTCCTAAACCGTGCCGGTTTAGGAGATATTAATTATACCTACAGGTAAGCCTTATTATAGGCTTACCTGTAGGTAAAAGTGTCAAAAAGCGGGATACTACCGCTTTAAGAGTGACTGTAATCTTACAAACATGTTATACTTACTTATGTAATGGTTTTGCACAGAGCAGCCCCAATCCTCCTCTTCTGGGGTCCCCTGCCAGCGCTCATGGCTCCACCTCTTCGGCGAGTGCCCACCATCGGACGCCGCTTGTGCATCCATGGACACACACAAAGCGGCTCGGCTCCGCCCTTCCTCATCAAAGGATTTAATTGACGACAGCAGGAGCCAATAGGTGCTGCTGCTGCTACCTCTCTGTCCTGTGAAAAGGGAGAGAGCGAAGAGAATGGAGAGAGCCGCTGCTCTCATGCACAGGGCTGGATCTAGATGGGGCTCCAGTAAGTAAAAGGGCGGATCCAGTGGCGTAGCGTGGGGGGTGCTGGGGGGGGCCAGCTGCACCGGGTGCAAAATCTGGGGGGGCGCAGTGTCATGCTGCCATTTAGGAGCCTGCTCAGCCATCCTGAACAAGTCCCTGCATGGACGGCGGGACTCGGGAGGCTGATATTAAAGCCAGTACAGCTCCGGATGGAGGGCGGGACTCCAAGTCAACTCACAGTGATTGGATGCTAGCAACCAATCACAAGCTGATTACCTGGAAAAGTTGTGCAGATCCCGCCCTCCTTCCAGAGCTGTCCTGCTTCTGATGTCAGCTTCATGCTTGCTGCCATCCATGTGGAGCTGTCCACTCCACTGCTGTCCCCTCTGTGAGTAATGTGGATTGTGGAGGAAGCTGAGGGTGCTGTGAAAGTGGAGCGGAGGATGGGGGGGGGGAGCTGAGGACAGGAATCTGAAGATGGGGTAAAGCTGAGGACAGGAATGTAAAGGGGTAGTGGGGGACAGGAATGTAAGGGGGTAGGGGGGGATAGGAATGTAAAGGGGTAGTGGGGGTCATGAATGTAAAGGGGTAGTGGGGGACAGGAATGTAAAGGGGTAGGGGGTGAGGACAGGAATGTAAAGGGGTGGGGGGGGGTTATGACAGGAATGTAAAGGGGTACTGGGGATGAGGACAGGAATGTAAAGGGGTGGGGGGTGAGGACAGGAATGTAAAGGCGGAAGGGAGGTGATATAAAGGGGGCTAAGGACAGGAATGCAGAGGGGGGCTGAGGACAGAAATGTGAAGGAGGAGGGGCATGATATAAAGGGGCATAAGGATAGGAATGTAAAGGGGGGGGGTTGATGACAAGGATGTGAGGGGAGGGGGGGATATGAAGGTGGGCTGAGGACAGTAATGTGAAGGGGAGGTTGTGATGTGCAGGGGGCTGAGAACACTATTGTAATTACAGGATTGTGATGTGAAGGATATGAGCCTAGCTTTATAACATTGCTACCTGTGTCCTGCATGTAGGCAGCCCATTCATTTCATTTTGTGTAATTGTCAGTATAGTAATCAGGTAGATCTGTGTAGGTGACAGTATAGTACTCAGGTAGGTCTGTGTATGTGTCAGTATAGTAATCAGGTAGATCTGTGTAGGTGACAGTATAGTACTCAGGTAGGTCTGTGTACGTGTCAGTATAGTAATCAGGTAGATCTGTGTAGGTGACAGTATAGTACTCAGGTAGGTCTGTGTATGTGTCAGTATAGTAATCAGGTAGATCTGTGTAGGTGACAGTATAGTACTCAGGTAGGTCTGTGTATGTGTCAGTATAGTAATCAGGTAGGTCTCTGTAATGGTCAGTGTAATTGTTACGTAAGTTTGTGTAGTGGTCAGGTAGGTTTGTGTAGTGCTCAGGTAGGTCTGTGTAGTGGTCAGGTAGGTCAGTATAGAAATTTGGTAGGTCAGTGTAGTGATCAGGTTGGTTAGTGCAGGAATAAGGTAGGTCAGTGCAGGTGTCTGTGTAGTGGTCAGGTAGGTCAGTGTAGGTGTCAGTATAGAAATTTGGCAGGTCAGTGTAGTGATCAGGTCGGTTAGTGCAGGAATTATTATTTATTTCAGGTTCTTATATAGCGCTGTCAATTTACGCATCGCTTTACATATACATTGCATATTCACATCAATCCCTGCCCTCAAGGAGCTTACATGCTAAGGTCCCTAACTCACATTCATACATACACATAGTAAGGCCAATTTTTCTAATCTAATCTAATTAACCTACCAGCATGTCTTTGGAATGTGGAAGGAAACCAGAGTACCCGGAGGAAACCCACGCAGGCACAGGGAGAACATGCAAACTCCAGGCAGGTAGTGTCGTGGTTGAGATTCGAACCAGCGACCCTCTTGCTGCTAGGTGAAAGTGCTAACCACTACACCACTGTGCCACCCAGAATAAGGAATAAGGAATAAGGAATAAGGAATAAGGTAGGTCAGTGTAGGTGTCTGTGTAGAGGTCAGGTAGGTCTGTGTAGGTGTCAGTATAGTAATCGGTAGGTCTGTTTAGTGATCAGCTAGGTCAGTGTAGGTGTCAGTGTAGTGGTCCAGTAGATTTTTGTAGGGGGCGTAAATTACTTACCTTGCCCCGGCCGCTGACAACCCACGCTACGCCACTGGGCGGATCCTGTGCACTGAATTTTTTTTTACCTTAAACTGTATAATATGTAAAGTGGATTTTCATGTTTTATTAGTTTCACAAGCATATATATATCAATTCAAATTGGTCCAAAAATTAAACAATTATATTAAAACAATGCTTAAAAGCTTTACCATCTTAATAACCACCCCCCCTCCCCCATCCTTTCCAAGAAACAAAACAAAAAAACCCACATCTCAAACCAAATCCCCTCCACTCTATTCTCTATTATCTTCTTTACATTTTCATGAAATTTGACCTGGGCACATATATCTGTAGTGTTTACTTAAATGGGCGTCAGCAAGGGGGGGGCAAGTGCCCCCCCCCCCCTGGAAATTTCTTGGCCTGCTCTAAGAGGGGAATCTATGGGGACCCTGCTATAAAGGGGGGATCAATGGGGGACCCTGGCCTGCTCTAAAAGGGGATCTATGGGGACTCTGCTCTAAAGGGGATATATGGGGGACCCTGGCCTGCTTTAAAGGAGAATCTATGGGGACCTGGCCTGCTCTAAAGGGGATCTATGGGGATCTTGGCCTGCTATAAAGGGGGTCATATTGGCTAAATATTTATATATTCTTTGCAGGGAGACCCTGGAGTACCTGGTGGTGCATGAAAACCTGGTGGCACGGGGAATATAGGTGAAAAGGTAAGACTAAAAAGGGATCTATAGGTACCCTGATCTACTCTAAAGGGGTATCTATGGGGGACCCTGGCCTGCTCTAAAGGGGGGTCTATGGGGATCCTGGCATGGTGTGCTCTAAAGGGGGATCTATGGGGGCAAAAAGGGGCGGAGCATGGGTTACCTTAAAATGATGCCCCCCCGAAAAAAGGTACGTGGACACCCATGTTTACTGATCTCTCTACAAAGCACTAAGTCCCGTGATTTTCTGCTGCTCCGTTCCTCTGTTATCAGCATTATAAATTCTGACAACTTCTCCATCAAAGGGAGATATAAGCAGCTGGAAATTTGTGTCAGGGTGGATGCATAGAGATAGATTAGCAGAGAGCTGGTCTATTCCCAGCACATCTCTGCAAGTATCTTCATTCCTCTGCCTATGTGGAGGGAGGGGGGGGGTGCCTTTCCTCCAATCAGCTGTCACATAGTGTATGCCAAGGCTCCACTCCCAGTGCTGGAACAGGAAGAACCAATTCTAATATGATGTTCAATTTCTAAAGAATATAGCAAGCTGTAGACAGCAGATATACATGTAAAGGAGATTTGTAGGGAGATTTGTTTCATCTCTGTGTATCATCTGAGGCTGTTCACTTCACTGGGTATATGTGAGGGTTTACAGCCACTTTAATGCAGAGAATGCATTAAAGCAAAAAAAAAAAAAAACCTTCAGCCTTTAATGTCCCTTACATTGGTGGTCAGTGAGCATGTCCCCTTACATTGGTGATCAGTGGGAAGAATAGTCCTTACATTGGTGGTCAGTGGGAAGAATGCTCCTTACAATGGTGGTCAGTAGGAAGAATGCTCCTTACATTGGTGGTCAGTTTGAAGAATGTCCCTTACATTGGTGGTCAGTGGGAAGAATGTCCCTTACATTGGTGGTCAGTGGGAAGAATGTCCCTTACATTGGTGGTCAGTGGGAAGAATGCTCCTTACATTGGTGGTCAGTGGGAAGAATGCTCCTTACATTGGTGGTCAGTGGGAAGAATGCTCCTTACATTGGTGGTCAGTGGGAAGAATGTCCCTTACATTGGTGGTCAGTGGGAAGAATGCTCCTTACATTGGTGGTCAGTGGGAAGAATGTCCCTTACATTGGTGGTCAGTGGGAAGAATGCTCCTTACATTGGTGGTCAGTGGGAAGAATGCTCCTTACATTGGTGGTCAGTGGGAAGAATGCTCCTTACATTGGTGGTCAGTGGGAAGAATGCTCCTTACATTGGTGGTCAGTGGGAAGAATGTCCCTTACATTGGTGGTCAGTGGGAAGAATGCTCCTTACATTGGTGGTCAGTGGGAAGAATGTCCCTTACATTGGTGGTCAGTGGAAAGAATGCTCCTTACATTGGTGGTCAGTGGGAAGAATGTCCCTTACATTGGTGGTCAGTGGGAAGAATGCTCCTTACATTGGTGGTCAGTGGGAAGAATGTCCCTTACATTGGTGGTCAGTGGGATGAATGCTCTCCGTATATTAGCTAAAGCTTTCACAAATATATCTCTGGTTATGAAGGGGTTAGTTGCAGGTTGAAGAAGAGGAAGAGATTTGAAGTATAATGGAATGTTTCACACGGGGACATTCATTATCTGGCTGAGAATCTTCGGGTTAAGGTTCCGCACACAGGTAAATATGTGTTGAAGAGCCATGACCTGCTGTAATGAGCTTAAAGTGTTTGCTGAAGGAGGAGTTTTTTTTCTTAAGACTTCTATTTCTATTTTTCTACCTTGCAGAAATGATTTAACACGCTGGAACAATGGATTCATAAATCATATACGCTCTTTGTTTACTTGTTGCTTTCAAATACCTTAGAGTTTAAAGTGGATGTCCTGCCAAAACGTGTTTTGGATAGAGCAGGGAAGGATCAGAACCCCTGTCAGGTTTTTAATGCTATCTGGGACCCTATTAAAGGGTTTTTACCCTGACTTCCTGTGCTGCTGACAACATTTTAGGAGACAGGAAGTGAGGGAAACTCTCTAAAAGCTGGTACCAGGGGCGCACCATGGGCCACGGGGGGGGGGGGGGGGGGGGGAGTCACATAAAAATTGTCAGTGTTAGCAGGGATTTTTGTGCCCTCTGCTCAGACTGTGCTCCCCCCCCCTTTCTCTCTCTGTCACCCCCTTCCTCTCTATCTCTGTCACCCCTCCCTTTCTCTCTCTGTCACCCCCCCTCTCTCTCTCTCTCTCTCTCTCTCTGTCACCCTCTCCCTTTCTCTGTCACCGCCTCTCGCTCTCTCGGAGGGGGGCGCCGATACAGCTCCTCGCCAAGGGCACTGGAGACCCTCCCTCTGCGTCACCCCCTCCCTCTGTGTTACCCCCCTCTCTGTCAGCCCCCCTCTCTCTGTCAAACCCCCCTTTCCCTTTCACCCCCTCTCTGTTTGTCACCCCCCTCTCTCTCTCTGTCACCCCCCCTCTCTGTCAAATCCCCCTTTCCCTTTCACCCCCTCTCTGTTTGTCACCCCCTCTCTCTCTCTCTCTGTCACCCCCTCTCTCTCTGTCAGCCCCCCCTCTCTCTGTCAGCCCCCCCTCTCTCTCTGTCAAACCCCATCCTCCTTTCACCTCCTCTCTGTCACCCCCCCTCTCTCTCTGTCAAACCCCCTCTCCCTTTCACCCCCTCTCTCTCTGTCTGTCACCTCCTCTGTCTCTCTCTCTCTCTCTCTGTCACCCCCACCTCTCTCTCTGTCATCCACAGCCTCTCTCTCTGTCATCCCTCCTCTCTCTCTGTCATCCCCCCTCTCTCTCTGTCACCCCATCCCTTTCTCTCTCTGTCACCCCCCTCCCTTTCTCTCTCTGTCAGCCCCTCCCTTTCTCTCTCTGTCAGCTCCTCCCTTTCACCCCCCTCTCTCTGTCACCCCCCCCCTCTCTCTCTCCCCCTCCCTTTCTCTCTCTGTCACCCCCTCCCTCTCTATCTCTGTCACCCCTTACTTTCTCTCTCTGTCTTCCCCTCCCTTTCTCTCTCTGTCACCCCCCTCTCTCTCTGTCACCCCCCCTCTCTCTCTGTCACCCCCCTCTCTCTCTGTCACCCCCTCCCTTTCTCTCTCTGTCACCCCCTTCCTCTCTATCTCTGTCACCCCTCCCTTTCTCTCTCTGTCACCCCTCCCTCTCTCTCTCTCTCTCTGTCACCCTCTCCCTTTCTCTGTCACCCCCCCTCGCTCTCTAGGAGGGGGGCGCCGATACAGCTCCTCGCCAAGGGCACTGGAGACCCTAGGTACGCCTCTGGCTGGTACAGATCTCTGCTCAGTTATCTGCTTTGGAAGACAGGAAGAGGCATAGGAGTCTATTGGACCCCCATTGTCTCCATAACGAGTACCTGTCACCTGCCCAATGCTGTCACATAGGGATTTGTTATTATAATTTAAGTTATTTAAAAAAAAATACAGTTAATAAAAAAAAATTATAATAATAATATCATAAATTGTATTACCCATTTACCGCCTGCTAACAGTAAATTTACTGCTAGTGAGCGGCACAGCCAGGCACGGCAATGTACCTGTACGTTGCGATCCACTTCCTGGTTTTCTGTGATTGGACACAGGGCCAGTTCACACCACATGCGGTCCAGTTCGGTTTTTTTTTTCTGCATCAAAAAAGTAGGAAAGTAGGTTATATGGTTTTCAATGACATAGTTCACACCAGTGCGGTCAGTTCCAGAAAACAAAAAAGTTGAACATGCTGCATTTTTTTCTGCACTGAACTGTAGTGGAACGCAGTAAAACACATCAAAAACGCACTTAAATGCACCAAAAATGCACTGGAGCACGCATGTCCTAATTTAGGGTGAAGAAAAAAGAGGGGGCAAAAATGGAATGCATCAAAAACACATCATAAAACGCGCATGCAAAACAGCATCGGGGCTGCGTTTCTAAGGTGTGAACTGGCCTACAGCAGAGTTTGTTAGCAGGTTATAGCCAATGATTTTGGCTTTATACCTGCTGATCGGCTGTGACCAATCACAGCACAGAGTTCTGTATTTACAAACACACAGAAAAGTGATCTGGCTGTTTCTTCTCCCTGAAATCAACTCTGAGTTTAGGGAGAAAAGACAGCCAGATCTTGTGGGTGAAAGCAGCAGACAGATACTTGTTAAGCACACAGTTGACCCCTTAATTGCCCTTCTGATCACCCCTGTCACCTATTAGTATAGGATCAGTATTATCATTGATCCAGGGGTGTAACTACAGGGGTTGCAGGGGTTGCAATTGCAACCGGGCCCCATGCTCCAGGGGGCCCATGCAGTTCCACTGTATACCTGGATAGGAGGGGCGGCGGGGGCAGCATGTAGAGAAATCACTGTCCTCCTTTTTCCTCCTGTAGCTTCAGGAGGAAAATGGAGGAGACTGGTTCCTCTGTATGCTGCCCCTGCCACTCCTCCTATCCAGTTCACTTGTGTTCTGCGGTCTCTGGGCCTCTGTGTGCTCCCCTGGTCCCCCCCCACTGGGCCAACTGCAGAACTTGTGAAAGGGTCCCACTGCGGGACCGTAATAAAGGGCTCCGCAACGAGAGTGAAGGGCCCCAGGATCAGTGGGAGGAGCGAAGGGCCCTGGCCAGGTGTCCGAGGGGCCCTGCATGGTTTCTTGAACCGGGGCCCTGAAGGTTCTAGTTACGCCTCTGCATTGATCACTGTATTAGTGTCACTAGCGACGCCAGTGTCAGTTACTGACCCCCCCCAGCCAGTGTCAGTGTCCCCCCCCAGCCAGTGTCAGTTAGTGGCAGAATGTCCGCCACACTATCACAGTCATGCTATAAGTCACTGATCACCGCCATTACTAGTACAGTGTCTGTACGGATCATTATTTTGATCACTACCATAATTATACTAGTGTCCCCAAAAAACGCAATTTCATTTTTACCAAAGACATGTAGCACAATGCATTTTGGCCCAAATTTATAAAGAAATTTGATTTTATTAGGTATTTTTTATTTTACAGACAGTAGAAAATATTGTTTTTTTTTTTTTGTTTTCTTAATGGTCAGTCTTTTTTTCATTTATATATTAAAAAAAAAAAAATCCAGTGGTGATCAGATACCACAAAAAGAAAGCTCTATTTGTGTGATAAAAATGATAAAAATTTAATTTGGGGTACAGCGTTGCACGGCCGCGCAATTGCCAGTTAAATTAGCTCAGTGCTAAATAGAAATAAGGTCTGGTCATGAAGGAGGTGAAACCTTTTAGCTGTCAAGTGGTTAAAAAATAAAAACTGTTTAAAAAAAAAAAATTGTATTAAAAAAAAAAAATTGTATTAAAAAAAAAAAAAAAAACCCTGTGGCCTTGAACACACCCACAAATGCAATCCCATGCACATGGTGCCCAAACCGCAATTGCACCACACACGTGCAGTATCGTTGCAAACGTCGGAGTAGGAGCATTTATTCTACTGCCATACCTCGATCTTTTTAAAGAAAGGGGATTGTATATATTATTAAGAATTAGAAATTTGATACCTCCATCCCAATATCATTTGGCATAATGTTTTTTTTTACCATAGGTCCACACCAAGGGACCAGGTGTGTAAGGGCTAGAAAGGGGGGACTTTATTGGTATCGTACTCCAGAAATATATCACCAAATTTATAAAAATAAATTCAAATTTTATTACAAATTTCATTTGGCCCACCTAATTGGAAATAATTAACAAGTATATAGTGATATAATCCTGTATATTACTCAGTAACCCGTTTTAGAGTAATTTTTCTCTTTTGTTTGTGTATGTGTGCATTTTGATATATGAAATTTGTAATTAAATTAGAATTTTTTTTTTTTATAATTTGGTGATATATTTCTGGAGTACGATACCAATAAAGTCCCCCCTTTCTAGCCCTCACACACCTGGTCCGTTGGTGTGGACCTATGGTAAAAAAAACCTTACTGCCATACCTCATTGTTAAAGGGTAATTCCACTTTCGTGGGGGAAAAAAAAATAGAAAATAAAGAAAAAACAATATAGCATTTACAATTGCGACACCAATTATATTGTAATTGAATGTTATTAACAATTACCTTTCCTTTTCAATCTGCAGCTGTTGTAATTTTCTGAAAATGCAATATGGCCGCCAGGATGTATACTGACCACACCCCCAGAAACATCATTTCCTGCTTGTGTGATTGGCTCACCAATTTTCCCAGAAGTCTGCACTAAGATACAAGTCTGATTTCTGGCATCCCCTGCACCAAAAATTGCATTTTTGGTGAGATACTCCCAATAGGAACACATCTAAAGGGATGCAGGCCCAGCAGATTTCCTCATTAGAGCCCTGCAGCTGCCACAGCTGATAGATAATTATGAAACCACTCCCATTAGACTCACTCAGCACAGAGGAACAAACAATGATTTCTTCACAATAAGAAAAGATAGGAAAAACTAATCTCTTCACAGAACTCTCCCATTCTCTGGAACTTCCTACTTCAATCTATCCTGCTATCTCCTACTCCATCTGCCTTTAGGTGACCCCCAAAAACTTAACTCTTCACAGAAGCCTCTCCCGTTCTCTGGAACTCCCTACGTCAACCTATCCTGCCATCTCCTACTCTATCCGCCTTTATGTGATCCCCAAAAATTAATCTCTTCACAGAAGCCTCTCCCATTCTCTGGAACTCGCTACATCAACCTATCCTGCTATCTTCTACTCTTTCCGCCTTTTTGTAATGCCCAAAAACTAATCTCTTCACAGAAGCCTTTTCCAATCTCTGAAACTCCCTACATCAACCTTTCTTGCTATCTCCTACTCTTTTCGCCTTTTTGTGATCCCCAAAGACTCATCTCTTCACAGAGGCCTCTCCCGTTCTCCGGAACTCCCTACGTTGACCTATCCTGCTATCTCCTACTCTAAACTGCATTTTTGCGATCCCCAAAAACTCATCTCTGCACAGAAGCCTTTCCCGTTCTCTGGAACTCCCTAAGTCAACCTATCCTGCTATCTCCTACTCTATCCGCATTTTTGTGATCCCCAAAAACTCATCTCTTCACAGAAGCCTATCCCGTTCTCTGGAACTCTCTTCATCAACCTATCCTTCTATCTCCTACTCTATCTGCCTGCATGTGTCCCTCAAAAACCAATCTCTTCACAGAAGCCTCTCCCATTCTCTGGAACTCCCTACGTCAACCCCATCCTGCTATCTCCTACTCTATCCGCCTTTATGTGATCCCCAAAAACTCATCTCTTCACGAAAGCCTCTCTCGCTGTCACCGAACAACCAAACTTTTACTTTCTCCATTCTCTCATTACCTTTTGTATCACTCAGCCCTTCCTATTAGATGGTAAGCTCTCACAAACAGGTCTCTTCTAACCAGTGTTAATTTCGTCGACTAAAACCGACTAAAACGTTTTCGTCGACGAACACAATTCAGATGACTAAAATACGACTAAAACTAAAATGGCATTTTAGTCTTAAGACTAAAATACGACTAAAATGAAAATGGCATTTTAGTCAAAAGACTATAACTAAAACTAAATCAAAATTTGCTGCCAAAAATTAACACTGGTGCATGCTCAAAGCATAAATAATAACATATTAGATTTTTCACTCCAGGACCAGCAGTAGTACATAATGAGTTTGGAAATTGTAGAGAAATGCTTAAATAATGCATTACAAATTACAATTGAACTACACCCATTCGATTATAGATGACTAAAATGAGTTTTAGTCGACTAAAATTTAGGGCGTTTTAGTCGACTAAAATATACTGGAGTTTTAGTCGACTAAATACGACTAAAACTAAAACACTTGCAGAAGACTAAAATAGGACTAAAACTAAAATGCCATTTTAGTCCTAAGACTAAGACTAAAACTAAATTAAAATTTGCTGCCAAAATTAACACTGCTTCTAACCCTTTTGTCTAGAGTGGTTTTGTAACTGTAAAATAATAATAGATACCCCATCCATGTCTGCATGCATTTTGGCCACACTTGTATAAAGTACTCGAAACCCATACTTGAGTAAAAGTACAAGTGCTCGATCAAAAAGTGACTTGAGTAGAAGTGGAAGTGCTCTATCAAAAAGTGACTTGAGTAGAAGTACTTAAGTATTCAACATTTTTTGTACTTAAGTATTGCAAGTAGTTTTTTTTTTTTTAATTTTGCTACTCAAGTACTGAAAGTAAAAGTACCAGTAGTTTTTTTTTTTTTTTTTTTAAATTGCTACTCAAGTACTGAAAGTAGAAGTACTGTGTTATGTAGTTATTAAAGAAAGAAGTCAAAAGTTTGAACATCATATTGTTTTTTATTATTTCAAATGATTAACTTAAAGGACAATCACAATTCCTTTGGCTTAAACTTTTTGTAAACAAAAACAGATAAAGTATGTCCCTCCCTTCCCCCTTTAAAGCATCCCTCCTTCTCTTCCCTGCACGTTTTTTTTTTCTCCACAGCTTATTGGTGTGCAAAATCCTATATAAACCAATGTGATATACAACAATATATTCCAATAATGAAATAAAGGAAGAGTGTATGAAATCAAAGTCAATAAAAAGTCCATATATATATAATGCCATAATACCATATATATGTGACAAAACAAGATGAATCTATTTTCAAAGGTGCAGGAATCAAACAGGTGCTATTCCAAATAATAGGTGCAGACTCCTCCCACCACCTTGTGGATTTCCCCCTTACCCGGCGGATGAAGGTAAGTGCAAAATAATATCCAAATAGACTCTTCCAGTGAAACAAAACTGCAAAACCTGTGCTCTCAACTTCCAGTGAAAAAAGCAAAATCAGCCTCTTACCAGAAAAAAGGTCTATGTACGCTTGTGACTCTCCTTGGTTGGGGGCAGTGTTAATTTTGGCAGCAAATTTCAATTTAGTTTCAGTCTTAGTCTTAGGACTAAAATGGCATTTTAGTTTTAGTCCCATTTTAGTCTTCTGCGAGTGTTTTAGTTTTAGTTTTAGTCGTATTTAGTCAACTTAAACTCCAGTACATTTTAGTCGACTAAAACGTCCTACATTTTAGTCGACTAAAACTCATATTAGTCATCTAAATGGTCATGGTCGGGTCAGAGAGGAGGCCTGTAATGCTGCTGCCTGCAGTCAGTGCAGTGAGTGCACACAGTGCTGCTCAGAGTGCTGGATGGGGGTCTCAGGTTTAAGGGTGGTCTCTGGTCTGACTCTGAGCTGAAGTTGTTGAACAGGATGGGCCGGGCGGGCCTCAGCGGCCTATATGCACGCACACAGTCCTGGATGGATGGCGGAATTGGATGCCAGTGGTGAGTGGTCTGAGGGGATTCAGGGAGGCAGTAATAGCTGTCCTGGCTGTTAACTCACAGTGGGTGCTCTGCTCTGGATGTGGTGGTGGCCGGGTGCCAGTGCCGTGTGATGAGTCGGGCCTGGCGCGTCTGGCTGTAGTGCTACAGCTGCAGTGCTCTGGTGAGGTCAGGTGACTGGTCTCGAGTCAACTCTCTTGTAGTAGTCCACTCCTCATGTCGGACGTAACGGGGCACGCCACGCCAGACGCCACACAGGCGGAGCACCGTTAAAACCGGAAGTTGGGTAAACGTCCCTGCCTCACATTCTCGTTTAGTTTTCGTTCGTTAACGAAAACGGATTTGATCTTTGTCATAGTTGTCATCATTTGACGAAAATGTGCGATACTTTGCGTCTCGTTTTCATCAGTTGAAAAATGCCGGTGACGAAAGGGATGACGAAAAAGATTTCGTTGACGAAATTAACACTGCTGTAAACTCCATTGGCTGTAATGTCATTGCACATATTACCTGAATATATTACCAACATTAAATATTAGGGAAAAATATAAGAAAAGCCTTTTTCTTAAAGCGGAGTTCCACCCTGGATTTTTTTTTTTTTTTTTTTATACCCCCGGGACAGTCAGGGCTAGTACATTCCACAATGGCTAGCCTCTGATCTGTCCCGGGTTGCACTTACCTGTTAGGACAAATACCTTGCAAACATCTTGTCCAGCGCTGCCATCTCAGATGTGGGCAGCTTGAAGCCAGCGAGATCCCCTTCGGCGTCTTCTTCCGCCTTCTTTGGTCCCACGATGCTCTGCGCCGGCCCCGACGTCAGTTCCGGGTCGCGCGCGTCATCCCTCTACAGCTTCTCAGCATGCCCAGAAGCTGTTTAGAAGGGGATGACGCGCGCGACCCGGAACTGACGTCGGGGCCGGTGCAGGCGCAATGATTCCTGGGAGCTATGACGTTCAGCTCCCAGGAATCATTGCAGAGCCAGGAAGTGACGACGGGCCGCGGCCGAGGAAGGAGGAAGAAGGGAGTAAGGTAAGTATATTTTCTTCGCTACGAGGTAAGTAAGAAAAAAAAAAAAATATGCGATTATCCATTTCTTTTTCAGGTGACCCGGAGCGAGAAGATGGAGGTAAGTATAAAAATAGGGTGGAACTCCACTTTAATTGTTTAGTTTTCAGCAGCTTAGTAGATGCTCCTTACTTATGCGTATGCGGTGGTGCAATACATGTTTAATGTGCTATTATTACATGCTCTGGATGGAATTGTGTTGCCGATATAGAAATGGCCAGCAGAGGAGTGTTAATTTTTATGATGTCAATTTTTTATTTAGTTTTAGTTATAGTCTTATGACTAAAATGCCATTTTAGTTTTAGTCGTATTTTAGTCATCTGAATTGCTTTAGTTTTAGTCGTATTTTAGTCAACTAAAATTGTGTTAATTTAGTAGACGAAAATGTTTTAGTCGGTTTTAGTCGACTAAATTAACACTGGTTGGGGGAGGTTCTCTTTCCCCTTAACAGCAGATATGTAGACCATTTTATTTATACATACAGTAGCATTGATTTTCGTATGCGCTGATTTACACATGACATTATACACATTTTTTTGAACTTCATGAAACCTGCCATCTACTGTTCTGGCAGTGGTAATTTTTATAATTGTAACGAGTAACTATGCAGCACAAAAAAAAAATATCGGAGTAGAAGTATTAAAATCATCGAAAAAAATGTAGTAAAGTAAAAGTGGAAGTAGGAGAAAGAAATTCTACTCTAGGAAAGTACAGATACCACCTTTCGGTACTTAAGTAGAGTAGTGAAGTAGTTCTACTTAGTTACTATACATCTCTGATTTTGGCAGCCTTTGTCTAACTGGATACACTATGAAAATAAGCTCGTTGAGTCTGTTCGCTTCAGACACCTGCCAGCCTATTCTTAGAAGCCGGAGACAAAGACACCGTTATGGTGGTGTCTCTTCTATCATCATTGCGGGGTTGGGTCCCCAGGTGACATTTCAGGACTAGAAAAAAAGCAGAGGTGTCCTTGTGTGATCAGTGATTAACCTCCAGCTTTCTTTACAGGAGCTGAGAATTAATATTTTATGTAGGAGTGGCACACCCAGAACACAGGCACTTCCTTGCTGGCCAGTCGGTACGTTACTCCAGCACACTGAACACACTGCACTGATGACCGGCTGACACCGATGTAAGTAACGATCCCTTTATACTCTTCTAAACAAATGGAGCAAATAGACGATCTTGTGAGCAGAAGAGGAAAGTTCCTCTAAGGAAACCTTTGTCACTTTTTTTTCGGATTTCCTTCGTTGGGTGAAGTTAGATCAGCTGATCTGTTTTAAAGAGAAAAGTCTTCAGAATGATTGTAACAACAAATGTATCAAAAGGTTTTACTCTCTCTCTCTGCAGAGGTTAAAAATCACTTTCTTTTAGTTGTAGGATTGTAGTCATGATCTGGAAATGTTGTAGCAGGTTGTTTGGGAATGGTTTCTCTCCATCTAGTATAGTGACATGCTTTCTGTATCTTGTTCAGGAGTAGCCCAGGTGCCCAACCTGCAGCCCTGGGGTGGGGGCCGTATGTGGCCCTTTGGTGCTTGTTGTGCATCCGTTGGTCCCAGAATTTTGCAGTGGGAGTTGCAACTTTGGATTTGTAAAGGAGCAGTAGCCGTGATCTCTACAAGCATTGTAAAATACACTCACTGGCCACTTTATTCGGTACAATTTGCTAGTACCAGTGTTCCGTCAGATCAGGCCCGCTGATAGGGCAGTACAGCCAGTCCTGTGGTACCCAGCCCGGCCCTATCAGCTTAACAGGGTGCCCAGGCATCTCTACACTTAATTCTTGCTAAATAACAAACAGGGCTTTCTAAAGGAGAAATCTCAATATGATTAGATGTTTTTGAAGGCTAGAGGAGAGATCTGAGCAGGGGAGGATTGGGCCAGGGGGCAGGGGGGCAATTGCCCCCTGGGCCACTCTGATGCCCCGTAAAAAGACTGCACTGCTTATGCCACAGACATGCCTAAAGGATTCTTGGTGAAGAGAATTAAAAAGTCCATGCCACTAATCTACTGAGTACAGTTTGAAGACAAGGACAGAGTGCAGGTCTACCCCAAGCATGGATGGTGTAAACGGTGACTGAGCAGAGGCCGGTTCCATGCCCCACTGGAGACTCTTCTCCCCCGGCCAGCCCCAACCAAGCTATCCCAGCTCCCCCCAACCACCCCCTACTGGCCAGGTTGGGAACCCAGATTCTGCCGGTAAGTAGAGAGTATCTGGAGCAGGGCTTCAGCTTGGAATGGGGATCAGGAGGAGGACGGGAAGAAGGAGAGTGGGAGGGGGGGCCGAGCTGCTGCACCATGGGCCTCTGGTTTGTACTTGCCCCCTGGGCTGTAAGTTGCCAGTCTGCCCCTGGATCTGAGGTCTAGTAGACCCCAGATCTCTCCATGAAGAGGACCTGTCATGTCTCCATCCATTACATGTTCAAAGTTGGGACAGGGGAGGGGCCAGGGGTGGGGGTAAAGGGTGGGTGGAAAGGGCCCCATAAGGTAGGCTGTATTGGGCCCCAGGATTTATAACAGCAGCCCTGCGTCAGATAATGAAAGTGGCATTCCGTCAGCTGTGCAAGTGTTCAGTAAAAGTCCAAAAACGTATAAGAACATATAAATAAGTGTTCAGTGAACCGTCCAAAGAATTCATCCAAATAAAGTGCTGAATGCTTCACAGCTCAAATTCATGCAGTGAAATGTGCCAACCCACCCTCTTGTGCTTACCAAAGGATGTGGACCCCTCAGCAATACTGCATATGGGTCTATAAGGCTGAATAGTTAGTAAGTGGGAAGATATCAGCTCAGAAGTATCTTGATGCTTGACGCTCATGAATGGAGAAGAGAAGATTCCAATAGCGTAATCTCAGCGGTGAAACGCACGCAGAGGTTGCGTTCCATGCTCACCTCGCGTCACGATTCCGGATTGAGTGATTGAGCGCTATGTTGCCTACATTATTGTAAGTGCAATATTGTAAGGGCAGACAGGGGGCGCTTTTTTATTTATTTATTTTTTACACTGGCATTGATCATTTTTATTCCTGTCACAAGAAATGTAAGTATCCCTTGTGCTAGAAATAAGGCATGACGGGTCCTCTTTATGGAGACAACTGGGGTCTATAAAACCCCACATCTCTCCTCTATCTTCGAAAGCATGAGATTGATCACTGCCAGGACCAGAAGTGACATCATGACGTCGCTACTGGCTTTCCAGGGCCATAAAGACGGCCGGGGATCATCCAGTCTACGCTCTATGGTAACCTGCCGGCACCACCGGATCGGATACTGGGCTCCCACACTGGAGAGGCACAAGTGGGCAGCGGGCACTGTCTGTAAAATTCATCCAGCGGCTAATCAGCCGCTAGGATGGCTTTTACAACACAAGGTATCACTGGCGAAAAAAATAAATAAAAAATGTTGGGATGATGCCTGTAGCTGCAGGCATCATCCTGGTAAGACAGATGAAAATTAAGGTTGTCCATGGATGTCCACTCTTCGGGAAATGGTTAATCAAAAAATCTCCCTCACATGCAGTTTCTCTTAAAGCGGTTGTAAACCCTATGAAAAAAAAAATAAAAAAAAAAAACCTGCAAGACAAAGGCATAATGAGCTAGTATGC
Source organism: Pelophylax lessonae (assembly GCF_965119305.1). Lineage (NCBI taxonomy): Eukaryota > Metazoa > Chordata > Amphibia > Anura > Ranidae > Pelophylax > Pelophylax lessonae. The sequence continues at coordinate 13,228,519 of NC_138777.1, read as the reverse complement.
ATCGCATACTAGCCCATTATGTTTAACTTACCTTAAAACGAAGCCCCGACACGGACCCCCGGACATCGATGCGGGCGCTGCCATGATCCCTCGTCGTCTCTTCCGGGTTCGACGGCTCCAGCGCGCTGATTGGCCGGAGCCGCGATGACGTCACTCCCGCGCATGCGCGCGGGAGTGATTTTTCCGGCAAGCTCCCGGCAAGTTAATTGAAGGTCCCCCCGGACCTTCAGAGCGCATGCGCCGCTCGCGCGAGCGGCTGCATGCACTGTAAATATCTCCTAAACCGTGCCGATTTAGGAGATATTATTTGTACCTACAGGTAAGCCTTATTATAGGCTTACCTGTAGGTAAAAGTGTCAAAAAGCGGGATACAACCGCTTTAATGCAAACATATTGTTCCTAGGGCATGCTTTAGCGACTGTGGATGGGCACTGGATTACGATACAAGTTGAAGATAAGGTGATCATCCTCTTGCACCCTAATTCGGACATTGAGGAATGTAACCCTCCCCTGATCACATAACATGGAGAATTTCAATTTTAACCTCCCTGGCGGTCTGATTGTGTCAGTAATTTTGAATGTCAAAGCAGTACATTGTTTTGCATGGAAATCTATTGTTTTATGTTGTAGGCCTGTAATTCTTAGGAATAACTCACTTAACCACTTCAGCTCCGGAAGGTTTTACTCCCCCTAATGACCAGGCCATTTTTTTGCGATTCGGCACTGCGTTACTTTAACGAAAAATTGCGCGGTCGTGCGACGCTATACCCAAATACAATTGATGTCCTTCTTTTCCCCACAAATATCGCTTTCTTTTGGTGGTATTTGATCACCTCTGCAGTTTTTAGATTTTGCATTATAAACAAAAAAATGAGCGACAATTTTGAAAAAAACTCCATATTTTTTACTTTCTGCTATAAAACATTCCCAATAATTTTTTTTAAAAATAACATTTTTTTTTATCAGTTTAGGTTAATTTGTATTCTACATATTTTTGGTAAAAAAAAATCCCAAAATGCCTCTTTTAATTGGTTTGCGCAAAAGTTATAATGTTTACAAACTACGGGATAGATTTTTGGACTTATTTATTTTTTTTTACTAGTAATGGCGACAATCAGCGTTCTTTAGCGGGACTGCGACATTGCTGTGGACAGATCGGACCCCTAACTGACATTTTTGACACTTTTTGGGGAAGAGGTGACATTAATACAGTAATCAGTGCTAAAAATATGCACTGTTGCCATATAAATGGCACTGGCAGGGAAAGGGTTAACACTGGGGGTGATCAAAGGGGTTAATGTATGCCTAAGTATGCTTGCTCACCGTGGAGGGGGTTCTGTGACAGGCACAGAGAGATCGGGGTTGTAGCTTAGCTGAAACTTCTGATCTCTCCCTGCCTGACAGAAGACTCGCCTGCTTTGTTTTCATAAGCAGGCGGGTCTTCTGTCAGTTTCTCTGAGGATCGCGGGAGGCCGGTGGCAATCGCCACCGCTCCTCCCGCGGCCCGCTCTGTCTTTATAGCACTACGTGGTTTTGCGCAGCCTAGCCACCCTGCCGCAGTAATACTACAGTGGGCAGTCAGCAAGAGATTAAATCTGTCCAAACAAGAGTCTAGTAGACATCTCGGGTATGATAACGTTTGAAACACGAAATCATAAATTAGAATATAATACAGTAAAACCTTGGATTGCGAGCATAATTCGTTCCGGGAAACATGCTTGTAATCCAAAGCACTCTTATATCAAAGCAAATTTCCCCATAAGAAATAATGGAAACTCAGATGATTCGTTCCACAACCATTTTTTCATAAGTCCTTCAGTTTATAGTCCATATACAAAGATTATAGCATTGTGATAGGTTGTGTAACCATAAAATGTCCATCCACAAATAGCCGCTTCCACAAGGGGATTAGAAGCAAAATCCAGCAGGAGCTACAGAGTAGTAAAGAGAAGAGAGGCGCCTCTAAGTGTAGCAATATGGTTCCATTTAATGAAGGTACAACATTTAGCAACTCACATGGTTGATGAATAAAACAAGCTCATCTAAGTATGCAGGCATCCGGGGTAAAGCTGTCCGCATAGACTATCTTCTGCACCACCGGCTGCCAGTCTGTAATCCTGACCGGAAAGACCACCCTGCAGTAAAGCGATCTGAAAGCGAGGGGCAGCATGGAAGGGATGACGTAGATGGTGGTGCGGAGGACGGTCTATGTAGACAGCTTTACCCCGGATGCCTGCATCCTTAGATGTGCCTGTTCCAATCATCAACCATGTGAGTTGCTAAATGTTGTACCTTCATTAAATTTAACCATATTGCTACACTTAGAGGCACCTCTCTTCTCTTTTATACTCATTTTATACTCAGCTGTGACTTGAGGCTACTTGTATATCAACACATCGCTTGTATATCAAGTCAAAATTTATTTGAAAATTTTGCTTGTCTTGCAAAGCGCTCTTAAACCAAGTTACTCTCAAACCAAGGTTTTACTGTAATACATTTTATTTAATAATGTACTCAAACCAAAAACACTGAAATTTGTCCAAACAAGGGTGCAATATTACTTATTACTGTAATTACTATATACTGCATATTGGTTTAGTAAAGATCCTGGGTATGAAACATTTTGAAACATGGGACTGCACAAAGTCCAACCTCACAATCGGGACAATAGAATCTGGTTCCCTTTCTGATTTTCCTTCCACTGTCATCTCGCTTCGAGCATCAAACCACGCACATCCTTGTAGGTGCTAACTTTTTCTCGGCTGGTGGGATGTAGTCCATAAGGTAACGACCAGTCAGGCGTTCCGGGTTGACAATGCCAACAGCACGACGTCCAGCTCTATTTACAGCCATTGATGTTGTTTGGTGGTTCACAAAGATACGATCAGCAACTTTCAAAATGAATATATATCAAAAAGTTGCGCCAGGATGACAGGTATACAAATTATAATATATGATCAATAAAGTCCAGCTGCTAACACATATGCAGGAATAACAGCATAAGAACTTACAATATCACAAAAAAGTGCAGCGCTGATGTTAAAAATCCAATGGATCTAAAAAGATCGAATAACAAAACATAGAAGTGCGAAGGGTACTTGAGTAGAAATCCAAGAAGAGCCACCACCAACACCAAACACACTGCCTTTTACCCCAGGAGGTGGACCCCCTACACAGAAGGTCAAAAGAGCTTGACACCATCCTTTGTCAAATAGGACACAGGCACCATTCGATTCCCAAAGATACTCAGGATATGGCACTAAATCCACTCCAAACTTCTCCAGAGGCTCATGAGGCTCATATATAAAAGAGGGACATCTCATGGGGTAGCATGTTCAAATAAAATAGATTTTATTCCAATAGTTAAACTTACATTGGACAGGATTTAAAATCACAGTTGTCTCCTGGAAACTGATTGTTTCCAATCTAAAAAATGGCCACCACATCCGGGTGCGCGATGACATCATACGTTTAGTTCCCTCCCTATGCGTTTCGTTAGTGATGGCGTCATCAGGGGCGTGACTTCCAAATGATGTCAGAATAAATCACAGGCTTGTCACTTTTTTTTTTTAGCAGAATTTAGGCATTCCACAAGCATTGCTCAAGAAGATATCTGAAGATCTTGCAGTACTTATTTTGCTGTTTCCTCATAGCTGGCTAGAATGCTATTGCTTGGTCGACTCTGTTGACACCTCCCATGGTGTTATTGTAGTCTATCACTACTTGTGGCTTCATTCTTTCCCACCTTTCATGTGTACCATAACAGTGGAGGTATAATGAACTGTACTCATTAGGCACACATCTTTCTTGTTACGCCATCGCAGTGCCATCATTTTGCCTTTTTGCCAGGCAACCATTTCTCCAGTCTTCAGCTTCTTATTGCCAAACTTTGACGGCATGTCAAGCTGGTTAGCCCTAACGGTTCCATAGGCATCTGTTTTGTTTTTCAGAAGAAACCCATAAAGTTTAGGAGACGTGTAAAAGTTGTCGGTTGTTACGCAATGGATCTCATTTAGCAATGGCTCAAAATGAGTGAAAGAACGGAAGATGTTGCCATCCCATAGTTCCTGTATTTTGGATTGAATTTTGTTCCTTTTCCAGTGTAAATGACTGAATTCCAAATGTAGCCAAATGACGATTCGCATAGCATGTAGGACTTTACACCAAATCGTGCCCTCTTTGATGCAATGTATTGCACTCAGCTGAGCCTTCCCTTGTAGGCCATTAGACTTTCATCTATGCTGATATCTCTTTCTGGCACATGGCTCAGTTGGAAATTGTTTAGAATCATTTGAGAGACTTCCCAAATTTTCTTTAGTTTTGGTGCAGGATGAGTAGTTTCATCAAATTCTTCGTTGTTTTCGAAGTGTAAATATTTCATGATCAGGGAAAATCTATATTCTGACATGACCCCGCCAAAGAATGGAGTGGCAAGTAATGTATTAGTTGTCCAATACTATTTCTGCAGGGGTTTCCCCACCACTCCCTGAAGTAGTATTAGGCTCAGAAATTTCCAAATGTCCTCTTTGGTCACTGGTTCCCACTTTCTGCTTCTTGAAAACTTCCAATGCAGAGCAGCTAATTGTTGCTCTTTGTACCTTTTTTCCCACGTATCACTATTGCTCAATTCTTAAAGTAATGCCAATTCATGATCGCTGTTTTCTAGCTGGTCTAAAAATTGCTTTTTGACCTAAAGGAATGCTTTTTGGATGCCATGGACATTCTCAAGTTTCCAGGCAGAAAGAACAATAAAAGTGCAGGCAGGGCACTTGACAAGTCACTAGGGACAAAACTGAGGTGAAATGGTTTCACACAGTAATGTAGTCCTGACAGATTACAATGTATTTCAATGTGCATGTGTGTGTTTTGTTTATTTTTTTTAAATTCCCAACATATTCCACCCACCCCTGTGTTGTGGCACTCACAGGGAAGGGAACCCGGAAGATGTATGTCGGCATTGGCAGGAGGACTCAGCGGGGGGACATCGGGGGATCATAGGGACAGGGTAAGTATCACTACAGGGTAATCCCGAGTGTGGCTTGGGGTTGCCACTTTTGGTACTGAAAATTACCCCCGAGCCACACTTGGGATTACCGCCAGGGAGGTTAAATAATTTTTACCAATCCAATACACAAATCCATCCAATTCAGCAAGTGACCTGGTTCAAATCATAAAACACATCGTCGATGTACCTGAGCCACGAAAAAATGTGGCACAGGTACAGCGACGATTCCTGACATGTATATGCAGCAGGAAAAGGGTGGGTTTTAACTCCCACAAGCTTCAAATATGCGCCGCTGGGCAGGCGATGTTTCTGTTCTGAGAGCGTACTCAATGCACTCTCCCAGCAAGTCAAAGGCATTTCTCCATACAGGCTATCAATCAATAGCCTGTGGAAAAGACTCCCAATCATGTGACAACTGTGACAGGCAATCACAGTGGCCACATGATCACTGATTCTTCAGGCCACCCACCCGGGTGTTCAGAACTTTTTAAAGGGGCATTGGGGTGGCCAGGAAGGGGTTAAAGAGAAATTTTTCTTTACTTTAAAGAGGAAATAAACTCTTCCTTTTTTTTTAGTTTTTTCTTCCCTGCAAAGTAAATGCATAATTTGCTAGTATGCATCAAAAACTAGCACATTATGTGACACTTACCTCCAAACTAAGCCCTTGTCGTCCCCGCTGGAGGCCACATCCATCTCCAGCCATCTTCCATCCTGGTCTGCGGACTCTGGCTATGCTACTGCCGCGTGACATCACTCCTGCGCATGCGCGCAAGAGCTGCCAGTCACGACACAGGGCTCTGAAGAAACCGCACAGGCGGGCCGTTTCTTCAGAGCACATGCGCCAATTACGTCATGGTGCAAGTTTAGGAGATATTTACAGTACCTATAGCTAAGCCTTATTAAAGGCTTACCTATAGGTAAAAGTTAGAAGAGTGGGTTTACAACCACTTTAAAGACATCCACACACTTCCTGTTGTGCCTTCATGACAGGAAGTGAAGCAAAAGCTCGCTAATGGGACGTAGAAATCAACAAACTGAAACTAAAATAAAAACTAAAGGCATCCAACACTAAAATGAAAGGTTTTGGTTATACATAAACTTGGATTTCATACAACATATTATTATTATTGATATTTCTATTAGTGCTATTATCATTTTATTATAATTGTTTTATTATAATAATTATGACTGAAATCTTATCTAAAAAGTTACTGTATGAATCTGTTTCAGAAGTTCCGCTCCCATGACTCTACAAAGCCTATTGCTCAATGTACAAATTGGTAAATCAGCTTATTTTTCCATCGGTTTTAAAACACTTGAATGAATGGTTGACCTATTTACAAAAGATTATTTAACAGCTTAGGTTGCAGTTTTATTTAATATCCTGCTTTGATATTGAAGACTTTCACACATTTGACCGATTTATTTATTTATTTATTCGATTATACAGCATGGAGATGGTAATTTACCAAAAAATAAATACTTACATGTTAAAGCATTAGGGTGATTGCCAGTTTTCTTTGACCTTTTTGTAACATTTTCTTTTTCTACTTGCCTTTTTTTTTCCAATTCTGCCACAATGTCTCACAGCTTTACCGGTATAATTCATCGAAGATATCTCATTTTAATAAACGTTTAAAAAGTCTGTCTGAAGACACAAGATGTAGAGCCCATTCACATTAGCGCGACTTGTCAGGTGACTTGTCAGCCTGACAAGTCGCGGTCCATTGATTAGCACAGGACCCGTTCTAATAGGAGAGACACAAGTGGGTCCTGTACTACTTTGGGGCGACCTGGAGGCGACTTGCATAGACTTCCATCATGTGAAGTCTCCGCAAGTCACGTCGAAGTCGCGGTGCACGCGACTTCACAGGTCGCCCCCCAAAGTCGTGTCGCGCTAGTCTAAATGGGCTCGTACTGTTGGCTGACTTTGCTACATTTATTTATTTTTTTGCTTTTTTGTGTTGACCTGGACGGTGTCTTTTTTCAACCAGATTACCCATGTAACTATGATATAATTTTCATAAAATAGGCTCATATATTAAAACGATGTACATTGTAGCGATATCATTAAGCTAATTTGGTTGCCTCTACTTATTTTTAGGATACTTTGTAAAGGTTGCTCTAGAAGAATGTTTGTTTGGGGGGTTCTGATGTGATCTGTAGTTTTCAAAGCTATAGAAATGTTTTGTTCATCTGTAGAACTCGCACATGCAGAAATATTTTGGGGCTCCCTGTACAGCTTTGATATACAGAAATTTGGGGGGAAATGTATTCGGTTTCTGATGCAAAAGGCAGCAACAACAAATGTTTTCTGAAACAAGATTGCTCTGATTAAATCTCCGAGGCGTGTGCAATTATTGCCCAATACTCACATGAGAGCGGAGTTACAGACTGGGTCTCACAGAAAAAAAAAATTTCTGGGGGGAGATTTACTAAAGCTGGTGCACACAGAAACTAGTGCATTAAGCATAGTAGCCAATCAGCTTCCAGGTGTTATTGTCAAAGCTTAACTGAACAAGCTGAAGTTAGATGCTATTTGGTTGCCATGCACAGCTGCACCAGATTCAGTGTGCTCCAGTTTTATTAAATCTCTCCCATTGTGCCAGTGAATTTTCCAAACAAGTGAATTTTTCAAACTTTACACAGCTAGCATGGCCCCACAGAGGGCAGGGATTCAGGGAAGCGCTAGGTACAGAGGGCAGGAATTCAGGGGTGTGCTACGTACAGAGGGCAGGGATTCAGGGGTGAGCTTTGTACAGAGGGCAGGGATTCAGGGGTGTGCTATGTACAGAGGGCAGGGAGTCAGAGGTGTGCTATGTACAGAGGGCAGGGAGTCAGGGGTAAGCTACGTACAGAGGGCAAGGATTCAGGGGTGAGCTACATACAGGGAGCAGGAATTCAGGGGTGCGCTGGGTACAGAGGGCAGGGATTCAGGAATGTGCTACGCACAGAGGGCAGGGATTCAGGAGTGTGCTATATACAGAGGTCAGGGATTCAGGGGTGCTCTATGTACAGAGGGCAGGGATTCAGGGGTGAGCTACATACAGAGAGCAGGAATTCAGGGGTGCGCTACCTACATAGAGCAGGAATTCAGGGGTGCGCTACGTACAGAGGGCAGGGATTCAGGGGTGTGCTATGTACAGAGGGCAAGGATTCAGGGGTGAGCTACATACGGAGAGCAGGAATTCAGGGGTGCGCTACCTACATAGAGCAGGAATTCAGGGGTGCGCTACGTACAGAGGGCAGGGATTCAGGGATGTGCTACGTACAGAGGGCAAGGATTCAGGGGTGCATTATGTAAAGAGGGCAGGGATTCAGGGGTGCGTTATGTACAGAGGGCAGGGATTCCGCTGTGCGCTATGTACTAGAGGGCAGGGATTCAGGGGGGAGGTACGTACAGAGGGCAGGGATTCAGGGGTGCGCTAAGCACCGAGTGCAGGGATTAAGGGGTGCACTATGCACACAGTGCAGCAGGGTTTCAAGAATGTGCTACATACATAGTGCAGGGTTCAGGGGTGCGCTGTGCCCAATTTACAACATTTCATTTCCACCACTCCTCCTGGGCTCTAGTGCCAGACCTCCTCTAGAGTGTAACTCCAAATTGGTAACTTGTAACCGCTTTTAAAGCCGCCATTTCATGGGCGTGTGGAAATTTAAAGCATGACATGTTCAGTATCTATCTTATATCCTATATATTTGACCAAAACTGGGTATTATATTGTGTTTGTGTTCACTAAAACTCATTAAAGTGTATTTTTCCCCAAAAAAATTGCATTAGAAAAACTGCTGAGGAGGGTTCTAAGTAGTTTTCTAGCTGAAAAATGCAGATTTTTACATGTATGATGTAAAATGTCAGAACTGGCCTGAGGGTGAAATAACTAAGTATAACAGGTGAACAATTCTCAGAAACCAAACATATTCCTGTACATAACTAGTGAATTTTTTAAATTTTACACAGCTAGTATGGCCCCATAGAGGGCAGGGATTCAGGGGTGTGCTATGTACAGAGGGCAGGGAATCAGGAGTGTGCTACCTACAAAGGGCAGGAATTCAGGGGTGCACTACGTACAGAGGGCAGGGATTCAGGTGTGTGCTACATACAGAGGGCAGGGATTCAGGGGTGCGCTATGTACTGAGGGCAGGGATTCAGGGATGTGCTACGTACAGAGGGCAGGGAGTCAGGGGTGTGCTACGTACAGAGGGCAGGGATTCAGGGGTGCACTACTTACAGAGGGCAGGGATTCAGGGGTGTGCTACATACAGAAGGCAGGGAGTCAGGGGTGTGCTACATACAGAGGGCAGGGAGTCAGTGGTGTGCTATGTACAGAGGGCAGGGATTCAGGGGTGCGCTACTTACAGAGGGCAGGGATTCAGGGGTGTGCTACATACAGAGGGCATGGATTCAGGGGTGTGCTACATACAGAGGGAAGGGATTTAGGGGTGCGCTACGTACAGAGGGCAGGGATTCAGGAGTGCATTGCGTACAGAGGGCATGGATTCAGGGGTGTGCTATGTACAGAATGCAGGGATTCAGAGGTACGTTACGTACAGAGTTCATGGTTCAAGATCGTGCTACATACAGAGTGCAGGGTTCAGGGGTGTGCTGTGCCCAATGTGCAACATCTCATTTCCACCCCTCCTCCTGGGCTCTAGTGCAAGACCTCCTCTAGAGTGTAACTCTAAACTAGTAACTTGTAACCACTTTTAAAGCCGCCATTTTCTAGCAGAAAAATGCAGATTTTTACACATATGATGTAAATGTCAGAATTGGCCGGGGGGTGAAGTATAACAGGTGAACAATTCTCAGAAACGAAACATATTCCTGTACATAACATTTCTATTGCCCTTTAGTTATTCCCCTGTTGTTTCCTTTAGCCCCATGGAGGTAATCAAACCTTAAACAGATGAGATAGGAGGTTAGTCTATTAGTCCACTTCAGCAGAACAAGTCCTTTCTCCTGGAACCCCCAATGGGCTGCTGTAAGGGGTGGTTAATCAGCAAAGCAGGATAACCTCAGCATCTTCATGTTCCTTAAATGGGTAACCTCGAACCAAACTTCTGCATAAACTAACAGCAAGCCCCCCCGGGAGCTGTTTTCTTCCCTTTTTAGAGGTTTTGTCCAGCAGAGGGTGGTACTTCCCAAAAAGCCCGGGAAAACCTGGTGAGCGGATTTAACCCTTTCTTATCCGGATTCACCACCGCAGCCAGACCAATACAGCTAAGTAGTGCAGCCATTTAAACAGAAAATACAACCCAACCAAAGACTTAATTAACACAGGCAATACAGCAATACCTTATTAAGCACCTGCTTACAGACTAATAGCATTAGTAAATAGATAGGAAGGTATATTATATTTACTTGTTTATTTTTATTTTTTTTACATTTCTTTAGTGTCTTCCTGGTTTCTGGCCGAGGCCAAAATTATGTCATACATCCCAGGATATTCATTGGAGGAGGGGCTTTCTCAGCTCCTGCCTGCAAACCTGACCTGGCATATACACTATGGGTATAATGAATTTCATGAAGTAAATGCTTCATGAATTATCTGCCCTTACTCAAGATGGTCCTGGCTATAAATGATAGGGCGGGGGGAGGGGTTAATGTGATTTCTCAACAAAAGATAGCATGGAGACATGGATGGATGGGGGAGTTTGCCATGAATATTAAAAATTGATTAATTAGCATTTTCAGTTTGTGGTACTCAGATACAATAGGGTTCTGATTTAAGGTGAACTATTGCTTGACTGTTGTCTTGTGCAGTATAATTCTTATTATCTCTCTCTGGACCATCATGGCTCTACCCTAAGCAGGAAGTGATTTTTTTTTAGATTGAATAGTCCTTTCATGTGCCAGAAGAGAACAGAAAATCTGCTTAAAATAATGCTAAATGTCAGAGCTAGGGGTTTTGGTCTGTTCATACTGGATGCACACTATTGTATGTAAAGGGTATTATAGAACTGCAAATTTATTACATGTATTGGTCGGCCATGTTGGGGGTGCAGTGTTCTATGTATATAGAGTGTAATAGAATTCTATTATGATCATATCTAGTGGTGGGTCATTTTGGGGGTATAGTGTTCTATGTATAGAGTGTAATAGAATTCTATTATGATCATATCTAGTGGTGGGACATGTTGGGGGTATAGTGTTCTATGTATAGAGTGTAATAGAATTGTATTATGATAATCATGTCCAGTGGAGGGTCATTTTGGGGGTGTAGTGTTTCATGTATAGAGTGTAACAGAATTGTATTATGATCATGCCTAGTGGTCAGCCATGTTGGGGGTGCAGTGTTCTATGTATATAGAGTGTAATAGAATTCTATTATGATCATATCTAGTGGTGGGACATGTTGGGGGTATAGTGTTCTATGTATAGAGTGTAATAGAATTGTATTATGATAATCATGTCCAGTGGAGGGTCATTTTGGGGGTGTAGTGTTTCATGTATAGAGTGTAACAGAATTGTATTATGATCATGCCTAGTGGTCAGCCATGTTGGGGGTGCAGTGTTCTATATATATAGTGTAATAGAATTGTATTAGGATCATGTCCAGTGGTCGGCCATGTTGGATGTGTAGTGTTCTATGAATAGAGTGTAATAGAATTGTATTATGGTCATGTCTATTGGTCAGCCATGTTGGGGGTGTAGTGCTCTATGTATTGAGTGTAATTGAATTGTATTATGATCATATCCAGTGGTCGGTCATGTTGGGGGTGTAGTGTTCTATGTATAGAGTGTAATAGAATTGTATTATGATCATGTCCAGTGGTCGGCCATGTTGGGAGTGTAGTGTTCTATGTATAGAGTGTAATAGAATTGTATTATGATCATGTCCAGTGGTCGGCCATGTTGGGGGTGTAGTGTTCTATGTATAGAGTGTAATTAAATTGTATTCAGATCATGTCTAGTGGTCAGCCGTGTTGGGGGTGTAGTGCTCTATGTATTGAGTGTAAATGAATTGTATTATGATCATGTCCAGTGGTCGGTCATGTTGGGGGTATAGTGTTCTATGAATAGAGTGTAGTAGAATTGTATTATGATCATGTCCAGGGGTCGGCCATGTTGGGGGTGTAGTGTTCTATGTATACAGTGTGATAGAATTGTATTATGATCATGTCAAGTGGTCAGATTTGTTGGTGGTGTAGTAGTTTAGAACCACCAAAGATAGTAATTGAACTTGATTATGAATATGAATCCTGGCAATGCTTTAGGTGTACCGAATGTTACTGTGTAAGCTTGATCAGAAACAAATCCACAAACCTCACATTCATGCCCCTTCATTCCCAACTCAGCACTCTGCTCCCCAATGCATTAAAAACCCAGTAAGTCAAGAGCCCTCTCCACAATGGACCCCGAGTCCATGGACATGCACCACTCCAGCCATCAAACAACGGAACATTGCAGCTTACTCTGGAGTAGACATATCATATCACAAGGTTATCCTGTGCCGAACATAGACTTTAGAAGGCGGTTACATGTGCAGGTACAATCAGGATAAACAATCATGTGAATGCTTCAGAAACATCTGGAGACACCTACCCTCAGCAGAGCAGCTTACCATCATTAGACAAGTTTCCCTCAGCACACAGTTGCGTCACAGCCAATTAATTGTCTTTCTGCCTATAGCAGTCGTAAATGTAAATGCTTTCTGTATCAAAAATGGTTTGCTAAGTTTTATGGTGCCATAAAATACATATATCTAGCCATGATAATGCAGCAGAGTGAGGAAACATGGCAACAGGAAACAAACTGCTAAGCTAATAATGTACCGGAGATTTATGTACAGTAACTATAAGGGCCAAGGGGTAGGCAGAAGAGGTGAGTGCCTTGGGTTCTCCAGCAGGAGGGTAAGACAAAGAGTAGGACCTTCTACTTTTTCTTGTGGAGGTAGCTCACTGCTCAGCTTATAGTCAGTAACGAACTCCCTGCCCTCTTGCTGTAGAGAAACATCCCACTAATTGCAAGCATTGCTCTAAATCAGGCATGTCCAACCTGCGGCCCGAGGGCCGCATGTGGCGCGGAACCTCAGGCAATGCGGCCCACTGCCCACTGACAATTTTTTTTTTTGCTGGGGAGGAAGGAAGTCAGGTCGGGGGCACGGCCACAGCAGCTTCCAACTAACGGTAGGCAGAGGCTGCCTCAGAGGGGGAAAGGGGAGCATGTGCAGTGTTTCTGACTCCTACCACCATGACCACTTCAAATCACTGAAGTGGTCATGGTGGTTAGAGTGTTCCTTTATTATCGCTCAGAAGAAGTAAACCTCTGTATACTGATTCCATTTCATTTGATCATCCTCTAGTTGTGTTAAATTAGTGCGGGGGGCGCGGCGGCACGGGAAGGAGCGCGGCGGTATTTTATTACTTATATATCTTAACTATAGTATATATTTAATATGCGGCCCGAGAAAATTTCTCTACACTCAATGTGGCCCAGAGAAGCCAAAAGGTTGGACACCCGTGCTCTAAATCATGGACCATTCTTGATATATTGAAGCCACCTTTGACCATTCTAGGTGCACTGAGCACATGACCTGGAGTTCTTGGCCCTGTAAACATCAATGGCTGCCCATTGGGCTAGAAGATGACACAAGAGGTATGCTTGCCTCCCTTCTCTCTCCCTGTCTGCTGCTTCTCAGGAAGTCAAATCTCTGACAGCCAGCGACCATCCTGACTTCTGGGATTACCGCAAATACAAGAAAATGCAAAATGTAGGTACTATACACAAAGGCAATATAATGGGTTGTGGTGGTAGGGAAGGTTGTCTGTAAGAAAAATACTGTATATCTGATGGAACTGAGAAAAAAAAATGGTTGAAGGTGGGAGCGCACTTTGGCCTTCTTACATTGGTTGCTAAAGGACCTTGTCCCAGCCCTGATGACTAATAGTATGCACAGAATGCAAACTATGAGGTAGGGAGTTAGTCGACAGTACGTGGATTCAAACATGCCTGGGACAAATCAACTCTTTCAGTCACTCTTCTATGTTTCTATTACAGCGATGTATCCAGTGATATCCTGTATAAGGACAAAGCCATTGTTCTACATTTTAACCACTTTACCACCGGAGGATTTTGCTGTCTTACGTCCAGGCCACTTTTTGCGATTCGGCGCTGTGCGAATTTAACTGACAATTGCGCGGTCGTGCGATGCCGAACCCAAACGAAATTTATGTCCTTTTTTTCCCACAAACAGAGCTTTCTTTTGGTGGTATTTGATCACCTGTGCGATTTTTATTTTTTGCGCTATAAACAAAAACAGAGCGTAAATTTTGAAAGAATAACAATATTTTTCACATTTTTTTATATGAAATTCCCCCAAAAACAAATTTAAAAATCAAAATGTTTTTAAATTTTTGGCCAATTTGTTTTCTGCTACCTATGTTTGGTAAAAAAATCACAATAAGCGTATTTTGATTGGTTTGCACAAAAGTTATTGCGTTTACTAACTAAGGGAAAGATTTCTGTAATTTTTGATGTTTTTTTTTTAACGAGTAATGACGGCGATCTGCAATTTTTTTTGTGGGACTGCGACATTGCGGCAGACAGATCGGACCCTTGACTGACATTTTTGACACTTTTGGGGGTACCAGTGACATTACTACAGTAATCAGTGCTATAAATATGCACTGTTACTGTAAAAATGACACTGGCAGGGAAGGGGTTAATTTTATTGGAGAGGGAGGGGTTAATGTATGCCTGGTGCTTACTAACGTGTGTGGGGGGAGGTGACTGAGTGACACAAGGACAGATCGCATGTTCCGCTATGCTGAACCCTGCAATCTGTCACTGTTTGTCACTTAGGAGATGTGTAAACAAAGCGGGCGGATCTCCAGACTCGATTCCCCGACGATCGGGGAAGAGCGGCGGTGATCACCGCCACTCCTCCCCTGGCCCGACTCCCGCTGTGACTGAAAACAGCGGGAGCGAGCCTCCGGCGGCGCGCGAGCGACGCCCACAAGGGGAGGAGTCCAGCGACGTAAGTCTACGTCGCTGGACGGAATCGAGCCCCTTTGCCGCAGTACAGTCCCAGTCACTGGTCGGCAAGTAGTTAAAACATAATTTCAGTTGTTTAGACAATCAGCAGGTAAAGGAAACTCATTAGTGTGAGTTGTCATCAAAAGGGGTGAATATCCCCAGCAGGGACTCAGCATTTATTGGAACATATCTCTGTTTTTCCCTCTTGCAGCAGCTGAAAACCAGCTTCTCCTCCTCTCCCTCCCGCTGGATGAAACTACAAGAGATCGATACCAGTAACTGCCACCCATGCCGCCATTCCTGTTCCTCTTCTTTCTGCTGCCCAGGTACCCGATGTACTTCCCTGCCCCCCTTTCGGTGTGAAGAGCAGGGGAAAGGGCCTGTAAATATAAAACTTACTGGACCCTTCCTTTTTTGAATGAACACAGTGAAATATCAGCACTGATCACTTGTTGTGTTTATTTACAACTGTATTAACTATAAAAAACGGATCCAAAAGAGTGCAACGAAACTTGAATGAATATTGAAGTGCAAAATGACCGAAAGTATCACAAATTAGAAAAGTGCCGGTGCTTGAAAGTGAATCTTCTGAGGTGCAATCCTTCAGCAATAAAAAGTGGCGGCTCACCTCCCGTTCTGACCCCGGTGTTACCAGTGGGTCAAAAATAGCTGTTCCCTAAAGAGGGATATATTCCTATGGATGATGACCGGCCAATGATCCTTCAATCTTGTGTCCCCTTAGCTGTGTCTCCAGTATAAGACAAAAGATCTAGTGCTCTCCATGTAACAAAATGTATTGTAAAACAAATTACAAAGTAAAGCCTCGTACACACGCACCGATTGTTGGCCGACCGATCGGCCGTCTTTTGTCCAGTGTTGTTGTGTTGGTTGAAAAGTGCTCTAGACTGCACACAAATTTTGTCGTCCAACAACAACCAACTGCAGAAGTGATGTCATGTTCTGGTTTACTTTTCGTGTGTTTTTTCTTCACTGACATGCCCAGTCTTGATCATCACATTTTTGTCGGCCGAAATCTGTACTGACTGAAGAACAATCGGCCGTTCTGTTGACGGCCAACAAAAATTTTATAGCATGCACACCAGATTTTGTTCGGCCGAAAAGTCGCATTTGGTTGTCGGAAGCATCATACTAACAAGCCGACAATCGGCCGATCGGACGTTGGCCGAAAATTTACGGCCAACAATCGCTGCATGTGTACGGGGCTTAACAGACTCACATTAAAAGGCACATCAAAGCTGTGCGAGCCAGACAAGCTCAATTGGAAAACTCCAATATCTCATCAGTATAATCAGCGGGGAGACATCCGACAGCAGGCTCCTTCTCTTATACAGGTATCGTCATTAACTTGACTTCGTCAGTAGGGGTAGTATTTACTATGCTTCAGTTTGTGAATGAATAGGAAGCCGGCCAGCACAGAGCATTTTCCCAGTATTTCACTGTCCAGTACAGCTAAGACTGCAGAGAAAGGGACTGAGGAATATCTGTCCTCAGCCCCTTTGTCTCAAAATTGAGGAAAATAAAACTGTTAAAAAAAAATTATAAAAAAGTTGTAAAAAATAACAAAAAAATAACAATTAAAAAAATACTGACATCATCCACTGCCCTACCAACAGCAATCTCTACCCTACTAACACCCTCGACTGAGCTGCCAACACCATCGACTGCCCTACTGATACTGTCCTCTACATTAACACCATTTGATTCCCATACCGACACCCTCCATTGCTCTACTGACTGACACTATCCACTTTCCTACTGATTGTAGAATTTTTACGAAAATAATTAATTTAAAGAGGTTGTAAACCCGTACCATTTTTTTTTTTTGTTGCAACCTGTAAGAGAAAGACATAATGAGCTAGTATGCATCGCATACTAGCTCATTATGCAATACTTACCTCAGAACGAGCCCCCGCCGTGCCGCTCACTCACCTCTATGACGGGCGACATGTCCAGTCGCCCGTCTTCCGGGATCGCGGCATCCGGCCATCTGATTGGCCGGAGCCGTGGTGACGTCACTCCCGAGCACGCGCGCGGGAGCCGACAGTCACGGCACTGGTCTCTGAAGGAACGGCACGGGCGGCCGTTCCTTCAGAGCGCATGCGCCAGTGACGTCACTGGATGCATCTAAGGTAAATATCTCCTAAACTGTACATGTTTAGGAGATATTTACAGTACCTATAGGTAAGCCTTATCATAGGATCACCTATAGGTACAAGTTGTAGAGCAGGGTTTACTTCCTCTTTAATCCCTTTTGGAATAAGGCTGTAACAGAACAAAATGTGGAAAAGGTGGAGCGTTGTGAATACTTTCTGAAAGCACTGCAGTTTATGGCTGCCATTAAGTGGAAAATATTTTAAAAATCCATACCTTCAGAGCCTGGACTATTGCATCATGGGTAACAGAACTCAGGAGGAGTTTTATGACAAGCAGAGGTATTGACTGAAAAAATGTTAGTTTTACTACCAGTCTTGGCCTTGTCTTGACCCGGCTTTTCTGCGGAGAGAAGGGAGTGACCACTAGTTTCTTATCTTATCAGTTGGGAGTAATCCTCCACTCTGGTTCCATTGCTTGAGAAATGCATGTTGGCGAGACTGCCTGAAATCTCCACCAGGGACATGTGTGATGGTGACAGTGCAAAACGACCCGTGACATTTTGTGGCACAATAATAAGAAGTGTCCAAACCAGAACCTTAATGGTAGGATCATCAGATATTCTGTTAATGAAAGATGATCATTTAGATTGAAAACAATTTTAAATAATACTATACCGCACACCATACCAAGCTACTGTATCTCGCAAAAGTGAGTACACCCCTCACATTTTTATAAATATTTTATTCTATCTTTTTATGGGACAACACTGAAGAAATGACACTTTGCTACAATGTAAAGTAGTGAGTGTGCAGCTTGTATAACAGTGTAAATTTGCTGTCCCCTCAAAATAACAACACACAGCCATTAATGTCTAAACCGCTGGCAACAAAAGTGAGTACACCCCTAAGTGAAAATGTCCAAATTGGGCCCAAAGTGTCAATATTTTGTGTGGCCACCATTATTTTCCAGCACTGCCTTAACCCTCTTGGGCATGGAGTTCACCAGAGCTTTACAGGTTGCCACTGGAGTCCTCTTCCACTCCTCCATGATGACATCACAGAGCTGGTGGATGTTAGAGACCTTGAGCTCCTCCATCTTCTGTTTGAGGATGCCCCACAGATGCTCAATAGGGTTTAGGTCTGGAGACATGCTTGGCCAGTCCATCACCTTTACCCTCAACTTCTTTAGCAAGGCTGTCTTGGAGGTGTGTTTGGGGTAGTTATGTTGGAATACTGCCCTGGGGCCCAGTCTCTGAAGGGAGGGGATCATGCTCTGCTTCAGTATGTCACAGTACATGTTGGCATTCATGGTTCCCTCAATGAACTGTAGCTCCCCAGTGCCGGCAGCACTCATGCAGCCCCAGACCATGACACTCCCACCACCATGCTTGACTTTAGGCAAGACACACTTGTCTTTGTACTTCTCACCTGGTTGCCACCACACACGCTTGACACCATCTCATCAGACCACAGGACATGGTTCCTGTAATCCATGTCCTTAGTCTGCTTGTCTTCAGCAAACTGTTTTCGGGCTTTCTTGTGCATCATCTTTAGAAGAGGCTTCCTTCTGGGACAACAGCCATGCAGACCAATTTGATGCAGTGTGTGGCGTATGGTCTGAGCACTGACAGGCTGACCCCCCCCCCCACCCTTTCAACCTCTGCAGCAATGCTGGCAGCACTCAGACGTCTATTTCCCAAAGACAACCTCTGGATATGATGCTGAGCATGTGCTCTCAAATTCTTTGGTCGACCATGGCGAGGCCTGTTCTAAGTGGAACCTGTCCTGTAAACCGCTGTATGGTCTTGGCCACCGTTCTGCAGCTCAGTTTCAGGGTCTTGGCAATGTTCTTATAGCCTGGGCCATCTTTATGAAGAGCAACAATTCTTTTTTTTCAAAAACTCAGAGAGTTCTTTGCCATGAGGTGCCATGTTGAACTTCCAGTGACCAGTATGAGAGAGTGAGAGCGATAACACCAAATTTAACACACCTGCTCCCCATTCACACCCGAGACCTTGTAACACTAATGAGTCACATGACACCGGGGAGGCAAAATGGCTAATTGGGCCCAATTTGGACATGTTCACTTAGGGGTGTACTCACTTTTGTTGCCAGTGGTTTAGACATTAATGACTGTGTGTTGAGTTATTTTGAGGGGGACAGAAAATTTACACTGTTATACAAGCTGTACACTCACTACTTTACATTGTAGCAAAGTGTAATTTCTTCAGTGTTGTCACAGGAAAAGATAGAATAAAATATTTACAAAAATGTGAGGGGTGTACTCACTTCTGTGAGATACTGTATATGTCAGAAAGATAGCAGCAGCCTCGGCTCACTCCATCTAAGCCATACCTCCGACACATTTCACCCTGTTCCCAAGGCGTTGTCATGGAGGTGGGGGTATCCCCGTGGCACAGGAGATTTATCTCATCATGAGCCGCTAATGCAAGTAAAAAAAAAAAAAAATAGACACGACAGATTGTATAAGAAGAGTGACGGAAGGAAAGAGTGATCTGTGTAGAATGTAATGCATACAGTGCCTTGTTAAAGTATTCGGCCCCCTTGAGCTTTTCAACCTTTTGCCACATGTCAGGCTTCAGATATAAAGATATAAAACTGTAATTTTTTGTGAAGAATCAACAACAAGTGGGACACAATCATGAAGTGGAATGAAATTTATTGGATATTTCAAACTTTTTTTAACACATAAAAAACTGAAAAATTGGGCGTGCAAAATTATTCAGCCCCCTTAAGTTAATACTTTGTAGCGCCACCTTTTGCTGCGATTCCAGCTGTAAGTCGCTTGGGGTATGTCTCTATCAGTTTTGCACATCGAGAGACTGAAATTTTTGCCCATTCCTCCTTGCAAAACAGCTACAGCTCAGTGAGGTTGGATGGAGAGCGTTTGTGAACAGCAGTTTTCAGTTATTTCCACAGATTCTCGATTGGATTCAGGTCTAGACTTTGACTTGGCCATTCTAACACCTGGATATGTTTATTTGTGAACCATTCCATTGTAGATTTTGCTTTAGGTTTTGGATCATTGTCTTGTTGGAAGACAAATCTCCGTCCCAGTCTCAGGTCTTTTGCAGACTCCATCAGGTTTTCTTCCAGAATGGTCCTGTATTTGGCTCCATCCATCTTCCCATCAATTTTAACCATCTTCCCTGTCCCTGCTGAAGAAAAGCAGGCCCAAACCATGATGCTGCCACCACCATGTTTGAAAGTGGGGATGGTGTGTTCAGGGTGATGAGCTGTGTTGCATTTACGCCAAACATAACATTTTGCATTGTTGCCAAAAAGTTAGATTTTGGTTTCATCTGACCAGAGCACCTTCTTCCACATGTTTGGTGTCTCCCAGGTGGCTTGTGGCAAACTTTAAACGACACTTTTTATGGATATCTTTAAAAAATGGCTTTCTTCTTGCCACTCTTCCATAAAGGCCAGATTTGTGCAGTATACGACTGATTGTTGTCCTATGGACAGAGTCTCCCACCTCAGCTGTAGATCTCTGCAGTTCATCCAGAGTGATCATGGGCCTCTTGGCTGCATCTCTGATCAGTCTTCTCCTTGTATGAGCTGAAAGTTTAGAGGGACGGCCAGGTCTTCGTAGATTTGCAGTGGTCTGATACTCCTTCCATTTCAATATTATCGCTTGCACAGTGCTTCTTGGGATGTTTAAAGCTTGGGAAATCTTTTTGTATCCAAATCCGGCTTTAAACTTCTCCACAACAGTATCTCGGACCTGCCTGGTGTGTTCCTTATTTTTCATGATGCTCTCTGTGCTTTAAACGGACCTCTGAGACTATCACAGTGCAGGTGCATTTATACGGAGACTTGATTACACACAGGTGGATTCTATTTATCATCATTAGTCATTTAGGTCAACATTGGATCATTCAGAGATCCTCACTGAACTTCTGGAGAGAGTTTGCTGCACTGAAAGTAAAGGGGCTGAATAATTTTGCACGCCCAATATTTCAGTTTTTTATTTGTTAAAAAAGTTTGAAATATCCAATAAATTTCATTCCTCTTCATGATTGTGTCCCACTTGTTGTTGATTCTTCACAAAAAAATTACAGTTTTATATCTTTATGTTTGAAGCCTGAAATGTGGCAAAAGGTCGAAAAGCTCAAGGGGGCTGAATACTTTCGCAAGGCACTGTATCTTTATACAGTACTAACAACCAGATTCAGAGTCTCCATATGCAGTAAGAAGTATTATTAAAGTAAGACACTCCTAAGTATTGGTATACTAAAGATGTAAATATACAGCCACCCCCATCTCCATGACTAAGCCTTGGGGGGGGGGGGGGCATTCAAAACACGTCAGTGGGCATTGCATAGACTGAATGAGCTGAGGCAGCTAACTTCTTTCTGACAAATGGCTTGGTATAGTTTGTAGTCACCGGAACTTTTTTTACGCCTCTGTAATATGATTTGAGTTGGGATGGACTTGAATCAGCCTTCAGTGGAGTCCACCAAAAGGGACTTGGGAAATCTGAATGGAGATCCTAAGTTGCATTAAAGTGTTGTAACCCCAAAAATAAAAATGTGTGTTTCTGTCCCTTTAATGTATGCTTTTTTATATATTAACAGCATCATAGGCATGTGTACAGGGTGTGCCTGGGCATGCACTAATCATCCTGTGCAGAGCAGAATCCCCCTGCTGGCAGAGACAAAAGTAAGACATCAGGGGTCTGTTTAGACCTCTGATATTTCACCAAAGCGCCCCAAACGTGGCTCCTAAAATAATTGTTAAAAAATAATAAAAAGTAATATTGTAAAAAATAATAGAAAAAAAATAGTAAAAAATTATAAATGATAATAAAAAAATTACTGACACCATCCACTGCTCTACTGAATGACACCATGCACTTATATACTGACACCAATCTCTGCCTTACTGACACGTCCACTGCTCTACTGACTGACGCCATCCACTGTCCTACTGACACCGTCCATGTTTTAATACATTTTAAAATGTTTGTTTGTGTGTGCCATATATATATATATATATACATATATACATACATACACACATATATATATATATATATATATATATATATACAGTGGGTACGGAAAGTATTCAGACCCCCTTAAATTTTTCACTCTTTGTTATATTGCAGCCATTTGCTAAAATCATTTAAGTTCATTCTTCTTCCTCATGAATGTACACACAGCACCCCATACTGACAGAAAAACACAGAATTGTTGACATTGTTGCAGATTTATTAAAAAAGAAAAACTGAAATATCACATGGTCCTAAGTATTCAGACCCTTTGCTGTGACACTCATATATTTAACTCAGGTGCTTTCCATTTCTTCTGATCATCCTTGAGATGGTTCTACACCTTCATTTGAGTCCAGCTGTGTTTGATTATACTGATTGGACTTGATTAGGAAAGCCACACACCTGTCTATATAAGACCTTCCAGATCACAATGCATGTCAGAGCAAATGAGAATCATGAGGTCAAAGGAACTGCCTGAAGAGCTCAGAGACAGAATTGTGGCAAAGCACAGATCTGGCCAAGGTTACAAAAAGATTTCTGCTGCACTTAAGGTTCCTAAGAGCACAGTGGCCTCCATAATCCTCAAATGGAAGACGTTTGGGACTACCAGAACCCTTCCTAGAGCTGGCCGTCCGGCCAAACTGAGCTATCGGGGGAGAAGAGCCTTGGTGAGAGAGGTAAAGAAGAACCCAAAGATCACTGTGGCTGAGCTCCAGAGATGCAGTCAGGAGATGGGAGAAAGTTGTAGAAAGTCAACCATCACTGCAGCCCTCCACCAGTCGGGGCTTTATGGCAGAGTGGCCCGACGGAAGCCTCTCCTCAGTGTAAGACACATGAAAGCCCGCATGGAGTTTGCTAAAAAACACCTGAAGGACTCCAAGATGGTGAGAAATAAGATTCTCTGGTCTGATGAGACCAAAATAGAACTTTTTTGGCCTTAATTCTAAGCGGTATTTGTGGAGAAAACCAGGCACTGCTCATCACCTGCCCAATACAGTCCCAACAGTGAAGCATGTTGGTGGCAGCATCATGCTGTGGGGGTGTTTTTCAGCTGCAGGGACAGGACGACTGGTTGCAATCGAGGGAAAGATGAATGCGGCCAAGTACAGGGATATCCTGGACAAAAACCTTCTCCAGAGTGCTCTGGACCTCAGACTGGGCCGAAGGTTTACCTTCCAACAAGACAATGACCCTAAGCACACAGCTAAAATAACGAAGGAGTGGCTTCACAACAACTCTGTGACTGTTCTTGAATGGCCCAGCCAGATCCCTGACTTAAACCCAATTGAGCATCTCTGGAGAGACCTAAAAATGGCTGTCTACGAACGTTTACCATCCAACCTGACAGAACTGGAGAGGATCTGCAAGGAGGAATGGCAGAGGATCCCCAAATCCAGGTGTGAAAGACTTGTTGCATTTTTCTCAGAAAGACTCCTGGCTGTATTAGATCAAAAGGGGGCTTCTACTAAATACTGAGCAAAGGGTCTGAATACTTAGGACCATGTGATATTTCAGTTTTTCTTTTTTAATAAATCTGCAACAATGTCAACAATTCTGTGTTTTTCTGTCAGTATGGGGTGCTATGTGTACATTCATGAGGAAGAAGAATGAACTTAAATGATTTTAGCAAATGGCTGCAATATAACAAAGAGTGAAAAATTTAAGGGGGTCTGAATACTTTCCGTACCCACTGTATATACACACACACACACATATATATATACACATACATATATATACACATATATATACATATATACACACACACACATAGTGGGGAAAATAATTATTTGATCCCCTCCAGATTTTGTAAGTTTGCCCACTTACAAACAAATGAGGGGCATATCATTTTTATATCATAGGTGTATTTTTAATGATAGAGACAAAATATCAACCAAAAATGCAGAAACAACACATAATACAAATGTTATAAATGGAGTTGCAGATCAGTGGGTAAAATTAGTATTATTTGATCCCTTACCAACCAACAATAATTCTGGCTCCTATAGACTGGCTGCAGTATGTGCTCATGTGGTACACAGATTAGTCCTGTCAATGTGAGAAGATGCTCCTAACGACAACTCGTTATGTGTATGAAGGACTCCTGTCCACAGAATCTTTCTTCCATTCAAACCTCACCATCATGGGCAAAACCAAAGATGTGTCCAAGGACGTCCGGGAGAAGACTGTAGACCTGCACAAGGCTGGAATGGGCTACAAGAACAGCAAGAAGCTGGAATGGGCTACAAGACCATCAGCAAGAAGCTTGGTGAGAAGGAGACAACTGTGGGAGTGATTATCTTAAACAGAAGAAATACAAAATAACCATCAATCGCCCTCCGTCTGGAGCTCCATGCAAGATTTCTCCTCATGGGGTAAGGATGATCATGATAAAAGTGAGGGATCAACCCAGAATTACACAGGAGGAACCTGTGAATGATCTAAAGGCAGTTGGAACCACAGTCACCAAACAAACCATTGGTAACACAATACGCCGCCATGGATTGAAATCCTGCAGCGCCTGCAAGATCCCTCTCCTCAAGAAGGCACATGTAGAGTCATGCCAATGAACAAATGATTCAGAGAAGGATTGGGAGAAGGCGCTGTGGTCAGATAAGACCACAACTGAGCTCTCTGACATTAACTCAACTTGCAGTGTTTGGAGGAAGAAAAATGCTGACTTTGACCCTAAGAACACCATCCCTACAGTCAAGCATGGAGGTGGAAACATGATGCTTTGGGGCTGTTTCTCTGCTAAAAGTACAGGCCAACTTTGCCGCATTGAGGAGCCAATGGATGGGGCCATATGTTGTAAATTCTTGGATGAGAACCTTTTTCCCTCAGTCAAAACACTAAAGGTGGGTCGTGGATGGGTTTTCCAGCATGACAATAACCCAAAATATACTGCCAAGGCAAAAAAGGCTCAAGAAAAATCACATTAGGGTCATGGAGTGGCCTAGTTGGTGTCTCCAGGCCTTAATCCTATAGAAAATTTATGGAGGGAGCTGAAACCTTAAGTTTCCAAGCGACAGCCAAGAAACCTTAAGGATTTAGAGAAGATCTGTATAGAAGAGTGGACCAAAATCCCTCCTGAGATGTGTGCAAACCTGGTCACCAACTACAAGAAATGTCTTAGGGCTCTTTCACACGGGCGGTCCGATCAGATCCGCCTGTCAGTTTTTTAGGCAGATCTGATCGGATCCTCCATGTAGCTCTATGGGGCAGCGGATGTCATCGGAGACACCTCTGCTGACACCCGCTGCCATCCGTATCCGATCCTGTCCGTGAAATCCGGATGGATGGAAACCCTATTTTTCCATCCGTTCAGGGATCGGATCGGATGAGAGTGGACAGGCGGTCCACTCTCATCCGATCCCCCATAGAGAGCAGCGGGAGCTCTGACCCCTCCCTCTCCGCACTGCAAGCGGAGACGGAGCTGTCATCCGCCGGCTCAGCGGGGATCAGCGCATCGATCCCCGCTGAGCAGCACGGATCCGCCTACGGAGGCGGACCGTGTGAAAGAGCCCTTACCCCTGTGCTTGTTCACAAGGGTTTCTCCACCAAGTACTAAGTCATGTTTGACCATTCTTCCAGAAATACATTTGTGAGGTTAGGCACTGATGTGGATGAGAAGGCCTGGCTCGCAG
The DNA here is from genome assembly GCF_965119305.1 of Pelophylax lessonae. Lineage (NCBI taxonomy): Eukaryota > Metazoa > Chordata > Amphibia > Anura > Ranidae > Pelophylax > Pelophylax lessonae. The sequence goes on along the minus strand of NC_138777.1, from coordinate 13,202,754 downwards.
TCTCCATTCTAATTCATCCCAAAGGTTTGAGCACCAGAGTTTCAGTTTGTTCATCCTCCCCTTCAGCAGAGACTAGATCACCAAATTCTTAGGCTTTCAGATTTGGAATACATTATCTGTGACATTCTAGGATCAATATCATTGGGAGAAAATACTATCCTTGGATTACAAAGACAATGGGGAATTCCTGGGAATGTACAAACAAAACATCTATATGGGGAAAAAAAGAGATACATACACATGCATGCGCACACAAATCCATCATACTCCCATAGTGACTGGCATCTGTAGTCACTGCTTTCCAGACTACTGTAAGAAAGGATTCCCCTTTTTCCAAATTTCTGGTTAACAACTACCAACTTAGACTCTGACGTACTCTTGGTACCAGAGACATGCACCAAGCTAGGGACTGGACCTTTTTGGTCCACACTGACAGAATGTTGTTCTGTAAAGGTCTGGCATGGAATTGAGCATAGGGAACCACTGTGAACGACGACACCATCTTCCCTAATAACCTCATGCAAAAACGTACAGAAGGATACTTTTTCCTTCTTACGGATCGAACCAGATCCTTCAGGTCTTTGACCTTTCTTGTTGGCAAGAATACCTTTGCCTGTATTGTGTCCACAAGGAAACCCAGATAATCCAGACGTTGGACCGGCTGTAATGCTGACTTTGCCAAGTTCAGAATCCAACCCAGACGTTCTAAGAACTGAACTGTCCAGAACACATTTCTGCTTGGAGCAGAAGCCGATTGGTCTAATAGTAATAGATCGTCTAAATATCCTATCACTGATATCCCTTGAGACCTTAGAGCAGCCAATACTAGAGCTGGGATCTTTGTGAACACTCTTGGAGTAGTGGCCAACCCGAAAGGCAGAGCCAAAAACTGAAAATGACGGCTTTCTACTGCAAAGCTTAAAAACCTGAAAGATAGGCATGTGAAGGTATGTATCCTTGATATCTATGGATGCTGAAAATTCCTCTCCCAGCAGGCAGGCCATGACTGAGCGAATTGACTCAATTTGGAAAGTTTGAATGTTTAGAAACTGATTCAGAGCTTTTAGATCCAGAATAGGTCTCACGTCTCCGTTTGGCTTGGGGACTACAAAAAGGTTTGAGTAAAAACCCCTGAATCGCTCGTCCTCCGGAACCTCTGTAATCACTCTTTGTGACCTTAAATGGTCCAGAGCCAAAAAGAGAGGTCTTCTTTTTAGAGGAACTGCAGGTATGTTTGACTTTACAAACTGAGGATGTGGGAACTCTCGAAATTCCAGTTTGTTCCCCTGCGAGATAGAGGAAATAACGAAATTTTTGTAAAATCTTACCGTAAAATTCCTTTCTCCGAGTCCTCCGACAGTCGCCGCCCACTCGTACAGTCTTCACCAATAGGGTATTGACTTCCTCTCCACAGGAGTAGTGGAGAGGAAGTCAATACCCTATTGGTGAAGACTGTATGAGTGGGCGGCGACTGTCGGAGGACGTAAGAGAAAACCCAGTTGTCTTGAGTTATTTCTACCCAGACCTCCAAGAACCGCAGCAGCCTTCCCCCCACTTGATTGAGTGGGGGCACCCCTTCACAAGGTAGGTTTAGAGCTAGACTTGGTAGGTCTCTGGGCCCTGGGTTTCTTCTGCCCTTGCTCTGAAGGCTTGGTTCTAGATCCAGACGGCTGGGGCCATCACAACTGCCTGGGATTATAAGCACTGGGAGTCTGAGTGCTGGGAATCTTGCTTTTCCTTTTAACAGGTAGCAACGCACACTCTCCCCCCGAAATCTTTTGGATATATTTATCCAGATCATCGCCAAATAGGCGTTCCCCATGAATGGGAAAAACAGCCAGCAACTTTTTACACGGTAATTCCGCAGACCAGCTTTTTAGCCACAGAATTCTGCTGTGGATTTAAACTGACAAAAGAGCAAACCGTGTCTTTTGTTGTATGGATTCTTCAAGAGAATCTGCTGCAAAAACAAAGTTCTAGGTAGATCTGCCAAATCTTCCATAGACTCTCCTCGAGAAGGAACCATCCTGCAAACTCATTTAATACGGTCTTTTAACCACTTGCCGACTGCCGCACGACTATTTACGTCGGCAGTCAGCCCCTCACAGGCAGAGCGACGTAGTACTACGTCGCTAGCCTGTGAGGGTCTAGGGAGCGAGCGCGCGTCCCCGGAGGCATGCTCCCGCGCGGTCACGGACCCCCCCCCCCCCGCGCGTGTGACCAGCGGACCCCGATGTCCGCCGGTCACTCGGCGATCGTTGGTGCAGAGGGAGAAAGGCAGGCGGCTGATGTAAACAAGCCGCCTGTCATTCTCCCCTGTGTAGAAACAGTGATCATACGGTTCTACTATGTAGGACCGTTGATCACTGTTCCTACACCTCAAGCCACAGCCAATCACAGTTAGAATCACGCCCCTAGGGACACACATAACCCCTCCCTCTCAAAAAAGTTAACCCCTTCACTGCCAGTGTAATTTTACAGTAACAGTGCATATGTATAGCACTGATTACTGTAGAAATGTCACTGGTAACCCCAAAAGTGTCAAAAATGTTAATCAAGGGTCCGATCTGTCCGCCGCAATGTCGCAGTACCGCAAAAAAAAAAAATCGCAGATCGCCGCCATTACCCGTTAAAAAAAACAAACAATAAAAATTACAAAAATCTTTCCCTTAGTTAGTAAACGCAATAACTTTTGCGCAAACCAATCAAAATACGCTTATTGCGATTTTTTTTACCAAACATATGTAGCAGAAAACAAATTGGCCTAAAATGTTAAAAAGTTTGATTTTTACATTTTTTTTGGGGAATTTCATGTAAAAAAATGTGAAAAATATTGTTATGTTTGCAAAATTTACGCTCTTTTTTTTGTTTATAGCGCATGATCAAAAAATCGCACTGGTGATCAAATACCACCAAAAGATAGCTCTGTTTGTGGGAAAAAAAGGACGTCAAATTCGTTTAGGTACAGCATCGCACGACCGCGCAATTGTCCGTTAAAGTCACACAGTGCCGAATCGCAAAATAGGCCCTGTTCAGGAAGGGGGTAAAATCTTCTGGAGCTTAAGTGGTTAAAGGCTGACAAACTCCATAGTTGCCACTGCTGGTTGTATCGTAGACCCTGCAACAGCAAAGGAGGCTTTAAGCAAAGATTCCAACTTCTTATCAGCTGGATCTTTAAAAACCTGGGCATTATCCACAGAACAAGTTAAACTTTTGTGAACTGAAGAAATGGCAGCATCTACAGCAGGTATACTCCATTTTCTTGTGAACTTCTCCTCCACCATAGGATACAATAAAGAAAACCTTTTGGGAGGAACAAAAATCCTATCAGGATGATCCCAATCAGCATATATTACCTGCTCCAAGAGCGGATGTAAGAGAAAAGCCTGAGGGCTATGAGGAGGACACAATGAGCTTAGAGAGGAAAAAGAGACTTCAGACATCTCTAAGGGAGGCAATTTGTATCCAGCCCAGACCATTTCAGTGAGATAGTGAGTTAATCTCGCTTCTCAGCCTTTTGGCTAAGATCAAGTGTAGTATCTGTTCTTATCAGTTGGTATGGACCTTGATGGTTAGTATCGGCAGGGGCTGAAATAAACCGGGCGCCCTGGGCGTAACTGGGGGACCGGGAAGTAGGCACTGTCAGAGAAAGCCGGGTCCACTGCCTTCTGATTTGAATGGGATCCGCCCCTATCAGTTTGAAGGGAGGGGGAAAGCCGGTGTAGACACGCACATCGGTTAGTACCGTTCCTGGATGTAATTGGTAAGGAATTGGGATGGCGGTGGGAGGGCTTTTTCCTCCTGGGTTGAACTGGGCCTTTGGATGGAGGGCCTAGTCCCCAGTTGAAGACAAGCCCTCCACGTTCCAAGCCTCCTGGTAGGGATGGGCTACACCGGGTCTGGCCGTGGGCTGAGACCGGAAAAGCCCGTGGTGTACGTGCCCCTGAGGTGGCAGCCCAGGGGTACCTAAATTCTCACTGGTGAGGGGCAGCCCACCTGAGTTTTTGTGGCACCTTGGTCACTGCACCATCACACTTTTTCTGCACCTGCCTCTTGGGGTGGGCCTTTTGGCCAGCACCAGAGGAATTTTTTATTCCTGGCCGGTGGGCCTGTCAAGGTCTCGCACTTTGGCACTATCCAGCACTTCTCCACTTGCCTTTTCCCCACTCTGGTTTTCTTTGTTGTGTGTTCACGTTTGTCCTTTTTGGTTGTCACTTGCACGATTAGTACGGTGTAGGTCCTCGGGCCTGCCCTGAAAGTCTTGGGAGGGGGTGGATATGGCCTTCTGGCTTCGTTCGCCCTCTCTCATGGGGTCTCCCTTCGGGGGAGCCCCACCAAGTACTTGGGGTGGCCTGTTTCGGCAGTCCCCTTGGCTTCGGCTGGTCGGACCAAAGTGAGTACCTCAGTCCCCACGTCAGGAGCTTCGCGCCCCGGGGATCAGGGTCAGGGCCCTTCCTCTTTGGAGGAGGGCTATGTGTACGCCTTGTGCACTTTTTGTGTGTCTCACGTTTTGCGTGTGTGCACTTTTTTATGCACCGGGTGTAAGTCTTTTGAGTGTGTTTCACACACCACGAGCTTTAAAAAAAAAAAAAAAAAACTCTGGAAATGAGACGCTGAAAATTACTCCTCAGATCCTGACTCCTCAGAAGTGGAAACCTCAGCTTGACCCTCACCTGGGTCATTTACAGCTACTACTTCCACATCCTCTGCCTAATCCTGAACTAAATCAGAGTGTGGCTCAGGTGAGGGGGGATCTATCACGTTTCCTTCCTCCTTGCGATGCTGCAATCATGCCAGCAATTTTACCCTCAAGGCTGGCCAACGCCAATGCCAAATCATCCTTAGTGACGTACCATGCTGTGACAAACACTGGATGTGGCTACTATGCCTGACAACCGTAATGGCTCAGATTGGCTAGTCGCCTCTGGCCCTTCAGGAAAGGTAAACACAGAGGAAGTACGGATAGGAACTTCTAGTCCTTACAGTGGCACCACAGTGCCCCTTCCAGCTGTGCCCCCTCCCTACTCCTCTTTCGGGAGGACATTGCTCTTAGCCAAGACAAACTTGAGGTACTAGCTTTAGTGTACACAAGGGTTGTGCCAAGTTATACAACTTATCACACACAGCATTGATTATCTCAAAGATAAAGAAACTGCCTGTGCCTGTAAACATGCACCCACAGTGACTCACGCACCCAGCTGCTGCTGCTCTGCATCCCCTCCAGCCTCTGGCAGAGGCTCGCGTGTTGGGAACACTTCCTTAAAAAAAAAACGCACCGTTTGGGCTTGTTACTGCGCATGTGTGGCGTGCTACGTGCACGACCGCATCCACATGCACGCCAAATGCGCCCTGACATGCTACTCTTGGTTCCACGTGCACACTTGTGCTTGAATGGCAAATATTCGCACTCTTGCGTGGACAATTATTCGCCACAGACACACCACTGGAGGTACCTGAGCCTTCCGAGGAGACGAATACGCGTGCCCAGGTGAAAACCTGCACGCCAAACAACATGGGGTGAGAGAAAATTAGGAAAGCAAGGTGCGCTTTATCACAGCCGATACTTATTTATTATTTTTTTTTTTAAGTCCTCGGTGGTGCAAAAACCTAGAACGAAAAAACCTATAAGTGTACAAAAAACGTGCATGTGACCACACACTAAAAAGTGCACTTAATGGTGTGCTTTTAGTCCACCCCCGAAGGGGTAGGACCTCTACCCTGACCCCTGAGGGCACAAGGGTTTACATGGTCTGCCTAGCCAGAAGGCCTGGCAGACCCCGTTCTTCTAGGCCAGCCAAAGCTGACCCCGAATACTTGGTTGAGGGGCTCTCCCAAACAGAGACCCCTCAGAGGCAGGGGAGGAAGCAACCTGAGGGCCACACATCCTCCCCCTAGACGTCAGGGCAAGCCTGTGGAGAAAAACACATACAAAAGTGAAGGAGTGACAAAATGTGGGAAAAAAATAAATAGAGTATAAAAAAGGGACCGTCCCGAATGTGCATTGGCCTAGGCTCTGAGGTCTGGTAGACCATAATTGCCCCCCGGACTTAGCCAAAAGGCCAGGCCCTAAAAGGCGCAGTGCAGAAAGAAAAGCATTTGGTGACTGTGACCATGTGCCTTTTCACACCGTGGGGTCCCACACCCAAGTGTTAGTAAGAACACCCCTAGGGCAACCACTCCCAGAGGGCACAGACACCGCGGACCTTCTGTCCTCCCGGCCCCTGGCCAGACAAGATAGAACGTTCAAATCAGGAGGTAATGGGCTCTTTCAGCTTTCCCGGGGAATTATTTCCGTGCCTCAACTGCCTTTGAGCTCCCCGGTTTCTGTTCCAGCCAGTTCTAACCTTCCAGGCCCCCATCACTCCAGCAGGTTTGCATAGCTGCCACCTAACCTTGGTCAGGTTAGATGACAGCACAGCGCCCCCCACTGGATCACTGATAAAAACAGATACTACACTTGATCCTTGCCCGAGGACCCACACCCTACTAATCACTGTGAGTAAAGTACACACATGCAAAGTGACAAACACACAAATAAAAATACACACACACAAAAAAGTGGGGAAAGGGAAGTGGAGAAGTGCGTAAAGTGCCAAAGTGCTATACCTTGGCAGGCCCTTCGGCCAGGAATAAAAAAATCCTCTGGTCCTAGCCAAAAGGCCTGGCCCTAGAGGCAGGTGTGAAAAAAGTGTGTAGGTGCAGTGACCAAAGTGCCGAAAAACTCCAGATGAACTCCCCAACCTGTGAGAATTAAGGCACCCTTGGTACCTGCATACCAAGGGCACATACACCATGGGCTTCTCTCTCAGCCCGGCCTTCAGCCGCCTGTTAGCGGGCATCCACTCACCTGCTGACGCCATGTCCCTCCCTCACCTTGTTGTGTCACTGCCGCATCACCAGCCATCCCATTAAAGTAAATGTGGCTGTCGGTGAGTCAACAGCGGATCAGAGGAGGAGCCGCTGCGGGACAGAGATGACAGTTACTCTTTATTAATTATGATTTAGGCTCCTTTTACACTTGTGCAACTTTGGACATCAACGTTTCACGACAAGTCGTTCCCCCATGTTTTCCAATGATACTCATTCATATAGGCGCAACTTAAAGTTACATCAACTTCAAAGTAGTTCATGCACTACTTTGGCCTGACTTTCATGCAACTTGAGAGCCATAGACTTCAATGTTAACCTTCAGAAGTTGCATGAAAGTCGTACCTGAATGTTATGCAATGCAACTTGTGTGCAACAGTTGTCCATAAAAACTGGTCAAAGCCAAAGTCGTATCCAAGTTGCACCCATCCAAAGTTCCATCAAAGTTGCACTTAAAGTCGGCGTGACTTTGGAGTCGTACAAGTGTGAAAGGGGCCTTAAATCGAGTTGATTTAAATCAAGCCTTTTTACTAGTGACTTAAATCAAATCCACCCTGTTCCTAACTCATATTGTTAGACAGGTGGATTCGGTTGGTTGCTGGCTGGTTGGTAAGTTTGAGCTTGGAAATCTTTTTGTATTTGTTGGACACGTGTCGCCCTTCCAGTGCACCTTGCTGCATAGACCAGTTATCGGTGGGGGCAATAGCCATTTGTTTGTACAATCCCCCTCCCCCCATCTCCTTGTGGCAACCCTCCACCTCACATGATACCACAGTGCCCAGGGGCAGCCACCCCTTGTCCTGGCCATGGTTGAGTGGCCTTGTATCTGGGCAGGCAAGGCAATTTCCCAAGAACAGCACCTCACTGGCGCCCCCTAGGAGGCCATCATGGGACACTGGGAAGTGATCTTGGTTTTCTAATGAGAAAGCTGCTCAGTTCCACTTAAGGACAACAACTGGTGTTATCCATCCCAAAAAATTGTACACAAGGATAAACTCCAAAAGGGGATTTGGCAGACGGGGAAAGGGATGTTGCGATACCAGGAAGGTTAGAATGACAGGTATAAGTGCAAAAAGGTAATATATATATATATATATATATGGTAATATATATATATATATATATATTTATAAAAGTATTCATGGTTATTCTTACACATGAATAAAAAAGACAATGTCTTGATGTCCATAAACAACATCACATTATGTAAATATTGACAATGAGACATACATTAAAAATGTACAAAATTTACAAAGTGGATGGCAAGTGACATATGAAGAGAAAACTCAAATACTAGGACTCCAAAACCCCTACGCGTTTCAGCACAGTCTTCTTCAGGGGTCATATTGGTCCAGAGCTTTTAGTAAAAGCATATATCAAGATGCAATCCACATAGCGTTACATACTCATTTGGTAAAAAAATAGGTGAAGGCAGTGGCCATTTGTTTGTACAATCCCCCCCCCTCCCCATCTCCTTGTGGCACCCCCCCCACCTCACATGATACCACAGTGCCCAGGGGCAGCCGCCCCCTTCTGCCCACCCCTTGTCCCCGCCATGGTTGAGTGGCCTTGTATCTGGGCTGGCAAGGCAATTTCCCAAGAACAGCACCTCACCGGCGCCCCCTAGGAGGCTGTCAAATGGGACACTGGGAAGTGATCTTGGTTTTCTAATGAGAAAGCTGCTCTTTCCCACTTAAGGACAACAACTGTTGGTATCCATCCCAAAAAATTGTATACAAGGATAAACCCTAAAAAGGGATTTGGCAGACGGGGAAAGGGACGTTGCGATACCAGGAAGGTTAGAATGACAGGTATAAGTGCAAAAAAGGTAATATATATATATATATATATATATATATATATATATATATATGTATTTATAAAAGTATTAATCTTTATTCTTACACATGAATAAAGAACAGCACCTCACTGGCGCCCCCTAGGAGACCATCATAGGACACTGGGAAGTGATCTTGGTTTTCTAATGTTCCTTTTTCCTTTTGCATTTATATTTGGGCGATGTTATTTCTATACTCCGGTATTAGCAATAGAAAAAACAATAAAAGATAGGAGCCCAGATGGTTATCTTCAAACCCATTGTTCCCACTCTCCCCTAAGCAATAAATGTTCCAGCAAGTCAAATATAGGACAATCCCTCTAAACATGTGACATCCCGGAGATGAGGTTCTGTATAAATGTGTGGGTGTCGCTGGATGAATTCTTAATTCCAGCTCCTTCATGCAGAAGTAGATTGAGACTCATTGCAGATAATAATCTCCAACTGAAAATCAGCATAAGGAAGTAGAAACGATTATTAAGCCCTCGTTCCCACTGGAGCGACCTGTCATGCGATTTGACAGGTTGAATCACATGACAAGTCGCACCCTATTGTTGGCAATGGCACTGTTCAAATCAGTGGAACGCCGATTTGAAAAAAAGTCATTCCTGCACTACTTTTGGCGTTTCCGGGTGTAACTTACATAGACAGGGCCCGGGACAAGGGGTGGGCAGAAGGGCACTGTGGTATCATGCGAGGTTGGGGGCACCACAAGGATTTTTGGGGGGGGGGGATTTGTGTTGGAAGGGAGAATTTGGGGGGCTGCAGGGGGTAAGTATTGTTAACCACTTGCCGACCAGTCACTGGGACTGTACTGCGGCAAAGTGGCTCGATTCCGTCCAGCGACGTACACCTACGTCGCTGGACTCCTCCCCCTGTAGGCTCGCTCCGGCTGTTTTCAGTCACAGCGGAAGTCGGGCCAGGGGAGGAGCGGCGGCGATCGCCGCTGCTCTTCCCCGATCGTCGGGGAATCGAGTGTGGAGATCCGCCCGCTTGTGTAAACAAAGCGGGCGGATCTCCCAAGTGACAAACAGTGACAGATTGCAGTGTTCAGCATAGCTGAACCTGCGATCTGTCCCTGTGTCACTCAGTCACCTCCCCCCACACACGTCAGTAAGCACCAGGCATACATTAACCCCTTCCTCTCCAATAAAATTAACCCCTTCCTGCCAGTGTCATTTTTACAGTAACAGTGCATATATATAGCACTGGTTACTGCAGTAATGTCACTGGTACCCGCAAAAGTGTCAAAAATGTCAGTCAAGGGTCCGATCTGTCCGCCGCAATGTCGCAGTCCCGCAAAAAAAAACGCAGATCGCCGCCATTACTCGTTAAAAAAAAAAAAACACCAAAAATGACAAAAATCTTTCCCTTAGTTAGTAAACGCAATAACTTTTGCACAAACCAATCAAAATACGCTTATTGCGATTTTTTTTTTACCAAACATAGGTAGCAGAAAACAAATTGGCCAAAAATTTTAAAAAATTTTGATTTTTAAATTTTTTTTTTGGGGGGGGGGGGGGAATTTCATATAAAAAAATGTGAAAAATATTGTTATTTTTTCAAAATAAACGCTCTTTTTTTGTTTATAGCGCAAAAAGTAAAAATCGCACAGGTGATCAAATACCACCAAAAGAAAGCTCTGTTTGTGAGAAAAAAGGACGTAAATTTCGTTTGGGTACGGCATCGCACAACCGCGCAATTGTCCGTTAAAGTCGCACAGCGCTGAATCGCAAAAAGTGGCCTGGACGTAAGACAGCAAAATCCTCCGGCGGTAAAGTGGTTAAAGGAGGGGAAATTTGGGAAGAGGGGTGCTAAGAGTGGTGATTTATGCCCCATACACACGTGCAGATTATCTGCAGACTTTTGTCTGCAGACTTACCAAAACCATATAATATGAGGTCAAACCTAAACACTTTCAATTTGTATGCAATCCGGCAGGCCCTTGCACTACATAGAAAAGGTAAGTCTGCAGACAAAAGTCTGCAGATAATCTGCACGTGTGTATGGGGCATTAGGAAGATTTGTGTTGGGAGGAAGAAGCTTTGTGCTAGGTGGGGGCATTTGATGGGAATTTGTGCTGGAAGGCGGGGGGGATTTGAAGTGAGGGGGAGAAGATTTGTACTAGGAGAGGACATTTTTGGGGTAGAGGAATTGTGCTAGGAGGGTGAACTTTTTTTTTTTTTTTTGGGGAGGTGGCATTGGAGCCGGGGCAATTTGGGGAATGGGGGCACAAAGATTTGTGCAGAGAGGGGGGATTTCAGCAGGCGGGCAGATTTGTACTTGGAGGAGGGGGAATATATACTTAAGGGGTAAGCATGCAGATTAGTGCTAAATATTTTTGTGGGGAGATTTTTGCTGACACATAATGCTCATATATCCTGGGGAGGGGGGCACAGTTTGGCATGGTCACCCTAGGCTCTAGATTACCTTGTCCTGGCACTGTGCATAGACATTTGTGCATGAAGCCGCACAGAATGAATGACATGCAGCTTTGATATTGTGCGATTTCAGATGAAGTCACATCAAGGCTAAGACAAGGGGTTGGGCAGGAGGGGAGGCTGCCCTGAGTGCAATGGTTTATTGTAGGGATGTGGGGGCCCTGACCCCAACCCTAAGGGAGGGGAGGGGCGCAGTTTGGCATCTTTGCCCTGGGCGCTGGGTGGTCTTGTCCAGGCACTGAGTCACATGATTTCATAGCTGCATTCAATGTGAAGGAGGGCTAATGGAGAGTTGGGAAATCACATGGTATCTAGGAATGTACCAAACAATGAGAATACCAACCTCTAGCGGTACTAAACCCCAAAACAAACTATTATTATATTGCAGCTTACCGATTCTCAGATGTGGTGGCTGCATTTGTTTTCTTTTTTAGGCTTTCATTCACCTATTTTCATCTGGTGATCCGGCCAGTAATTCTGTTTTTCAAAAGCACAAGCTCTCCAGCGGAATGTATTAGTTACACGGATGAGACAAACCATTTACCACTGGCAGGGGTGCTTACAATCAGTGCCGGGACAAAATCATCCAGTGCCCTGGGCAAAGATGCCAAATTGCACCCTCCCAAGAAAAAAAAAAAAACTCTCTAACGATACACACCAAACTGAGCATGTGCAGCTTGTCCCCAAGGCTCTGTTCTATCAGAAGATGGATTAGGGACAGTGGAAGAAGGAGAGGATCAGAGAAGACTGGACCAAACAGCCTTTTTTACACAATACAGAGGATTATTATTATTACAGTATACAGGATTTATATAGCGCCAACAGTTTGCGCAGTGCTTTACAATGTGAGGGAAGACGTTACAATTCAATACAGGAGGAATTAGAAGGCCCTGCTCCTTAGAGCTTACAATCTAGAAGAGAGGGTCAGGTGATTAACCCCTTAGGTTCCACAGTGAGTAGAACAAGCATGCTTTACTGCATATACAGACTGATTGTACTGTTGTGGGTTTAGTAACGCTTTAAATCTGCTAGTCCATTGAGCACTCATCGCCCCATAGACAGACAATGCTGCTGTCCATAGGTGCCCCCTGTGCTCCTTCATCCAGAGGGGAGGGCACTCTAATACAGGAGGTCTGCTATTGGCCAGGTCACCAGGTGAAAACACCCCCCCAAAAAAATAAAACTTATGCAGCCACCACATCTAATAATTGGTAAGCTGCAATATATGACATTTTTGCTTTTGGGTTTAAGACTGCTTTAATTGGTGCCCCCTTTGCTCCTTCATCCAGAGGGGAGGGCACTCTAATACAGGAGGTCTGCTACTGGCCAGGTGAAAACAGAGGGGAAAATGAATGCAGCCACCACATCTAAGAATTCACCCAGAGTGGGGGCGCAGGGGGTGTGTTACTGGCCAGGTCACCATGTGAAAACAGAGGGGAAACCCCCCCCCCCAAAAAAAAAAAAAATAATAAAGAAGGAATGCAGCTACCACCATCCAAGAATTGGTAAGCTGCAATATATGACATTTTTGCTTTTGGGTTAAACACTGCTTTAATTGGTGTCCCCCCTGTGCTCCTTCATCCAGAGTGGGGGCACAGCGGGTATGTTACTGTCGAGGTCACCAGGTGAAAACAGAGGGGAACCCCCCCCCAAAAAAAAGAAAACTAATGTAGCACCATATCCAATGATTGGTAAGCTGCAATATGCGATGATAATTGGTGCCCCCTGTGCTCGTTCATCCAGAGGGGAGGGCACTCTAATACAGCAAGTGTGTTACTGGCCAGATCACCAGGTGAAAAGAGAGGGGGAAAACCTCCCCAAAAATAGGAAACTAATGCAGCCACCACATCTAATGATTGGTAAGCTGCAATAGATGACATCTTTGCTTTTAACACTGCTTTAATTGGTGCCCCCTGTGCTCCTTCATCCAGAGTGGGGGGGGGGGGCAGGAGGTGTGTTACTGGCCAGGTCACCAGGTGAAAACCAAGGGGAAACCCCCCCCCCCCAAAAAAAGAAAACTAATGTAGCACCATATGCACTGATTGGTAAGCTGCAATATGTGACATCTTTGCTTTTGGGTTTAACACCGCTTTATTTGGTGCCCCCTGTGCTCCTTCATCCAGAGTGGGGTTGCAGGAGGTGTGCTAGTGGCAGGGTCAGCAGGTGAAAACAGAGGGGGAAACCCCCCCCCCCCAAAAAAAGAAAACAAATGCAGTCACCGCATCTAAGGCTCCTTTCACACGGCCGCTCCGTGTGAAAGGTCCGCTGTGGGACTTTTTTTTTTTTTTCCACGGAGCGGATGACATTTCTGTCATCCGCTCCGTGTGCCCGCATATCATCCCATCCGTTTGCGGATGATATGCGGACATAATGTAAGTCTATGGGCACTGCGGATGTCAGCGGATGACACCGCTGACATCCGATTTTCCTTCCTTTCCGTTTTTTACACGGAAGGAAAAATAGGGTTCTGTTCCATTCGTAAAAACGGAACAGAACTGAAAGGAGGAAAATCGGGTGTCAGCGGATGGTATTCCGCTGACACCCGCAGTGCCATTCACTTACATTATGTCCGCAAATCATCCGCAAACGGATTGGATGATTTGCGGACACACGGAGCGGCCGTGTGAAAGGAGCCTAATGATTGGTAAGCTGCAATATATGACATGGTTTGATACTATGTTGCAGTATGACGTTCTTTATGTATGAGTCACAATGTAACTTCCTCTTTATTTATTATTTTTATTTTCTATGATTTATATACTAATATATTATTATTTTCTTTCCTCCTTATCCTGTATACGCCGTAGTGATAAAGTTTTATCAATAATTTACTGGTTGTGTAATTCTCTAGAAGACACTGGTAAATAATTAATCCCACAGTCATCCTTACTGGTCTTACTGGTTATTGTGTATTATTTTTAGCCATCACACAGAAAAAAAAAGTAAATCGTTTTCCAGCTTTATCACCGTAAGGAAAGGCGCCGCTTGGCTTAGGGCTGAAGTTTAATCCGGTTACATTTTGCCGCTCTGGTTCCTTCTTTGTCTCCTCATCAACATGCTGATTACAGTCCTAACCACCTGCCGCCCGCTTACAGTAAATATAGTGCGGGCGGGCGGCGGGTGCAGGCTCGGCAATGTGCACGGGTTTGGGTCGCATGCAGTGCCAGGACAAGACCGTTCAGTGCCCAGGGCAAAGATGCCAAATTGCGCCCCCTCCATCTCTTACAGTTAGGATCAGGGTGCCCGAATCCCTGCAAAAAAAACATTGCGCCCCCTCTTGCCCACCCCTTGTCCCGGCCCTGCGCGCACGCCCCCTGCTGTGATTGGACCACAGCACAAGTCTGACAGCAGATTTCAGCCAATGATTTCAGCTGAAATCCGATCGGGTGTGTCCAATCGCAGCACAGAGTTGTGTGTTGTGTACCCCGAACAGCGATCTGACTGATTCTTCTCCCTGAAAAGCAGGGAAAAAACAGCCAGATTAGTAAGCACATATTACACATAGGCGCACAGTTAACCCATTGATTGCCCCTGCATGTTAACCACTCCCCAGGAAGTGTCATTAGTACAGTGACAATGTACAGCAGTGGCGGACGCTCCATTAGGGGCGCTGACCCCCCCCCCCCCCCATCCCCCCATTCCATGTGTCCGGCCCCTAATGCAGGGCACCGGACGCATGGATTTCAATGTGGTTATTTTTTTTTCTGAAGCACATGATTAGAGCCTGTGGCTTCAAAAAGGGTGGGCTCAGGGCGCAGAGCCCACCCAGTTGTGTGACATTAGCAAATTAATATTAAAATATTTATTATTATTAATTATTATTATTAATAATAATAATAATAATTATTATTATTAATAATAAATAATTATTATATTATATATTAATAATAATAATAAATAATTATTATATTAATATTGTATATTAATATTTTTTTATTATTATTAATAATAATAATAATAATAATTATTATTTTTAATATTAATAATTATTATTTTTATTTAATAATATTTATTATTATTATTACTATTAATAATAAAAATTATTATATTAATATATATTATTCATATTCTGTAATGCCTTCCTGCTTCCCCTTTCGGCCAATCAGGAAGCGGGTCCTGAGACCCGCTTGGCAGAGGGAGGAGAAGGCACCCGTCTCTTCCCTCGGGGCAAACTGCGGGCTATGTGCAGCGAGGAGCAGCAGGTGGAGGGGAGGAGAGGCAGCAACAGCTTTCAGGAGCCCTACCCCGCATCCAGCGCCAACACCACCATCTTGTCATTGTCCTCCTAAGGCAAGGCCAAGGATCGCCGCCTTCCCGTCCGATCTGGGGGGGGGGTGTGAGTGAGGGGGCCAGGTTTGTTTGCCCCCCCCCCCCCACTAAAATATTGAGATCCAGCCGCCACTGGTGTACAGTATTATCACTGATCACTGTATTAGTGTCACTAGTGACATCAGTGTCAGTTAGTCAGTTACTGACCCTCCCAACCAGTGTCAGTTAGCGCCAGTTTTCCGCCACGCTATTACAGTCACACTATAAGTCGCTGATCGCCGCCATTACAGTATAGCGTCTATAGCTACATTTTAGTATATATCCCATAGTTTGTAGATGATCTAACTTTTACACAAACCAATCAATATACAGTTATTGGGATTTTTTTTTTTACCAAAGACATGTAGCAGAATACATTTTGGCTTAAAATTCATAAAATAATTTTTCATTTTATTAGATTTGTTTTATAACAGAAAAAATAATATATATATTTTTTTTCAAAAACCCAGAGGTGATTAAATACCACCAAAAGAAAGCTCTATTTGTTAAAAAAAAAAAAAAAAAAAATGATATACAATATCTGACAAAAGTAAGTACACCCTCACATTTCTTTAAATATTTTATTCTATCTTTTCATGTGACAACACTGAAGAAATCACACTTTGCTACAATGTAAAGTAGTGAGTGTACAGCTTGTATAACAGTGTAAATTTGTTAATTTCCCCTCCTAGTACACATCTTCTCCCCAACTTCAAATGACCCCCTCCCAGCACAAATTTCCCCCAAATCCCCCCTCCTAGCACAAATCTTCTCCCCACCATCCCCCCTCCCAACACAAATACCCCTAAATCGCCACTCTTAGCACTCCTCCTCCCCAAATTTCCCCTCCTAGTACACATCTTCTCCCCCACTTCAAATGACCCCCTCCCAGCACAAATTTCCTCCAAATCCCCCCTCCTAAACCAAATCTTCTCCCCCCCCCCCCATTCCCTCTCCCAACACAAATACCCCTAAATCACCACTCTCAGCACTCTAGCACTCCCTCTCCTCAAATTTTCCCTCCTAGTACACATCTTCTCCCCCACTTCAAATCACCCCCTCCGGGAAACAAATTTCCCCCAAACCCCCCCTCCTAGCACAAATCTTCACCCCCCCATTTCCTCTCCCAACAAAAATTCCCCTAAATCACCACTCTTAGCACTTCCCCTCCCCAAATTTCCACTCCTAGTACACATCTCCCCCCCCCCCCCAATTCCCTCTCCCAACACAAATACCCCTAAATCACCACTCTAAGCACTCCCCCTCCCCAAATTTCCCCTCCTAGTACACATCTTCTCCCCCACTTCAAATCACCCCCTCCCAGCACAAATTTCCCCCAATTCCCCCCTCCTAGCACAAATCTTCTTTCCTCCCCATTCCCCCTCCCGACATGAATTCCCCTAAATCACCACTTTTAGCACCCCCCTCCTCCTAGTACACATTTTCTCCCCCACTTCAAATGACTCCCTCCCAGCACAAATTTCCCCCAAATCCCCACTCCTAGCACAAATCTTCTTTCCCTTCATTCCCCCTCCCAACACAAATACCCCTAAATCACCACTCTTAGCTCTTCCCCTCCCCAAATTTCCCCTCCTAGTACACATCTTCTCCCCCGCTTCATATGACCCCCTCTCAGCACAAATTTCCTCGAAATCCCCCCCTCTTAAACCAAATCTTCTTCCCCCCCATTCCACCTCCCAACACAAATATCCCTAAATCACCACTCTTAGCACCCCCCTTCCCAAATTTCCCCTCCTAGTACACATCTTCTCCCCTACTTCAAATGCCCCCCCTCGTACAAATTTCCCCCAAATCCCCCCTCCTAGCACAAATCTTCTTTCCCCCCATCCCCCCTCCCAACACAAATACCCCTAACTCACCACTCTTAGCACTCCCCCTCCCCAAATGTCCCCTCCTAGTACACATCTTCTCCCCCCCCCCATTTCCTCTCCCAACACAAATACCCCTAAATCCCCACCCTTAGCACTTCCCCTCCCCAAATTTCCCCTCCTAGTACACATCTTCTCCCCCACTTCATATGACCCCCTCTCAGCACAAATTTCCTCGAAATCCCCCCCTCTTAAACCAAATCTTCTTCCCCCCATTCCACCTCCCAACACAAATATCCCTAAATCACCAATCTTAGCACCCCCCTTCCCAAATTTTCCCTCCTAGTACACATCTTCTCCCCTACTTCAAATGCCCCCCCCCTGTACAAATTTCCCCCAAACCCCCCCCTCCTAGCACAAATCTTCTTTGCCCCCCATCCCCCCTCCCAACACAAATACCCCTGACTCATCACTCTTAGCACTCCCCCTCTCCAAATTTCCCCTCCTGGTACAAATCATCCCCCCCCCCCCCATGATCTCCATGTGGTGCTCCCCACCTCACATGTTTCCACAGTGCCCAGGGCAGCTCCTGCCCACTCCTTGTCCCAGCCCTGCCATAGGGCCTCGGCCACCTGTTGGGCACCAGGAGGCAAGATGATGTTGGACGTACTGGACAGACCGAGGTAATAAATACCTGGAAGCGTTACACTGACGCATTACTTGACAAACATGCATCTAATGCTCGCTACACTGAACTTAATATATAACCAGGAGTAAACGGCGGTGTTTTATAGTTCGCCTTTCATTTATAGAAAATATTCCTCCAACAAACCCAGCAGGTGAGACTTCTGCCGGCGGTATCCGGGATCGGGTTTAAACGATATTTCAGGTTTCTCCGGCAACTAATGACAGTAATTGGAAGCTGAACTCCACAGAAAGAGAAATTGTGCAGATTATTATCACCCCGTGGAATCATTTTCTACTCTGCGCAGAACAAACACAGCCGTCTGTTTTCACTCGTATTCACTCCCTGACCAGCAGCTGCGGCTCCCTCAGACATACAGAAAGGCAATGATAAAGATGTGAGAATAGGAAGCGAGCGCTACGCATCATGACCTGGCCGGAGGTGCGCAGGAACCGCCATAGATCTGTGCATCATTACCTGGCCGGAGGTGCGCAGGAACCGCCATAGATCTGTGCATCATTACCTGGCCGGAGGTGCGCAGGAACCGCCATCGTTACCTGGCTGGAGGTGCGCAGGAACCGCCATAGATCTGTGCATCATTACCTGGCCGTAGGTACGCAGGAATCGCCATAGATCTGTGCATCATTACCTGGCCGGAGGTGCGCAGGAACCGCCATAGATCTGTGCATCATTACCTGGCCGGAGGTGCGCAGGAACCGCCATAGATCTGTGCATCATTACCTGGCCGGAGGTGCGCAGGAACCGCCATAGATCTGTGCATCATTACCTGGCCGGAGGTGCGCAGGAACCGCCATAGATCTGTGCATCATTACCTGGCCGGAGGTGCGCAGGAACCGCCATAGATCTGTGCATCATTACCTGGCGGAGGTGCGCAGGAACCGCCATAGATCTGTGCATCATTACCTGGCTGGAGGTGCGCAGGAACCACCATAGATCTGTGCATCATTACCTGGCCGGAGGTGCGCAGGAACCGCCATAGATCTGTGCATCATTACCTGGCTGGAGGTGCGCAGGACTTGCCATAGATCTGTGCATCATTACCTGGCCGGAAGTGCGCAGGAACCGCCATAGATCTGTGCATCATTACCTGGCCGGAGGTGCGCAGGACTTGCCATAGATCTGTGCATCATTACCTGGCCGGAGGTGCGCAGGACTTGCCATAGATCTGTGCATCATTACCTGGCCGGAAGTGCGCAGGAACTGCCATAGATCTGAGCATCATTACCTGGCTGGAGGTGCGCAGGAACCGCCATAGATCTGTGCATCATTACCTGGCCGGAGGTGCGCAGGAACCGCCATAGATCTGTGCATCATTACCTGGCCCGGAGGTGCGCAGGAACTGCCATAGATTTGTGCATCATTACCTGGCCGGAAGTGCGCAGGAACTGCCATAGATCTGTGCATCATTACCTGGCCGGAAGTGCGCAGGAACTGCCATAGATCTGTGCATCATTACCTGGCCGGAGGTGTGCAGGAATTGCCATAGATCTGTGCATCATTACCTGGCCGTAGGTATGCAGGAACCGCCATAGATCTGTGCATCATTACCTGGCCGGAGGTGCGCAGGAACTGCCATAGATTTGAGGGGGTCCCGAAAAAGGGGAGCGGCGCGTTGTTAACTATTTTTGGCCTGGAAGGTTTTACCCCTTAATGACCAGTCCATTTTTTTGCGATTACTTTACCTGACAATTGCGTGGTCATGTGACGCTGTACCCAAATAAAATTGATGTCCTTTTCTTCCCACAAATAGAGCTTTCTTTTGGTGGTATTTGATCACCTGTGTAATTCTTTATTTTTTTTTTCACGCTATAAAACAAAAAAAGAGCGACAATTTCGGAAAAAAAAAAACTATATTTTTTACTTTTTGCTTTAAACATTCCCAATAAAAAAAATCTAATTTCTTCATCATTTTAGGCCAATTTGTATTCTGCTACATTTTTTTGGTGCCGAATCGCAAAATAGGGCCTGGTCATTAAGCTGCCAAATCCTCCGGGGCTTAAGTGGTTAAATATCTGTGCAAAGATGAATAAAACTTAGTACAAGTGCAGTGCTGGTTGTGTGTATATATTTATATATATATATATATATATATGTGTGTGTACAAAAGATTAAATATGTGAAAAGTGCTGGGGCAATATATATTTTAAAATAATAATAATAATCCGCTGGGTCTGGCAGGCTCTAAATCATCAGCATTGCTAAGACTGCCCAGTAAAGTCCTTCCTCCAGTATATGTTGAGGATTGGAGGAAGGACTTTACTGGGCAGTCTGAGCAATGCGGATGATTTAGAGCCTGCCAGACCCAGCGGATGCCCAGGAGGGGGCAGTGCCGCTGCTTCCACTAGGCAAACTAGGCAGCCGCCTAGGGCGCATTGCCACCTAGGGGCGCAGCCAGGAGTCGGCAATCTCTCTCTATTATGAATGATTATTGTGAGCTGAGGGGAGAGGTGGCAGTAGGGGAGGAAGAAGGGACAGAGAAAGATGCAGGTGTCTTGGGCAGTGGCGGGAACTAGCAGGCCCTGGCTTTCCACTACTGTTGGAGGGGCCCCAAGAGGCAGGAATGGAGCCCACCAGAGTGCTGCCTGCATGATGATCCTCTTCGGCTGGAACTAAACCGCCTTAACCCCAGGCAGGAAGTGACTCTCTGCACTGAGCTGGTCCCTGGGTGTTACATGGAGCATCCCTGGTATGAAAGGGAATCGGGGTCACCAGGTGTGCCATGGGGAATCAGAGTCACCAGGTGTGACATGGAGGATAGGGGTCACAGGGTGTGCCATGAGGAATTGGGGTCCCTGGTTGTGCCATGGGGGATTGGGGTCCCCAAGTGTGACACGGAGGAACATCGGGGTCCCCAGGTGTGACATGGAGGAACATCAGGGTCCCAAACTGTGACATGAAAAAACATCAGGGTCTGACACTGTCACTGGGTATGACATAGAGGAGTATTTATCCCCTTCCCTTTTTTTTGGGGGGGGGGGGGGGAAGTAGCTGGTCTTGCCTAGGGCGTAAAATAGTCTAGCACCGGCCCTGGGAGGGGGACTTATAGCTACTGAGGCAACAGACACCTCGGACATCCGAGAAGGGACCCTTTGCAAGCGGGACCAGAAACTGAGTATATATAGCCTGCACCCCTGTTGAAAGGGGAGTTCCGTGTGGTGAGTGCACATGTGGGGGGGGGCACGGGTAAACGCACTGGAACACCGGCACGGGACCCGGTGGTTTTATCACTGGGAGCAACTGGACACCCCCCTGTCTAGCACTCAGCACTAGAGATTTTACCATCATTTCTCTATGCTAATACTTGGTCTGCACTATTTTTTGCACTCATTATAATTTATCACAATACCCCCCCCCCCCCCCCGGAAAGTGGGGTATCACCCAACTCTGGTGTTTACTAATTTAAGCAACAGAGTATTTAATTTATTTTTCTGTGTGAAATTCGAATTTCAGAAGTTTAATATATTATTTTTTATTCTATTCTTTTCTATTCTATTCCTTTATTTTCTATTCTATTTTATTCTTTTCTTTTCTATTCTATTTTGTTCTGTTTTACTCAAATTCTTCTTTTATTTTCTATTCTATTCCTTTATTTTCTATTTTATTTTTTTCTATTATTTTCTATTCCATTTTCTTTTCTATTTGAATTTCGGTGGATGGTTATATTCTGTTTTACTTTATTGTTTTTGTATGCTATTCTATTCTTTTCTATTCTATTCTATTCCATTCCATTTCAAATTCATTCTGTTTGAAATTAGAATATATTCCTCTTCTGAAATTAAATTTTATTCAATTTTTTTTCTATTCTATTCCATTTCAAATTTATTTTGTTTCAAATTAGAATATATTCATCTCCTGAAATTCAATTTCATTCAATTTTTTTTCTATTCTATTCCATTTCAAATTTATTCTGTTTGAAATTAGAATTTCAGAAGATGAATATCTTCTATTTTATTCTATTCTATTCCTTTATTTTTTTCTGTTTTACGCAATTCTTTTATTTTTATTTTCTATTCCATTCCTTTCTTTTCTATTCCATTTTCTTTTCTATTTGAGTTTCTGTGGATGGTTATATTCTGTTTTATTTTATTCTATTGTTTTTTTGTATGCTATTCTATTATTTTCTATTATATTCCATTTCAAATTTATTCTGTTTGAAATTAGAATATATTCCTCTTCTGAAATTCTATTTTATTCTATTCTATTTCAAATTTATTCTGTTTGAAATTCGAATTTCAGAATATGAATATCTTCTATTTTATTCTATTCTTTTCTATTCTATTCCTTTATTTTTTTTTGTTTTACTCGATTCTTTTTTTGTCTATTCTATTCCTTTCTTTTTTATTCTATTTTTTCTATTCCATTTTCTTTTCTATTTGAGTTTTGGTGGATGGTTATAATCTGTTTTTATTTTATTCTATTGTTTTTTTTGTATGCTATTCTATTCTATTCTATTCCATTTCAAATTTATTCTGTTTGAAATTAGAATATATTCATCTTCTGAAATTCAATTTTATTCTATTTTTTCTATTCTATTCCATTTCAAATTTATTCTGTTTGAAATTAGAATTTCAGAAGATGAATATCTTCTATTTTATTCTATTCTATTCCTTTATTTTTTTCTGTTTTACGCAATTCTTTTATTTTTATTTTCTATTTCATTCCTTTCTTTTCTATTCCATTTTCTTTTCTATTTGAGTTTCGGTGGATGGTTATATTCTGTTTTATTTTATTCTATTGTTTTTTTGTATGCTATTCTATTCTTTTCTATTATATTCCATTTCAAATTTATTCTGTTTGAAATTAGAATATATTCATCTTCTGAAATTCAATTTTATTCTATTCTATTTCAAATTTATTCTGTTTGAAATTCGAATTTCAGAAGATTAATATCTTCTATTTTATTCTACTCTTTTCTATTCTATTCCTTTATTTTTTTGTGTTTTACCCGATTCTTTTTTTTTTATTTTCTATTCTATTCTTTTCTATTCTATTCCATTTCAAATTTATTCTGTTTCAAATTAAAATATACTCATCTTCTGAAATTCAATTTTTTTCTATTTTTTTCTATTCTATTCCATTTCAAAATTTATTCTGTTTGAAATCCAAGATGAATATATTCTATTTTATTCTATTCCTTTATTTTCTATTCTATTTTTTTCTATTCTTTTCTATTCTATTGTCTATTCTGTTCATTTATTTTCTATTCTATTTTTTTTTTCTATTCGGAAATTAAAATTTGCATCAAATTTGAAAACGATTCGTGTTCTAATCAAATTCGAAAACATTCAAAATTTGATTCGAATTCGATAAGAATTTCATCCGAAATGTTGTTTTCTTATTTTGGATTAATTTAAAATTTGTTACTATTGTAATTTGGAAACTCGGATACATCCGAATAACAAAAAATATCGATTCAGTCTACTGCCGGGCGTCTGTTAAACAGCAGTACATTTCTGTGTGTGTCTGCATAGAGTGTGGCTTTGCGCCTGTTCCTGAAATCCGAAAACCGCCCAAACCCCACCCCCCCACCCACAGCAGTATACTTCCAGTGCTGCAGGGGTTAATATGATAGCTGGACATGACAAAGCCATTCGTCAAAACTATGCCCGTCCTCTCCATCCTCTCCTTATCCATTCAGAAGAAGCTGTGAAAGCGATCTATGAATAGAAGAGGAGGACCTTTCATTCATTCGTCCCGTTCTCCAATCATTCATTCATTGATGGAAGCTATAGTAAGGCTTCTATGAATGGAGGGGGGGGGGGTGTAAAGTGTGGGCATGGTCTGCACTCTTGACGAGCGCCTGTGATAGGTCCAGGACAGGGGTTCCATGCACCTCCATGCAGGCAGTCACATTGAATATAGTGATTTATTATTGCAGGTGGAGTACAGAAAATACAGCAGCTTACGTTGTTTGCCTATGACCAAGGCCCGAAACGCGTAAGCCTCTATCGTCTGTACTCCACCTCCAGTTCTTTGGGACATACATTACCCAATGTATTGGGACGCCTGCCTTAACACGCACATGAACTTTATTGGCATCCCAGTCTTAGTCCGTAGGGTTCAATATTGAGTTGGCTCACCCTTTGCAGCTATAAACAGCTTCAATTCTTCTGGGAAGGCTGTCCACAAGGTTTAGGAGTGTGTCTATGGGAATGTTTGACCATTCTTCCAGAAGTGCATTTGTGACGTCAGGCACTGATGTTGAATTAAAAGGCCTGGCTTGTGGTTTCCTGTAACGCTCCTGGGTCTCATGTATGATGTGAATTCCCAGCTGCAGAAACATCCCACTTCAGCAGTCACGTAGAGAAACGCCGAGACACCACTCCCAACTCTCAATGACTCATCATGTGTGGATGATCTCAATTCAGCAAGTAAATACACACACTCAATAAGATGTTTCCTAGAGTGACTTATGTATATAGTAACACAGTGATGATAGGCTGAAGAGACAGGTTGGGTAGAGATGGTAGATGACAGACACTTGAAAGGAAATGTTCTTTGAAAGTAAGATAGTAGCAGATGGGATGCAGATAGGTTTAGCAATCATGTACGGTAGCAGATGACAGAGTAGCAGGTGGACATACAAGAGAGATCAACCCAGTGCAAGAACAGGTGGTAGCAGGCCCAAGAGCCAGCAATCTTAGATAATGCAGATGTAGTAATAGTCCTTAGTATGCAGAGCTAGATAGTGTAAGCTTTAGTATAAAGGTTATAGAGGTTTCCCCTGTGGGGTACTTATCACTAATAGCAATGTAGCAGAGGAGAGGTTCGGCAAGAGCGGATGATCCGGTAGCGGGATACAGGGATCAGCGCAGCGTGGTTCCGACAGCGAGGTATGCTTGCAAGCATGAGAGCTTCAAGACAGGTTAGCATCAAGGCACAAAGCAGTTTGAACGAACACATGTGAGTGAGAGCCGGCGATCAAAATAGCCATCCAGTCCAGCGCTCAGTGATGACAGCATCAGTCTTAAAGGTGTATGCACACCTTACCAAAAGAGAATGGTGGGGCGCATACACTTATGAAAGAGTAATTAGGGTACCCAAAGGTACCAGAACATTACATTTCCTTGCTAATTTATCCTAAAGGTGTTCTATCGGGTTGAGGTCAGGACTCTGTGCAGGTCAGTCAAGTTCCTCAACCCCAAACTTGCTCATCCATGTCTTAATGGACCTTGCTTTGTGCACTGGTGAGCAGTCATGTTGGAATAGGAAGGGGCCATCCCCAAACTGTTCCCACAAAGTTGGGAGCGTGAAATTGTCCAAAATGTCTTGGTATGCTGACGCCTTAAGAGTTCCTTCACTGGAACTAAAGGGCCAACCCCTGAAAAACAACCCCACACCATAACCACTTTACCACCAGAGGATTTTGCTGTCTTATGTCTGGGCCACTTTTTGCGATTCGGCACTGTGCGACTAACTGACAATTGCGTGGTTATGCAATGCCGTGCCCAAACTAAATTTACGTCCCTTTTTCCCACAAACAGAGCTTTCTTTTGGTGGTATTTGATCAACTGTACGATTTTTACTTTTTGCGCTATAAACAAAAAAATATCGACAATTTTTGAAAAAATAACAATATTTTTCACATTTTTTTATATGAAATTCCCCCCCCAAAAATTTAAAAATCATTTTTTTTGCATTTTAGGCCAATTTGTTTTCTGCTACATATTTTTGGTAAAAAAAAAAAAAAAATCGCAATAAGTGTATTTTGCTTGGTTTGCACAAAAGTTATCGCAGCTACTAACTACGGGAAATTTATGTCATTTTTATGTTTTTTTTTTAACGAGTAATGCCGGCGATCTGCGGTTTTTTTTTTTTTTTGCGGGACTGTGACATTGCAGCGGGCAGATCGGACCCTTGACTGACATTTTTGACACTTTTGGGGGTACCAGTGACATTACTACAGTAATCAGTGCTATAAATATGCACTGTTACTGTAAAAATTACACTGGCAGGGAAGGAGTTAACTTTTATAGGTGATCAAGGGGTTAATGTATGCCTGGTGCTTACTAACGTGTGTGGGGGGAGGGGGACTGTGTGACACAGGGACAGATCGCAGGTTCAGCTATGCTGAACCCTGCAATCTGACCCTGTCTGTCACTTAGGAGATCCGCCCGCTTTGTTTACACAAGCGGGCGGATCTCCTCACTCGATCCCCGACGATCGGGGATGAGCAGCGGTGATCACCGCCTCTCCTCCCCTGGCCCGACTCCCGCTGTGTCTGAATACAGCGGGAGCAAGCCTCCGGTGGCGCACGCGCGCCGCCGAAAGAGGGGAATGTCTGGTGACGTAGACCTACGTCGCCAGACG
This sequence comes from Pelophylax lessonae, assembly GCF_965119305.1. NCBI lineage: Eukaryota > Metazoa > Chordata > Amphibia > Anura > Ranidae > Pelophylax > Pelophylax lessonae. The sequence continues at coordinate 13,176,456 of NC_138777.1, read as the reverse complement.
ATAACGAGCCACATTGCCGCCGTGGCAGCACAGTGAGCAGCGTTAAAGTGGATAATCTACCATACACCAAATAAGGAACTTGATTAGTCTGCACAGAGTCCTGACCTCAACCCGATAGAACACTTTTAGAATAAATTAGCAAGGAGACCGCGAGCCAGGCCTTCTTGTCCAATATCAATGCTTATCTGGAAGAATGGTGAAACATTCCCATAGACACGCTCCTAACCTTGTGGACAGCCTTCCCAGAAGAGTTGAAGTTGTTATAGCTGCAATTAAAGTTCATGTGTGTGTAAAGGCAGGCGTCCCAATACTTTTGGTAATATAGTGTGGCTTACAATGACAAATAAAGGACAATAGTAAGGATTTTATACAAAATGATAAAGATCAGCAAACTACATACATATACCAGGAGTCTTGTACATAAAACACAATGCTGGTGTAGCGCCCTCCTCTGGTTAGGCTGCTGGGATAAATTTCGTTTTTGGCTTCCCTCTAGTGAGTGAAGCAGTGACCCCCATTGCTTCTTTCTGTTCAGGGTTTCCTGAGCTGGGTAATTGATTCCTCTCATCTGCTTCTAGGAGAAGCCTCCAGAATATAGGGTAGGAAGACTCATATAGCCAGCGTGAATATATTTACCATGCTTTAGCCAATCCCTGGAAAGAGGAATCCAGAAGGTGGCTGGGGAGGTGATAAATGTGAGTGAGGCCTTGCCAGACTGTTCTTTCTTCTCCAGGGAGAGTTCCAGTTCTCCTGGGGCTGCTGCCCCTGGGAGATAACTAGTGAGACAAGAAATTGCAGTCTGGGCCTCAGCAGGAGCTGGGCTGAGGGCCTGGAGAAGACTGATGAAGCAGAGGCGTAACTAGAACCTTCAGGGCCCCGATGCAAGAAACCATGAAGGACCCCCCAAATCCCTGGCCGGGGCCCTTCCCTTCAAGCCTGGGGCTCTTCCCACTGATCCTGGGGCCCTTTACTCTCATTATGGGGCTCTTTGCGGGGCTTATTATTACGGTCCCGCAGTGGGACCCTTTCACAAGTTTTGCAGTGGGCCCCCTTTCTGCCATCTTTGGGCCTCCCCACGGCGGTGGAATGCCAGGGCCCGGTCGCAAGTGTGACCTTTGTTATCCTGGAAGTTCACCCACTGGTGTCAGTAGTTTTTATTTTTTGGTATTTTAATTGTATTATTTTTTTATCATTTTATTTTATTTTTTTACAATGTCACTGACTATGACTCTGTCCATTCAGAAAAGGAAGGAGCTGGTAAATTACATATTTACTGACCCCTTCCTGGTTCTCTATTGTGACACATCCCCTGCAGCAGCCGGCAGGAGAGGGGAGGGAGCACAGTGGGGGGGGGGGGGGGGACCAGACCAGGGGAGCACACAGGGGCCCAGAGACAGCAGAAGAACACAAGTGAACTGGATAGGAGTGGTGGGGGGCAGCATACAGAGGAACCAATCTCCTCCATTTTCCTCCTGCAGCTACAGGAGGAAAAAGGAGGACAGTGATTTCTTTACATGCTGCCCCGCCACCCCTCCTATCCAGGTGTACAGGGGAGCCGCACAGGCCCCATGGAGCCCGGTTGCAATTGCAACCCCTGTAGTTACACCCCTGTATGGAACGATTTCTGCAGGAAAGCACAGTCCTAGTCTTTTATTTCCCTTATTTAATAATTTAGTTGGACATCCCTGCCCTAGAGCCATTGTCGGTGTGCCTGAGACTGTGCATGTGACTAGCAGCCTCTGTACTAGAAAGGGAGACGTCCTGGGTATAGTGTCAGCGCCCCCTCCGGGGGGTAAGTGGCACACCAGATATCATATACACCATCCCCTACAGCGTGCCGCCTGGACACACCTGTCCACCATCATTGCTCAATGAAAGGACGTCTCTTGTAGCCTCCTTTAGGTGTTCCATATTAAGATAATGAACAACCCCCCCCCCACCCCCCTCTCCTTTCTCGAAGTCGAAGTGCAATAATTGTCCTCAACGCGGTTTATTAACAACATTCTTACCTTGGAGCAAAAGTTTGGTCTGCTGGCAGCCGTTCAGCTATTTCGTGGGAATGAAGGTGAGGTTTGTCACATTTTTTACATCTTCTCCATGCCAGCCTCATGGTCTCATCACCTGTGTTTGCATAGCCGGTTCTTCTTCTTTACCTGCGCCAGAGGGCAGATATTGGGGGTGAGGAGGTGTGGAAGATGACGGCTAAAAACACCAGCAGAAGTATTCAATTTTTCAATGTATAATATGTACAGAATTACCATGAAAGCCATAAATAAACTAAACTCCGGGCAGATTTAAAAAGGTACAAATTAGCAAATGTGTTATTTACATGCAAAATTTGACCTGGTATCAGCCTCTTGCAACCTCAAATGTAGCAGAGCTCAGACTGGGAAAAAAGGAAAAGCAGCACAAGAAGCAAATTAGTTGTGGTGCAGTGCAAACAAGGGACATGCTGATTGCAGGAGCGAGCAGAGAGAGAGGAGCTCATCTGTCTGCTGCTTCCCCTTCACCCTTCACTGTCCAATCACACGCTGGAGGGACAAGACCTGGCAATGTACCTTGAGGGGTTGTCAACCCAGTGAAGTGACTGGCCTCAGTTTAATCACAGAGATGAAACAAATCCTCCTACATAAGTTGTGCCTGTTTATCTGCAGCTCTTTCTCCGCTACAGCTTTCTGAAGCACACAGATCAAAGGCTATTTCTCAGCAACAGAAGGCAGGGGGTGGGGAATCTGATGTCACACACAGTATAGAGCAGGGAGCTTAGAGTAATCTGAGACCTGAGTGGAGGGCATAGGCATGTGCACACATACCTCCCAACTTTTTGAGATTGCAAAGAGGGGCACCTATTAGCAAAAGTGTGTAGGCATAGGGCCCACCCCCTGCAGCACCAACTTAACCACTTCACAACTGCCCGCCGCAGTTATACTGCGGCAGGCAGCCGCTCCTTCGCGAACCGCCGTAGAATGGCCCAGTCAAAGTCCAGAACCAAATCTTATTGAGAATATGTGGCAAGATTTGAAAATGTCGCTCTCCATCCAATCTGACAGAGCTTGAGCAATTCTGCAAAGAAGAATGGGCAAAAATATCCTCTCTAGATGTGCAAAGCTGGTAGAGACATCCCCAAAAAGACTTGCAGCTGTAATTGCAGGGAAAGGCGGTTCTACAAAGTATTGACGCAGGGCGCAGGGGGGGTGAATACAAATGCACGCCACACTTTTCACATTTATTTGTAAAAAATGCTGAAAACCATTTATCGTTTTCCTTCCCCTTCACAATTATGTGTTGGTCTATCACACAAAATCTCAATAAAATAAATTTACATTTTTGGTTGTAAATGACAAAATGTGGAAAGTTTCAAGGGGTATAAATACTTTTTCAAGGCACTGTATATACTTCTCACCAGAGTGTTCATTGTCTTAACATTGCTGGTCGCTATGCGATCCTTGACTAGTTTAATAAAAAAGTGGCTCTTCAGTCATTTATTTTTATCTTTCCATCTATTAAATCTTCTGCCCTTGTTGTTTTAACATCGGATAGTAAAACATTTCTTTTCTGCCATTAAATACTTTATACAGCCCACTTCCTCTTTCTTGTCTGGTAATTAGCCTAGGCCAGTGATGGCGAACCTTGGCACCTCAGATGTTGTGGAACTACATTTCCCATGATGTTCATGCCCTCTGCAGTGTAGTAGAGCAACATGAAAATGTAGTTCCACAACATCTGGGGTGCCAAGGTTCGCCATCACTGGCCTAGGCTAATGACATAATGCACAGCTCTCTCTCTCACTCTCGTGAGAATTTGTGAGCAAGGGAGGAGTCATAGGAGAGCCAAGGAGACTTGCAGAGCTAGAGGGGGCTGGATGAGGGCGGAGATAACAGGAGACTGCAGAGATCCACGAGTATTCATGAAGAGAGGAGAAATGTGCATTCAAGTCGTGGTGTGTGTGTGTCTGCCTGTATAAACTTGCGAGTGTGTGTGTGTCTGTGTGCCTCTCTGTGTCTGTGTAAATTTAGAAAGTAAGCTGTCCACATTTAAAATTGCTGCACCCAGGCTTAGTGGTGGGAGATTTCTGCAGCACATTTGGCAAGTACAGAATCCCAGTACAGCAGCCCTCAAAATTTCCACTCGCCTGCTCGCATTTGGCGAGTGGAAAAAACTTGAGGGCGAGTGTGGGGCTGCCTTGGAGGGGGGTTGATTGGGTGCGGTTCTCCTAGCGATCGGCCAGAGAGAGGAGAGGAATAGGAGAGCCGGCCAGATCACACAGCTTTGATTTGAATTGCCCAGCAGCCGCAGTCAAACTCAGCTCCTCCTCCTGGATCAGCTCCTATGATGGACAACACACTGGTCCAATGCCGGGATGTATGACCTCTATCATAGGAGCCAGGCCAGGAGGAGGGGCTGAGTTCGACTGCAGCCGCCGGGCAATTCAAATAAAAGCTGTGTCACAGTGGGAGATCCCTGCTGTGTGTGATCCAGCTGGCTCTCCTCTCTCTGATCCCCATGCCCAGGTGGGGCTGGGTTGATGGGCACTGGCGAGGCTGTACTGATGGGCACTGGCGAGGCTGCATTGATAAGCTGTACTGATGGACACTGGTAAAGTTGTTAATATTTATTTATTTTTTTAACTTCTTCATAAAACATTTAACAGTGTCATTTCATGAGATAATTTATAAGGGCGTGTTTAGGGGTGGGGCTGGGTGGGGCAACTGATGGCAAGTAACTCTTAGGGCCTGGCTAGTAGCTCAGGACTTGAACTTTTGAGCTCTGCAGTACAGTATATATAAAATAATATGCAAAGTGGTTGGAGGAAAGTTTCAGAATGGCAAATATGTTTTGTTTTTGTTTTTTTTACAAATTATGTGAGCAGACTGCAGTTCCTCTTGAAATTCTTCTTTAAGGTAGGCTCAGGCAAAGCAAACAAAGCATATTTTTTAGGTACAAGGGAGCCTGGGCTTTGTTTAACCACATTCCTAGTTGTGGCCCTGTAGCCCCTCCCACTGTTAAGCAAAAGGCAATGCCCACATTTTGCCACCGCATGCTACGCCTTTTACTTCCTCCGGTGTCTCTCATTCTGAAGTTCAAAAGATAAGAGGCATACTTTAACTGCAGCAGAGGAAAGCCAGTTCTTCTGCCTTGCCAGTAAGGGCTGTGCTGTATGGCAGATCTTTGTAAATTGCAGAGCTAAATGGAAAAAAAAAAAATCTCTAGGTAAGTAAAATTGCTTCCTAATATGTATTTAACTTATGTAGCTACTTTTAGTTTAGCAGGAGCTCAGCTTTATTACAATGTACAGGTAAATAGACTTGAATGTGTTTGCATGGTGCTATTTACAAAGATATTCCAACTAATAATAAGGGATCAGTTCAACTAATAATACAAGGTTCAGGTGAACGCCATGGAACTAGGCTACAACATAGGCCCCTATGTGCCCCTGATGTGTCCTCTAGACCTGACTGCATTTATAGGATCCATATGGCAAACCAGTTTTCAGAAGTGGGCTGCGAAGACTAACTAGCTCAGCATCGATAAAACACCAGATCCTGCACGTGCAGGGGGACAGTCTCGAGCAGGAGCCCCTTTAATTAGCAATGGGTGTTCTAAAAATGAGTTATCTTTTTAAACATGTAGAATGAGTGTGCCTGATAGGTTCAAGAGTGTTTTCTTTTTTTTCTTTTTGCATTTATCAAACAGATACAGTATAATACTGCCAATAGTGTAGTATACAGAGCAAAAAGGAATAATTCATCGTTAATGTTTACATACAAGGATTTTTCTCTTACGTCCTCTGACAGACGCAGCTCTCAATGCTTCTTCACTAATGGGTTATGCACCATCTACAGGAGTAGACTAGGCAGTGAAAAGTTTTCACTCGACACGCCTATAGGGGCTGTCCCTCACACATAACCCCAGACACACTGTTCTCTAAAATCAGTTTCTTGCTGCCTAGTTTAGGAGTAGGACCTAGGTTCCCTGCTGGGACTTTGGTCTCAATTTTTATTTTCTTTTGAGAAATGCGTTAACAGTTTTTGGCTGCGTTCTTCCCACCCCTCATGCCTACACTGCTTTGGGACATCCCATTATTGAAGAAGCATTGAGAGCTGCATCTGTCAGAGGACGTAAGAGAAAATTGGATACATGTAAGAATTTACCGTAAAATCCTTTTCTCTGAGCCCTCTGACAGACGCAGCTCCCGCCCCTCTATTTTTGAGGTTGGTTGTGTCTTCTTTTACTGCTTGCTGAAAACTGATTTTAGAGCACAGTGTGTCTGGGGTTTTGTGTGAGGAACAGCCCCTATAGGCGTGTCGAGTGAAAACTTTTCACTGGCTAGTCTACTCCTGTAGATTAGTGAAGAAGCATTGAGAGCTGCGTCTGTCAGAGGACTGGAATCCAATTTTTTCAAACCTCCTTGAAAACCTATGTGTTCTCTAGAACATTGCATTTATGTGATCCACATGGCAACCCAATTTTCAGAGGACTGTTACTAGCCTGGCATGGATAAAACACCTGATCCTGCACGTGCAGGGGGAGAGTCCTGAGCAGGAGCCTCTTTATTTGCAATGGGTGTTCTAAAAATTAGTTATCTTTTTAAACATCTAGAATGAGTGTGCCTGATAAGTTCAAGAGTGTTTTCTTTTTGCATTTATCAAACAGATATAACACTTCCAATAGTGTAATATACAGAGCAAAAGGGGGCAAATAAGAGAAATTCATTGTTAGGGTTTACATACAAGGATTTTTTTTCGGTCCTCCTTGAAAACCTGTGTCCTCTAGAACAGATTGCATTTATGTGATCCACATGGCAACCCAATTTTTAGAGGACTGTAACTAGCTCGGCAAAGATAAAACACCTGATCCTGCACGTGCAGGGGGACAGTCTCGAGCAGAAGCCCCTTTAAATAGTAATGGGTGTTCCAAAAAATTAGTTATCTTTTTAAACATCTAGAATGAGTGTGCCTAATAATTTAGAGAGTGTTTTCTTTTTGCATTTATCAAACAAATACAGTATAATACTGCCAATAATGTAATATACAGAGCAAATAATAGAAATTAATCGTTAGGGTTTACATACAAGGATTTTTTTTGTTCCTTCTTGAAAACCTATGTGTCCTCTAGAACAGATTGCATTTATGTGATCCACATGACAACCCAATTTTCAGAGGACTGTACCTGGTAACTCTGGAGGACTGTAACTAGCTCGGCATATATAAAACACCTGATCCTGCACGTGCAGGGGGGAGAGTCCCGAGCAGCAGCCCCTTTATTTGCAATGGGTGTTCTAAAAATGTGTTATCTTTTTAAACATCTAGAATGAGTGTGCCTGAATGAGTGTGCCTGATAAGTTAAAGAGTGTTTTCTTTTTGCATTTATCAAACTGATATAACACTTCCAATAGTGTAATATACAGATCAAAAGGGAGCAAATAAGAGAAATTCATCGTTAGGGTTTACATACAAGTATTTTTTTCGGTCCTCCTGGAAAACCCATGTGTCCTCTAGAACAGATTGCCTTTATGTGATCCACATGACAACCCAATTTTCAGAGGACTGTACCTGGTAACTGTGGAGGAGCTGCAGAGTTCCACAGCTAAGGTGGGAGAATCGGTCCACAGACAACTATTATTCGTGCACTCCACAAATTTGCCCTTTATGGAAGAGTGGCAAGAAGAAAGCCATTGGTGGAAGAAAGCCATAAGAAGTCCCGTTTGCAGTTTGCGAGAAGCCATGTGGGGGACACAGCAAACATGTGGAAGAAGGTGCTCTGGTCAGATGAGACCAATATTGAACTTTTTGGCCTAAAAGCAAAACGCTATGTGTGGTGGAAAACTAACACTGCACATCACCCTGAACACACTATCCCCACTGTGAAACATGGTGGTGGCAGCATGATGTTGTGGGTTTGCTTTTCTTCAGCAAAGACAGGAAAGCTGGTCAGAGCAGATGGGAAGTTTTTTGGAGCTAAATACAGGACAATCTTAGAAGAAAACCTGTTAGAGTCTGCAGAAGGCTTGAGACTGGGGCGGAGGTTCACCTTCCAGCAGGACAACGACCCCAAACATACAGCCAGAGCTACAATGGAATAGTTTAGTTCAAAGCATATTCAGGTGTTAGAACGGCCCAGTCAAAGCCCAGACCTAAATCCAATTGAGACTCTGTGGCAAGACTTGAAAATTGCTGTTCACAGACGCTCTCCATCCAATCTGACAGAGCTTGAGCTATTTTGCGAAGAAGAATGGGCAAAAATGTCCCCCTCTAGATGTGCAAAGCTGATAGAGACATCCCCAAAAAGACTTGAAACTGTAATTGCAGAGAAAGGCGGTTCTACAAAGTATTGACAAATGCACGCCATGCTTTTCACATTTATTTGTAAAAAATGCTGAAAACCATTTCTAGAAAAATTGATTGTGGGGAATATGCACCTGCCCACAAGTTCACAACCTGTGAGGAGGGGTGTGCAGACATAAACCCACCAAAGAGTGGGACTTTATAGGCATTGACATAAGGTGGCAGAAATAGATAATATTGAAAAAAATGTATAAAACATCAGCTTTATTAAAGGTTTACATGACACAATTGTTAAAAATTGATGATGCAAAAGTTACATCGTAGCAAATCAACACATACATGATATACAAAGTAAGTAAATATGAAACAAAGATACAGTAATAAAGGTCACCAGGGTCCTACATGTTTCGCCGACATAGTGGGCTTCTTCAGGGACCAGTAGTAGTTGTGACCTATTTTATGGTTCTAAGCGACAACATAAACAACATTAAATTAATATTTCAGAATAACACTGAAATAATTTACTGCAAACATATGCTGAATGCAGCAGCAAAACATTCACATGTCTATCTAGATGTATACACCATAATGCTTACCAATGGTTAAAACTGAAAACATGTATCCATTGACAGCGACAAGGGTCCTGATATAGCAGACAGACACAAGGGTAACCCAACCCAGGTCATATAGTGACGAGGGACATCATGTTTCCAAAATATGGCAAGTATTGGAGCGGGCTAGGGCCAACAGCAGACAAATAATATGCCACAGAGAGGACAAGGAAAATAAGAAATCCAAGCCTCTAGGAAATGGGGAAAAGAAGAAAATATAATATTTTTGAGCTGTCTTCATCACGTAGCAATATACAAAAACAAAAAGGGGGATAATGTGCAGGAGGGAAGTGGTATTGGAGTGGTGATGAGGGTGATGCCATTGTGCATGTTGAACTTGGAAAATAGCCATGTTTGGCTTATGTCCAAAGTATAGGTGCCAAGACCTTCAGAGGATGCTAAATGATAGAACAAGTGGAGACAGAAAAAGAAAATACCAAACGTGCAGGCAGATAATACGTGTTGTAGAGTGCAAAGGTACCAGACCAATCCAAAGGTGAAATGAGGGGAGATGAAGAAAGGAAATAGCGATTGCTTACCAGGGCTTCAAACGATTCAATTCCATTAGGACCTTCTATGTGGCAGGGAGACCGCAGCGTCCGGTAGTCGTGTCCGACTTACCTGTGCCGCTGTCGGGCTTTAAATAGGCCGGTCCCGCCGGAAGTGACACGGCCATGACCGGCATCTGTAGGTTACTTGCGGCGCGGGCGCCATCTTGCGGTGCGAAACACGCTGGTAACAAGCCGCTAAATCCGCCCCCCAAGGGGGCGGAATCTGGGAATGTAGAGAGGAGATTGAGGATGGAAAAAACGTCACTCCCAACCCCGGCTTGGCGCCCGAATACTTACCAGAAAAGGGGAGGAGACATGTGGACACCTTGGTAGAAAATACAGGACACAAATTGTCGCTGCCAAGGGGAACAAACAATCCAATCTCAGTACATAGTATCAAGGTTTTTCAAAAATATATGCAATTATATATCTTGTGATTTTATTCAATCATTAAATAATCAAGTAAAATTATTCAAAAATAGAAAACATAAATATACAAATATGCATAAGGAATAACCAATATGCTTAGCATTGGAGAGGAAGGCTAAAGGGAAAGGGGAAAACTAGAGGGGAGAAAAGAAGGGAAGGGGGGGAGGGGAAGAAAAAGAGAAACAAACATAAGAGAAGGGGCAAAAGCACATAAGAGTGGAAGCCAGTTAAGGGAATGGCAGAGAGGGGTGGAGGACACCGAACGGTTGGTAAGGTGGATAAGTCTTGCAGCAGCATTCATTTTTGATTGAAAGGGGGATAACCTTGGCACCACAGATGTTTTGGAACTACATTTCCCATGATGCTCATGCACTCTGCAGTGTAGTTTAGCATCATGAAAATGTAGTTCCAAAACCTCTGGGGTGCCAAGGTTTGCTATCACTGGCCTAGGCTAATGACATAATGCATAGCTCTCTCTCTCTCATTCTCATGAGAATTTGTCAGCAAGGGAGGAGGGATGAGTCATAGGAGAGCCAAGGAGACCTGCAGAGCTGGAGGGGGCTGGATGAGGGCGGAGATAACAGAAGACTGCAGAGATCTGTGAGTATTCATGAAGAGAGGAGAAATGTGTAGTCAAGTAGTAGTGTGAGTGTGTCTGACTATATAAACTTGCGTGTGTGTGTGTGTATATATATGTGTGTGTCTGGGTGCCTCTCTGTGCTGCACCCAGGCTTAGTGGTGGGAGATTTCTGCAGCACATTTGGCAAGTACAGAATCCCAATATATATAAAATAATATGCAAAGTGGTTGGAGGAAAGATTCAGAATGGCAAATATGTTTTTTTTTTTTTACAAATGATGTGAGCAGACTGCAGTTCCTCTTGAAATTCTTCTTTAAGGTAGGCTCAGGCAAAGCAAACAAAGCATATTTTTTAGGTACAAGGAAGCCTGGACTTTGTTTAACCACATCCCTAGTTGTGGCCCTGTAGCCCCTCCCACTGTTAAGCAAAAGGCAATGCCCACATTTTGCCACCGCATGCTACGCCTTTTACTTCCTCCGGTGTCTCTCATTCTGAAGTTCAAAAGATAAGAGGCATAATTTAACTGCAGCAGAGGAAAGCCAGTTCTTCTGCCTTGCCAGTAAGGGCTGTGCTGTATGGCAGATCTTTGTAAATTGCAGAGCTAAATGGAAAAAAAAAATCTCTAGGTAAGTAAAATTGCTTCCTAATATGTATTTAACTTATGTAGCTACTTTTAGTTTAGCAGGAGCTCAGCTTTATTACAATGTACAGGTAAATAGACTTGAATGTGTTTGCATGGTGCTATTTACAAAGATATTCCAACTAATAATAAGGGATCAGTTCAACTAATAATACAAGGTTCAGGTGAACGCCATGGAACTAGGCTACAACATAGGCCCCTATGTGCCCCTGATGTGTCCTCTAGACCTGACTGCATTTATAGGATCCATATGGCAAACCAGTTTTCAGAAGTAGGCTGCGAAGACTAACTAGCTCAGCATCGATAAAACACCAGATCCTGCACGTGCAGGGGGACAGTCTCGAGCAG